>NC_081824.1:44351547-44662381 GCF_030867095.1 Alligator mississippiensis
ATTTTAGTCTCAAAAAAACAATGTACTAGGTTTTTTGACTCTCTGAAAACTTAGGTGGATCTCACTACATGTAGCATTACTGCATTGACTTAATAGTCTTCCTTGCAGCCATAACAACAAAACACTTTTTTACATTTGTTAGGCTCAATGAAAGCTGAGACCTGGGAGAACTACTGAGGAGATTATCTTCACACCCTGACCTTCATGCATACTGCAGAGGACACACATTTTGGAAAATTTTAGTGCCATGAACTAAAGTCTGTGTCCCACTCCAAATTAAACTATGTACTCAATCACAATAAAAACACTTGTTCTGGTCTGACTTTTTTGAAAAGTACACCCAAGATGCCTATAGAATTATAGCTTAACCTCCCAGCTTTGATACCATTATAGTTAACATGTTTCATGTCTCTGCCATGTCCTACTCACATTTTGATATTTTTCCCTTAGAACATTTGTACAAAATTATCTCTCTCCCAGATTGAGGGCCACTAATTATTTACCTCATATTTAGGTGGGGTAATGAACTATACCCCTGAATCAACAAAACTGGTTTATATTTACCAATAAGATTATCACCTCCTAATAGGGTGATATCTTTCAGGCAAATGCATTGTACTTGTGACTGCACTGAGACAGAGTATGTTTCCATACTATAATAGTAATTAAGTGGTGGGGCATCTAAAGCCTTTGTCTATAAACCTCTTTAACCATTTAAAGCAAAATAAGGAGATGATATTGTACTATGCCTACTTATATTTTTTATAACTGGTCCATTGCTACTTGAGATAAATAAAAATAAGTTTATTAGTTATTTTATGAAAATACATGCATCTGTCTAGGGAAAAGGAACATGCACTTGAGGATGGAGCAAAAAGGATGGAAGTTGAAGGATAATGCAGATTGAATGCAAGTCAGCAAGCATAAATATATGACATACATTTCTACTGATTCCAGAAAAATGTTATACTTATCTTACAATAGGATACATCTGTCTCAATTACTACTAATTGGTAGCTCTGTTGCTGCACAGTTTGAGATTCTGATATCTAGTTATATTATAAATGGCTCAAAATAGATTTTAAAAAAGAAATACCATAAGTTTGATAAGCTAAATAGGATTTCTTTAAACTGCACTGAATTCAAACAACACTATAGACCACTGCAATGTCCCAGAATAGTCACAGCACAGTACATACTGACTAGGTTTCTCCCTAACTCGCCTTTCCCTAATGCCTATATTAGGGGCTGCATGAAAGCAAATAGTCATTTTACATCAGCTACATGCCAAGCAGGGACAGTCCAGATTTTTTTTCTATAAAATAAGGATAAAATAAAATAAATAACTATATTTCCCTATCCTAGAGAGCTAGTGCAAGAAGCTTTTAATAATTAATATTGTTATCACATTTTGGAAAATATAACGTACCATTTAGCCATCAGGCAGCCACCGCACTGAAGCACCCTTCTGCCCCAGCCACCCCCATCAGAATCTGCACATACATTGTTGCACTGAAGAACTCTACTGAAGTAAACTAACAAACTCTGCTATAGGATAGTACTTGTTAGCTAAAGAATTTACAAGTAGTATGCTACATCAGAGTTTGCTAGTTTATTGCAGCCTAATAGGACGGCACATATAGTTGCGGAGACTTTACCATGGAGCTAATTAGGCAACTCGGCAGTAAACTTGTTGTGTATGCATGCCCATTATGTGAAGCATTCATTTGTCCAATGAACATTCTAAATTATAATCTCTTATATGATGATTTCTTGGTTTCTTCTCCATTTATTTGAAAACTTAACCAACTCCAAAGAAAACAGTTTCATAGGAGTGTGAGATTGGAACTAGGTAAGAATACAAGTAACCAGTTCTGAATTTATTAATTTTATTTCACTATTAAAATAGGAATACACAGGAGGCTGGGAGGTGTTGTTTTGTTTTGCTTCTTGTAAAATTTTTCCATCTATTTGTCTCTAAGACTTGTGTGTGGGAAAATGCCAGAGAAAAGGATTGCTATAAATCCTTGGCAGCAGAAAGAGATTACACACAATTTGCAATCTGCAGTTCACCATTCTCACCATTCTCTTTTGCAATAAACGGCTTAACAAGACACTTGAAAAATCATACATAAATATTTTAAAGGATGAGATTATTAAGATGAATGAGTTGTTAAAGCAATCAAGAAAAGTTTACAAGTAAAATTAAAGTCTTCTGTTCATGATATTCAAGGAAAAAAATTAACATCTGAGGCAAAATTCTACTCCATTTTACCCAAATAAATTAAAAAATAAAACCCTCCAGTAACTGCAGTGGCATAATTAGGAATGCATGCCAACAAAGCTAGAAATCAGATATGGCACACAGATGAAGATAATGAGAAAACATTTGTAATAAAATAAACCGAGAACCTTTAGCTGATTGGTTTATATTGTTCGGACATCATCCAAAAATGATTGTTGGGAATACTGTAGGGTGGATACATATAACTGGTTGGATCATTGTATTCAGCAAGTAGTCCTCAATGGCTCAATGTCCAGTTGGGAGGAGGTATCAAGTGGGGTTCCCCAGGGGTCTGTCCTGGGTCCAGTATTGTTCAATATCTTCATTAACGATTTGGATGGTGGGATCAATTGCAAGATTAGCAAATTTATGGATGACAATAAAATGGCCAGAGTTGCAGACACTCTATAGGACTAGGATCCAGAATGACCTGGATAGACTGGTGAAATGTTTTGCAACCAATGAGATGAGATTCAACAAGGGCAAGAACAAAGTTATGCACTTCAGACAGAGTAACAGCATCTACAGATTTAGACTGGGGAACAACTGGCTAGGCTGCAGTACAGCAGAGAAGGACCTGGGGATTATGGTGGAACTTAAATTGAATATAAACCAATAGTGTGTTTTTGTTGCAAAGCATCCTGGGTTATATTAATAAGAGTGTCACTTGCTAATAGAATGGAAGACTCACTTCCTTTGCTCTGCACCAGTGAGGCCTCACCTACAGTATGGTGTCCAGTTCAGGAAGGATGTGGGCAGTTTGGAAAGAGTTCAACACAGAGCAACCAGAAATGATCAGGGTCCTGGGGCACAAGATTTATGAGCAAAGGCTGAAATAACTAGGGCTCTTTAGCCTATAGCAGAGAAGACTAAGAGGGAATTGATAATAATCCTTAAATACCAGAGTGGGGATATAGAAAGGATGGAGACAGGACTGTCTGTGGTTGTAGGGGACAGGACTAGAAGCAATAACCTCAAGCTGCAGCAGGGGTAATTTAGGTCTGAGATTAGGAGAAACTTTCTAATTATAAGGGTGGTCAGGCATTGGAACAGGTTACCTAGGGAAGCTGTCGACTCTCCATCCTTGAAAACTTTCCAAAGCTGGTTAGACAGACATTTGGCAGGGATTATTTAGTCAGGGATGACCCTGCCTTGAGCAAGGGTCTGGACTGGCTTACTTTATGAAGTCCCTCCAGTCTACTTTCCTCTGATCCTATGACCCTACATACTGGTGGCACCTTAAAAACAGACAATATTTTCCTAGAAAAATGAGAGTAATATTACCCCATGGTTATAACCCTACTACATTCGATTAGTATTAAATTGAGGAAAGACATGCATTTTCATGTATCAATATGCAGGATTTTTTGGTAGGATGCAACTCCACTGCATTTCATACAGTTATACCAGGGGAAAATTTGGTGCATTGTACTTTGTGCTATATGGTTTAAGAGCATAATCTCATTAGTTATGTCACACAATGCTTGCAGCAGAAATCACCCCCTTTTCAACATAATTCTGAACCAGAATCTAACCTTACATTTATAAATGTACTCTCTCTCTCTCCCTCTCTCTCTCTCTATATATAAATATTTGGTTTGCTTCTTGTAACATTTTTCCATCTACATTCCATCTAACATCTTTGCAAGCACACGCACACACATATATAGTTCCTCCCCTGGTTGCATAGAAAATCTCCAGAACACAAAGAAAATGTAAAATAATCCACAATAATCTGCCTGCATCTGGCCAGAAACTAAAACAGTGGGCATGTCTACACATTCATTAATGTGCCATAATTACATTAATGAATGTAAGTTAACATTCATGAATGTACAGGTAAGTTTATTACCTATAATAACCCATAATCAGTGATACTGCACATTAGCATGGATGAATGCTTTTTGAGAGACAGTTAATTACATTGGACTAAAGCTGCTGTGCATTAGCACAGATGAACGCTTTTTTTGTGTGACACAATGTGCATTGGATTAATTTACTGCACTTAACTAATGTGCCCAGTGGATGCATCTACACAAGATGCTTAATGGTGCAGTAGCCTAGTTTACTGTGCAGTAAGTGCATGTGTCTACATGTGTGCACACTTACAGCACAATAAAAATCACTAATTGTGAGTAAACTTGCTACCTGGAACTAGAAGTAGCAAATTTACCTGCAATTAATTACTGTCCAGTAGCACATGTGTAGCTGCAACCTGGGAGTAAATTTGCTCCCAGGTCAGCCCTGCCACTAAGGGCCAACTTAAGCCTAGTCCCAGGGCTGCGGGTTGAGAGCCGCTACTGCCCTGGGACTGGGATGCCTTTATGGCAGCTCTTGCCTCAGGCCCTTTAAAACCTGCAGGCATTTTGAGCCCTGAGGAACATAAGTAGGGAGCCTGTATTTCCCTGGGCTGGCCACAGCCTGCCTGCACCCTGGCACCACTGCCTGGCACTACAGTGCCGCACAGCTGCTAGGCCTGTGCCATCCAGGCATGCAGGGTACTATAGGCTGCTGCAGGGTGCTGGAGGCTGCTGCCAGGCCCGACAGCACACAGGCCCAGCATCAGGCAGCTTCTGGCTGCTAGGGCCAGCTCCAGCTGCCCACAGTTCACCCTCAGCAGCCTGCCCTGAGCCTACAGGTGTTGTGGAGTATTGCCTCAGCTGTGCAGCTGTCAGTCCCATCCCATGTCCCTGTGCTGGGCACTACAGGCAGCTGCCCAGGCCCAGAGCCACAGGGACAGACATGTGGAGGCCCAGAAAGATGGCACAGAACCCTTGATGGTTCTATCTTCACCCATGCTCATGCCTGTACTCACCACCTGGGGCCCCAACTGATGAATGGAGGACATTGGTGACCTTGTGGCTCTGTGGGGTGAGGTAGAGGTGCAGCACCAGTTCATGCAAGGCAGGCACTCCAATGCCCACGTCTATGAGGGGCTGTCAGGCTGGATATGGGAATATGGGCACAACCAGTCAACGTGGCAGTGCTGCATAAAGGTTCAGGCCTTGCAGGCACAATGGGTCACCATGACAGACCATAATTGTCAGTCAGAGAATACCTGCAAGTCCACGCCCTTTATGTGGCAGCTGGCAGTCATCCTTGTGCCCCAGGATCCACACTGCAGCTGTGCTATCTACAGCATCATGGGCAGCCTGTCAGAGCTCCCACCCTGGCCTGGCTCCCATGGGGACACTTCCCTGGGGGAGGGCATCTTGGGCCTACAGTAGCCCTTTCTGCTGAGCTCCCTGGCTGCAGCCTCCATCAGCAGCTCAGGGAACCTGGGCCAGCATGTGCCTCAACAGCTGCACAACCTCAGCCCCAGCCATGAGGTGTGGCACCAGTCATGTCACCACTGGCCACCCGCAGCAACAGCTCCTCCCTGGATGTGTGGTGGCTGGGCACTCACATGCCATACCCCACTATCTGAGGACACTGCCCAGAGCTGCGTGCCATTGCCACCAAGTGGGACCCAGAAGAACCACAGGCCATGCCAAATCTGGCCACATGGAAAGACCTGCACTGGGTAGAGGGCCCTCCCCACCCTGGCCCCTGCCCCTGGCACCCGGTTCCTGATCCCCCTCCCTGCCCAGCCTGATTGCACTTGTCTGGCCCTGGGCTCCCCACCATAGCACACAGGGAGGTGGGAGACAGTGCAAAACTTCATTGAGCAGCCTGTTCCCCCGCAGATAGGTGGGCATGGGCCTCTCACATGCTTACGGATGCATCAGTGCTGTCAGCAATGTCTTCCTTGGATGCAGGGAGCAGGGACATGTAGGACAGCCACAGGTAATCCTACAGGTGATAGTGAAGGTTGTGGGAAAGCCCATGCTTGCCCTCCATACCACTGATGCTCAGGGTCCTGTGCCAGATGTACAGGTGTGGGACACCATGGAGATCAGCAACAGCAGGGCATAGTGAGCTGGGCACCACTCAGTCTGCTCAAACATCTCCTTGTGCATCACCCACAACACATGCAGCAGGAGCATGCTTGGGGTGCAGCTGGGGGGGCTGGGCTTTGGGCTTCTCCTGGGAGAGGCCCCCTGTGGGGAGGGCAGGTGCAGGCAGCTCTTCATCCCAGTTGTCTGGGAGCCCCATGCCCCCTGAGCCTTGGCACTGTGGGCTGGGTGGCAGCACAGGATAGCAGCTAGCCTGCAGGAGTGGGGAAGGAGTGGGGTCTGGAGCCACACACACAGGGGGATAACCAGTTGCCATTGCTCCTGGGGAAGCTCCCTCCCCACTGGGCTTGATGTGGTGTTTGCACCCACAGAGGAATAGCCAGAGGCCAGGATGCTAGCTGCCTGTCCCTGGGCTCTGCCCGCTATGTTCTTTCACCTCATGGCCCCTCACCCCAGGACAGGACACACAAAGCACATTTTGCAAATAGTTTGCACAGGGAAGAGGGTGTTTTATTGTTGGTGGGTGGTGGAGGGACTCTGTTTGTTGAGGAGGAAGAGGGGAGGAGGAGCTCTGGTGTAAGGGAATAAAAAACTTGCTCTTGTGAGACATGTCTGTAGTAAACATGGTCTTAGGGGTGGGCAAAAGGGGAGGTTGGCTGAGGTCCAGGATATGGTATACAAAAGCAGAAGGAACATAACCTAGCAGAAAGAAAATGGATTCTCCAAAGCTTTTTAAAAAGTATACGGAGGCTAGGAAGAGAAGTAGCATTGTCCCTGAACAAGTTGTACCTCTGCTTGTCCCAGAACAGATAAATCCCTGGACTGGCATCTAATTAGGTTTTAGTGAATGGCTGAATTCTCTGTTGCTTTTTTTACATTGATCCAATGATACAATCCCACAATATCCATTCAGATGTACTTTGGGATAAATTGTTAGTACTTTTTATCCCATGAAACGTTTTAGGATTTATCCCAGGAAAATGGACCTGGACAACTGAACAGCTGAACTTTGACTTGGGATGCAATGCTTTGTCCCAAGACAAACTTGACATCTGTTTGCAGTGGAGTCATGTAAATAAAATTGTTCTGGGGTTATAGGAGGAGTTGGTGGCTTATTGAGGGTAAACAATTGAGCTAATGAGGGAACGAGTGGCTTACTGAGAGTGCTTGCTGGTTTAGGCAATCAAAGAAAGCAAATAGTTACACAAGTGCCTGTTTCAGGATGAAATAGGATGGTGTCAAAAGATCAGACCCAAAAGGACATATATATTACGAGCATGTTCAGTACCTCTTCTCTAAGCTCCTAACTTTCAATTCCTATAGCAACTAATCCAAATTTTTTTAGAGATAAAATCTGCTGAGTCCTTCTAGCAACACTTTTTCTGTCATACTGTAAGTAATGGATATATTAAACTGCTCTATATGCAGTACTTTTAAGGATTCACTTTGCAAAACATATTTGGTGAGTAACAGTGTGTGTAGATGAAATGGGGGTCCTAAATTGAAGCAGTGGGTCTTAAAAAAACACTGCTTTAATTTAAGGCCAATCAAACCCCCGTGTCATGCACACGCCCTGCTGACTTACCTGCCTCTCTGGTAGGGAGGGGAGGGTGAGCTGCTGGCGAGCAGAGCGGTCCATGGGCTGCAGAGGGGAGCTGGTGCTTCCCTCTGAGGCAGCAGTGCCCACACCCTGATGGCACCCACCTGTAGGCACATGGCTCAGGCAGTCCCAGGGGGCACCACAGCCATGGAGGGAAGCACTGGGCCCCTGTACAGCTCAGGCAGGCAGGCAGGCAGGCTCTGGGTGGGGAGAAGGAAGATCAGACTCGCCACTTTTCTTGGGCAGAGCTTGTTTTCCTGGGCTCCTGCCAGGCTGCCTGCAGGGCTTCCTGCAGAGCCACAGAGCTGTACAGAGCCCAGTGCTTTGCTTCACAGCTGTAGGAGCACCAAACTAAAACTCCTCAGATGAATTTTATTTTGCTGCACCCCACGTCATTTAAGGTCCATTACGTCGCTGAATTTCTTACAGTGGCTGGAATTAATGTGCAATACACTGCCAAGGTCTGCAGGCACCAATGCTATTAAAGTGGTGCAAAAGCATTTAGCACATTTTAAAGTGTTGTGCACACATGCCCCTCATTTCGTCTACACACGACCTAAATAATGAAGTAGGAGTCATCCATCTCCTGCCTCTTTATCTGAGATCAGTTTCACTGAACACCCGATCCATATACTCTGTAACTTCAGTCACAGATGTGTTAGAGATGTTTCAGAAATAGTGTAATTCACTGAAAAAAACAGACTATTTAGTTTGTGGTTATCTTATAAACTTTGGTGAGATACCACATAAGTAATATTTCTTCTTGTACTATATTCTCCTTTTCTCTTCTAGCCTCTTAGGTTTATTAATCAAAATATGACTCTAAGTTTAATAAGTCATTTTGTCTTTATTAAACTTAAATACGTAGAAGTAAAATATGAGAGAGACCACTTGATGTTTGTTTCTTAGCTACTGATTTACTGTGAGTGAGTGAATCCTGAATGAATGATTATCCTATGATGATGAACGATGTAATCTATGAAAGTGTTCATGATGTTCTTGGATAACAGACAGCCTGTACTTCGCTGGATTTTGTTGATTATCCTGGGGAAAAGGAGGTGAAAACTCTTGAATCTTTCCCCACCTCAAGACTCTGTATATTCTTGCTAAGCAATTTGTAATACAGTGAAAACTTTAAGCTCTTCACTTCATAAAAATCAAAGTTTTCTTTTCTTTAGAACTATTTCTGAGCAGTGAAAGCCAATGTTAGAACAAAGATGAGTTTAACATTCCATCAAAAGTAAGCTCTTACCAAATTCCTTAGGTACTGTTATTGAATAGTGACATGTCTGCCCAGCAGTATAATTATGAGGATAATTTGGTGATAAGACCACTCCATCTGATCCAGCGTATTGTCCTCCACATGGAGCTGAAAAGAGAACAGAAACAAAAGTATCATCCTTAGCTACACCTTCTACTATGTATGCTATCTTAGAAGCTAAAAAATGCAATATTTCAAAGTGAAATGTTTGGTGTTTAGAGTTTTTACTACTGTTGCTGTTATTGGTATTATTATTATTATTATTATTATTATAGCTACAGATATAGTGGTCTTTATCAGGAACACATGGTTATTAAAATTAAATTACATTAAAATGTAGGCAAAGATTATTTCTGATATCTTTTATTGGAACAACTATATAGCTGGAAGAAATGTTGCACAAACTTTTGGGAACCAAATGTCCCCTCCTCAGGTCTAAAACTGAACTTTTGAACAATAACATAGAAAATAAACAGGTGTGAAAAGGAACTTGGAAGGTCAAATTGTCACCTGTCAGCAGCTCTGTGTTCTTGGGTAACCCTAGCACAGTACGCAGCCTGTCTGACTCCAAAAAGACCCCCGCCCCTCCATCTCAACCTCTGCCTGTACAAGAACTGATTAGAGGAAGGACTTACAAAAGACAATGAAGATGCAGTGGGAGACACACCTGAAGCCCTCCAGACAAGTGTGATAGGAGTGAAGCAACTCCCCATGTCTCATTTACATTGGAGATGGAACCAGACGGCAACTCATTTACATGGGAGATGGGGCAGGAAATCACCTTCATTGGCTTTCAGGATTGAGAACAGAAAGCCCAAGGCAAGGACCACACTGAACTCTGGGACCAGAGAAGCAGGGGAGCACTGCATGATGGGGGATCCCTGCTCCAAATGCTAATCAACCCACATCTGCACACACCCAGGTCAGCATTTATGAGACCAATTCTGGTAATCTGTCCTTTATTGGTAAACAAAACACTGAATATGCCTGCCTGTATTGTGAGCTCCCTCGGAGTAATGCCACCCATAGCCAGGAGTGATCAGTTCCTATTATCCAGCATATGAGCCATTGTTTACCCATGAGCAAACCTAGTGTCCTCCCTTGAGCCACTGTTAGTTCTCTACAAAAACCCCTACCCAAGCTCAAGTTTCTGTCCTGGTGCTTGGATCCAAAAGCTGCACCAGTTCCACTCCTTTTCTGCCTGGAATCCCTCCATTGATCATGGTGAGGGCTCTGCCTGTCTGTCAGCTCCAACAAACACCTGGGAACCTCGAATGGTTCAAGCTTCACTGAGTGGTGAGACCCCAACTCTCTCTCTCTCTCTCTGACTCCAGGCAAAGCTTTCTAAACCTGACTTTTGTCCTCATACTCCAGGCAGAGCTTTCTAAATCTGACTTTTCCTGATCAAACTTCAGCTAGACTTCCCCAAATACCTTATTGAAACTGATGATACCAGTAGTAATATTGTAACTATTTTATTTGTCTCTCTTGTATGGCTATTACTACTGGTATCATCATAAATTCATATACCTGGTAATAAATAACTTTTATGGTCAAGCTGATTGCTATACTATTTCTCTGAGCCTCACTTACTCTTCCTTCCCCTTGACCTCCCCATTTGCTCTGCAGCAATGCTTATTTTACCAAAGTCGAAGACCCCCATAATGCCCAAAACTACAATGGGGTCTGCTCACCAATGGAGTTACTACTAGGAGCACTGTGACAAGGGATTGGGATGTGCTGAGCTTTGAGGCGCATGAGAGTATGAGCTGAAAGTTTTGATCAGACTCAGCCTGCTAAGATGTACACTGTTAGTATGTGTGTATGTGTGTCTAACTGCATTTATTATTGTTTTTGCTGAAATAAGGGATGGACTGAGTTCAAGGCACATGAGGGTGTCAGCCTATCAATGCTGAATAATCCGGCCTGAACCAGGTCTGCTCTGCCAACCCATGTGCTTGTGTCTGACTACGTTTTATTGTTGCCCTGATGAACTGAGTTCAAGGCATATAAGGGTAATGCTGAATAACCTGACCTGGCTCAGACGTGCCCTGTTAATCTGTGTGTGTATATGCATATATGTGTTTTACTGATTTGGTAGTTGGAGGCACCCAGCCCCATTGAACCTGAGTCCTGCAAGATAGCTCCATTGGGTGTGAGGACTTGCAGAAGGGAGAGATACAGCTCCATACAGAAACACAAGTAACACAAGCAGCACATTGATAGAATTACAGAGGCCCCAGAAATGTACCCCTAATAAATGAGCACACCCTAAAGTGATGCACAAATCTGGTAACAAAATAACCCAATGCCTTGCTACAGGTCAGTTCACCCCTGTCTAAGCAATCCCAGACAAATATTTACCTAACGTGCACTTAAAAACTTTCAGAAATAGTGATTCCACTACCTTACTAGGTATTCTGTCCTCCTGCTTAACCATGCTAATAATTAGAAAGTTCTTCCTACTATTTAATATCATCCAAGACAAGCCTGTTACATCTTATTCTGTATCTTGATGACAGAGGCATGAACAGTAGAGCTGTGCAAAGTTTCAGTTGCTGACTAAATTCAGCAGAGATTTGGCCTAATTCAGCATCTGAATCTCCAAATCCAAATCAAATCAGGAGACCCTTTAATCTCTCTGAATTGAATCGGAACCCTCCAAATTGATTCAGAGAGATTTGATGATTTGGTCATAGACACTGATTTATATGTTTTTTCTACATATTTCAAGGTACCAGGTGGCTCATGAACACTGAGATGGTAGTGCAGATGGAGTGCCCCACAGGAGTGCAATGGGGTCTCCAGCATGCTCAGTGGTAGACCCAGAAGTGGACCAGAAGCACTTCCAGTCCACTTCTGGGTCTGCCATGGAGCATGTGAGGGGACCCTCCCCCCACCCCGAGCTTGATGACTTGTGCCTTCTGGGTCTGGGGGGGCACCTAGGGTCCCCCCATGTCTGATCGCCAAGCTGGGGGAGTGCAGGGAGGGGGTCCCTTGCACGCTCAGCAGAGGAACCAGAACTGGACTGGAAGTACTTCCAGCCCACTGCAAAGCACATGGGGGAAGGGAGCAGTGCACTCCTGTAGGATGCTCCATCTGAATCGAATATGGCCCACTTCGCACACCCCTAATGAACAGGTATTCAGTTCTAGAGCCAAGTAGTTTTGTGAAATTCTTTGTCCATGAAAGTAGCTTAGAAGTTGGAGTGTACAGACATTGTGGCTCAAGAACTACACAGGAGAGCTGTCAAGCCAGAGGCAACTAGAGTGCTGCTCCTTGGGTCACACTCTACCCTTGGAGGAGCTCACTGGTTGAAACCCTGTTCTGTCCCCTGGTAGGGGAGCAGTTGCTACAGGCAGCCCCTCACTCTATAGGGCTGAGAAGGGTGAGGAGAATCTGTGAAAACAAAAAAGAAGAAGCATTTTTCTGTGTAATCTAAATAACACAGAAAAGATTGCAGCAAAGATTTAGTAATTCTTATTATTATATGTAGTATGAATAAACAACAAAGGGCAGCACTGTGTAAAAATAAAAGAACTGGCTTGAGTATCTTAAGTTCCACATTATCATGCTAAAATATAGGGTAGAGATGTGTAAGTGGAATGCTGCAGTTAGGTTACTTTGTGTTGCATAGATATACCATATATCGCTTTTGTAGTTGGTTTTCAAATTCCAAAATCTGCAGTACTTTTAATCACAAGTAAAAAGAAACATACACATATTATTCTATATTATTTGAGAGGGGCAAGGGTTTTTTTGTGATATCTTCTAATGGACTAATTGTATAATTAGTAGATATGTTAGTAGCATAGGTGACATATAGGGCAGGCATGGAGGCATATGCCCTCCCTGAGATTGGCCACTGCCAAAGCTGCCACTGGCTTCTGCAGGCAGTCACTGCCCACACCCACCCCTGTCCCTCACCGCTGATGTGACTGGTGGTGGCTGCAGGTGGTCACCACTTAGCACTGTCCCCCCTTGCTGCTCACGGTTCACCACCTGCCACCGTCACCTATGCTACTAACATATCTACTAATTATGGATCCTTCAGTCACTTTCCTAGACTAAATTCTACCTGGCTACATATTAAATAATATGGTTGGATTATTGTTGTAGTGGTCTGTAAAAGCACATACCATGTTTTATCGCATATCACATACATGACTATAAGAAAGAATGAAGAAAAAAGAATCATTCCTTGTGGTAAGTAGCTGAGTAGCAAAAGCTAGGGCACTGAGCCTGCTCCTTGTTCTTCTCCTGCTGGATCATTGCAGATTTTATTTTTGGTTTCATCCAGCAAGTGAGAGAACCTGCTTTTATACTATGTCTCATGTGATGCACATTCTAATTGCTAGCTAGCGGCTGGTTTTATGAAAAACGTGTGTTATACCTGAGAAAATATGGTACTACTCTTTTTCCCAGTGAAATAATTATTAAGGCATCTAAAAATTTAATATCAGACCTCCTAAAGAAAGTTTTATGTCAAATGAAAAGTAATTTTATTGTATCTTTGAAGTAGTGTGAGTGGCAAAACATTTCATTTCAATTATATGTCTAATTTAGAGACTCACTATTTTGCAATTTATGGCAATATTTTATCAAATGCTACCATAAAATGGAGATTCCTAAAGTATTAAGAGGCCACCATTACAATGATATTTTACCATATGCATCACAAGGGATACATACGCTAGAAATTAACAGATTGCATTTTTGAAGGATTTTTAAAACTAAAGTATCCAACATTAAATCTAGGATAATTAGATTCTTTTGGTTCTTAGGCATGGGAGTGCTCCTTGCACCAGTGCATAATATGAACAAATATATTCTTTTCTGAGGAAATAACAAATTAAGAATAAGTCATTGCTGATGAATCTTCTGGCACTACAGATGACCTTTAAAAGTGCTGTTGCTCCAGATTTTCAGTTCTGAATGATTGGTTCCAGAGATCCCTTATATTTTTATATATAGTTTTTGGCCTGAAAACCTTGAAAATGTCCTTGAAACAAAATAACAGACATTTGCTTTAGAAAGTAAACCCAAATGGTAGTGAGAAGGAAGGCTACAGAAGCAAAGTGTTAATGGATATTTTAATACATTACCCCTCCCCTAACAGCAAATTCATGCCCTGAGAAATGCTTATTCAAATATTACCAGTGCTTCAGCCCATTGCTCCCAAAGCCTTATGTGCAATTCTATAATTCTATATTGCTGATCTTCTACAGCATAATCTTGCAGCCCACATACCAACAACAGGGTGTTTTTCCTTTTAGCTGCTTATTTTAAAACTGTCTACTCACATTATATAACTACCAGGTATGCTGGAATGATATTCTATGATATTCTAATCATGATGGGGATGAAGAAATGTTGGTCAATGTGCTCAAAAATAGACATCTGGATTGATTTGTGCACAACAATTTTTGTTCTATATGTTTAAAAGGTGAAATACTATCTGGCTTGGGATGGAGATAAACCTGAGGGCAGCAAAAGGTCATATGAAAAAGGTTGGGAGGGAGGCTTCTCTGATTGGAAAAGGGACTGGATTAGGAAAGAATAGAATTTAAACAGACTAAACTGAAATGCTAATGTTTAAGGAAATAAAAAGCATGCAGATGCCAAGAACAGAAAAAAACCCCACAAATTTAGCAACAGGTAATTCCCAAGCTTGCAGATTACTTAAATCAGTTCATGCACTTGAAAGCTGAAAGGAAAAGAGGAAAGCGTTTGGGGGTTCGATAAAGAACTTATACACCTAAGGTCCAATAAAGGACATATACACCTAAAAGTATAGCATTGCAATGCCTAACTGTTAGAAACATGGTCCCTGGAATGTAATCTAGACCCATGGCTATAATGCCTAGGCAGAGATACAGTAGTGTAAGAGTGATGTTGTAGCCTTGATAGTCCAGATACAATGTGAAAAGCAAGGATTTCTTATAGGTAATTTCTTTCGTTGGACCGAGCTGACACAGATTGTCCTGCTCCATGGGGCTTGGGGCCAGCTCTGACCTCCCCGTGGCTGGCAAGGAGCTGCCTGCCAAACTAGAATAGCTCTCCACCCCCGCACCCCTCACTCCTGTGCAGATCTGGGCTGCCCCCAGAACTGGGACAGCTCCCCCCCTGCCCACTGAGAGCTGCTGGGGGGCACAGCAGGACAGAAGCAGCCCTGGACAGGGCATAAGCTGCTTTTGATACAGGTATATGTGGAAACATGCACCCAGGAACACTTTAAAGAGCTTACATTTTCTGTGAGGAAAATTTAGGGGCATTAATTTCACATGTAGACACCCAATGGGTTATAAATACAACACCAGTGTTTAGTCCTTGGTTTTTAGTATCCAGCCAGTTTATCAATTTTTGTTCCCAAGTTCACCTTTTAATAATGTTAGGTAGATTTCCCTTGAGCATGAAAAAAGTGAAGTCAGAGACAGATTACTCTCTGAGAAATGTGCTCCTAATGGTGAGTGTATGTGTCCATTCTTTATATTTTTTTCTGAGAGAGTTCATTTTCTTGTATAGCTGCTGTTTACCCATGTAGTAGCAATGAGAGCAACTGGTGCATTGGATCAGGTATACCACATTTTGGGAAAGACCTGTCGGAACCTCAGAGTTAGGTACCTCAGAATGGGGTCAAACAGGTAGTATGCTTATCATAAAGTGTTTCATATCTGCATACAGAGAGTACAGTGGAGTATAGCTAACAAATAGTCACTTCCCACCTCACACCCTCCAGATGCCTAATTCAGTACTTGATGGAGGCAGCTCTGTACACTTTGAATCTAGAAGCTTAAACAGATGTCTATCTTTTTTTTTTTCTTTTTTCCAAAGAACTAAGCAAGGCTGTAACACAAAGACCCTTCTGGTTGGTGTTAGGCATGCCAACACCAACCAGAATATCTACTGGATCAATTCCTTCTAGACACTTTCTGGATCCTGGTCAGGCTAGCAACAACGACTGCGTACACAGAGGTACCTGGTAAACTTTAAGATCAAAATCCAAGCACCTATGGAATTTAAGTGCCTCCAGCAGCAACTGAGTGGGGTTCTCAGGATTACAACCTGCCTAAATTCTACCAATCCTGTTTTAAGCAGCAAAGACCCAGATCCATTAAAAAGAACATAGGTACCTAAAGTGGGAAGTACATGGACTAATCTAGTCTCTTTTTATGACCAGGTTACGAAACGCCTGGACACAGGAGGAGGGGTGGATGTTGTATACTTAGACTTCAGGAAGGCCTTCGATACGGTATCCCACCCCATACTGGGGAACAAGTTAAGAGGCTGTGACTTGGATGACTACACAGTCCGGTGGGTGGTGAATTGGCTAGAGGGTCACACCCAGAGAGTCGTGGTGGATGGGTCGGTTTTGACCTGGAAGGGTGTGGGCAGTGGGGTCCCGCAGGGCTCGGTCCTTGGATTGATACTCTTTAATGTCTTCATCAGGGACTTGGACGAGGGAGTGAAGTGTATTCTGTCCAAGTTTGCGGATGACACAAAGCTATGGGGAGATGTGGACACGCTGGAGGGCAGAGAACAGCTGCAGGCAGACCCGGACAGGTTGGACAAGTGGGCAGAAAACAACAGAATGCAGTTCAACAAGGAGAAATGCAAAGTGCTGCACCTAGGAAGAAAAAATGTCCGGCACACCTACAGCCTAGGGAATGACCTGCTGGGTGGCACGGAAGTGGAAAGGGACCTTGGAGTCCTAGTGGACTCCAAGATGAACGTGAGTCGGCAGTGTGACGAAGCCATCAGAAAAGCCAATGGCACTTTATCATGCATCAGCAGGTGCATGACGAATAGATCCAAAGAGGTGATACTTCCCCTCTATCGGGCGCTGGTCAGACCGCAGTTGGAGTACTGCGTGCAATTCTGGGCGCCGCACTTCAAGAGGGATGCGGATAACCTGGAGAGGGTCCAGAGAAGGGCCACTTGTATGGTTAAGGGCTTGCAGGCCAAGGAGAGACTGGGGCACCTGGACCTCTTCAGCCTTCACAAGAGAAGGTTAAGAGGCGACCTTGTGGCTGCCTATAAGTTCATCACGGGGGCACAGAAGGGAATTGGTGAGGTTTTACTCACCAAGGTGCCCCTGGGGGTTACAAGAAATAATGGCCACAAGCTAGCAGAGAGCAGATTTAGACTGGACATTAGGAAGAACTTCTTCACAGTTAGAGTGGCTAAGGTCTGGAACGGGCTCCCAAGGAGGGTGGTGCTCTCCCCTACCCTGGGGGTCTTCAAGAGGAGGTTAGATAGGCATGTAGCTGGGGTCATCTAGACCCAGCACTCTTTCCTGCCTATGCAGGGGGTCGGACTCGATGATCTATTGAGGTCCCTTCCGACCCTAACATCTATGAATCTATGGAATTTATACACCTTGATTTAGGAATGCAGCCCAAAAAACCCCTTAAGCACTAAGAGTTTAGTGGGAAAATTCCCTATGAACTAGAATTGTACTATTGCACACACCCAGAATAACTATCATCTCAGCACACAGCACAGCACCTATATCACACCTAGAGCTATTAACCAGAAAAATGTCCTTGAACCTAGGTTCCCTGAGGTGTCCAGTTTGGTAGGCATATTTCTGAACATGCTACCATAGAATGACATTATTCAGGTCAGCTCAAAACATAGCAGATATAGCAAAATGTATTCAAAATTGTGGTAGTCATAGTCTTTATATAATATCCTAGTGGTTGTACCCTCCCAGTTTCACTTGGAAACTGAGAGGCCTGGGTTCAATGTTTAGGCCTAATGGGGCACATCCAGATGTGTGTGGATGTTTCGTTCCCAGGCAGTAGTAGTGGCAGTGCACCTTGCACCGTCGCTATTTGTTTCCAGGGAATGCCCGTGTCATGTGTGCTTTGGCATGCGGCAAGTTGCCCTGGGTGGGGTAGGGAAGGATGGGGCCAGCACTTAGCTGGTGTCCTGGGAGCCTCCCAGGGCTGCAGCCATGGTGATTCTGCCACATGGAGCCAGGCTGGCAATGGAGCGCAGCACCTGGTGGCTGGGCTCCACTTTTCAGCAGCCTACACTGGCTGTGAGTGCATTGCTCCATTTTTTTTCTGGTTTTTTTGGTCCCTGGATATCCAGAGGTCAAAAAATCCACAGGGAAACCAAAACAAACCTGGTGCAGCACACGCTCAGGCAGCATGCTACCACAGAATGACATTATGACATTATTCACTGGATTGTGCAGTATGTGGCATTGCAAACGTGTTTGCAGCGCCACATACCGCACAATGGTGCTCAGCTGGATGCACCTGTGGGGTGTGTCCACACATGCAATCACACGCGCTTGTAGCACCTCAAAGAGAAGTGGTGCAAATTTGAGCCAGGGCTTTTTACCTCAGTGCACATTCTCAGACATGAACTTTGTTGTGGAGCAAATTGTGCCGCTTGGGGCAAAATAACCCTGCCTGGCTCCTCCCGGCTCTGCGTTCAGGGGGAGCTAGAGCCCTGGGCCAGCACCTGTGCTGTCCCCAGCAGTATAAAAAGCTGCCCTGTCCTGTCCTTAACAGTATAAAAAGCCACCCTGGTAAGTAGCTCAGGGTGACTCGCTCTCAGGAGCTTCTGGGGCCTAACCAACTGGTACCTGGGGACACTACCCCTTGTGCCAGATGGACTGCTGAAGCAGCCCTGAGATTTCCCTGTACCCTCTACCCACTGCAGTAGTCTGGCAGTGGGGGCTGCTGCCTGGCTGTGACCTGATGCTCACCTGCCAGACCCAGATGAGGACTGCACAGCCAGTAGAGGCATCTGCCCCTCTGAGCCAGCTGCCAGTGGGCTGTGGCTGCAGGGTTGGCCTCTGTGCAGCACTACTGCCACGTGTGCCCCCTGCCCTGCCATCTGGGCAGCAATTGTCTGGAAGATGTTCTGGGTGTGGTGGCCTGCTTTAATCTGTCAAAGCATGTCCTCCTGGCCCCATTTGGCCAGGAGATCAGCCACAGCCAGATGGGTCCAAGATACCAGCTGTGAGCAGGCAGGGTCCTGCCACTGGCCTCCCTAGCAGGAATTCTGGTGTTCCCTATTGGAAAACTGAAAAATCCCTGATAAAAAAAAAATCCCAAAGTCACTCTGCAAAATACCCCCAAATCCATGTTCCTCCACAAGTAAAACAAAAGACCACTATAACGAGAGAGAGTGAGATAGAGACAGTGATCAGTTGGACAATGTTTTATTGATGTATCTACAGTGTTAAGGCAAGTCTCTTATCATAATAATAAAGTGAACTCTAAATACATGTTTCATTAATTCATGAATACATGAATATATATTTTCCTGCCCTCCCACAGGGGGTTCGGCTCCCACACAAGGGATACGGTCCCCCAACAGGGGGTTCATCCCCCGCAAAAGGGCTATGGCCCCCCAACAGTGGATTCAGCCCCCCAAAAGGGCTACAGCCCCCAAAAGGCTGCCACAGGGGATACCACCCCCCTCCAAGGCCTACATGCCCCACTCCAGTCCCTCGATTGCTGCCTCACCTGGTCTCATCCCCCACTAGCTGCTGCAGCCCCTCCGATGGCTGCCCCACCCAGCCCCACCCACCCAACTTGCACCCCCAGGCTCCCATGGCTACCTACACAATCCCAGGCACTGTCACCTAACCCCCCCCCAAAAAAAAACAGAAAAAAAATTCAGCAAAAAAAGCCTCTGCTTACCTTAGAAGCGGGGGGGGGGGGGGGGGGGGGGCTCCTGGGCCTCCTGGCAGAGCCCCCCCAGGCAGCAAAGAACAGCAGGAGGCAGGAGGGTCTCTGCCTAGCACTGTGCAGGCAGGGCCCCAGTCAGCCAAACAGTAGCTACAACTACCGGTAAGTGCCAGGTTTTTGTTTTTTAAACTATAGGGTGGAGGGGCAGGGACTGGTGGGGTGGGGGGTTGCGGGGCTGGGGAGGATGGGGCCAGGCAGGGCAGGGTTTGGGGGTGCTGGGGGCACGGGCGGGGGAGGGGGAGGGCAGAAAAGTGATCGGGGCCTCGGGGGGGTGGGGGGAGGGGATGGGCAGGGCAGGGGCGGGGGGCTGGGGCAGTGGGTGGGGCCAGTGGGGTCCTCCCCATGGTCCCCTCGACCAGCACCCCTGACCCCTTACTCACTGGCACTGGAGCCCTGGTGCTGAACATGCGGCTTGGCCGGCCGCATGTTTCAGCACCAGGGTAAGGGGCCAACCACAGAGACACTCTGGCAGCCAGAGCATCTCAGTGGAGAACCCAGCCCCCAGTTGTCCCAGGTCTGCTTTTTTAAACTTCAATTTTCTTAGACCCCTGGATATCCAGGGGTCTAATTTTCTCCCTGTGCTACAAACTTGTAGCACAGGGACCATTTTTTCATTCCCAGTCTTGCCTCTTGCCCCTCCTGAAGGAGGCTTGAGGCAGGGCAAGAGGCACATGTGCTCTTGTCTGGATGTGCTAATGGGGTTCAGACCCACATCTCTCACTTCCCAAGAAAATGGCCTAAAAAAACCCTAGTTTTGATGGGCACACTCTCTACTTCTCTCAGTGTAAGGTTTCCTTGTGCTTCCAACAATAAAAGATTCAGGAGAACAAATAAAGAAAGTGACTGTGATACTGTACCCGGGGCACTTATCTGCCAATAGGGAGTTCTGAGTTATAGTCCCTGCTTCCAGGACTGCAACCTCCTATTTTGAAGCTTAATTACTGCTCTTTCTTTGGACTTTTTCTGCGTAATCCTTTTTGGTGTCTACTGCCTAAAGGTTTGGAGTGGATGACACTCCAAAATTTTTGTGAATCTTGTACTTTTTCTTCCTGATCAGGATCTTAGTCCATAGCAATAAATAACAATATTTTATGGCATATGTAATCAAAGGTCAAACCTGTACAATTGCTTTCAGCAAGTACCATGAATACATGTTGAAAGTGCTTTGTTAAAAGGGCTATAAGAGTCTAAATTAAATAGATAAAGAAAAGGAAAAAATCTTGTAATGACTTAAGAAAAAATATATTCCTGTTTTTCCTCCCTCCCCTCCCCAAATTTTCTGTTTTACAGTGAGCAGTGTCAAAGAGAAAGTAATAATTCATACTGCTAGTTAGGAAATAATGTGTTTTTAGGAGTCATATGCTGTTAAAATAAATACATATATTTAAATCAATTAAACAAATGGGCTAATAGCAGAACTGTGCAGCTTTCAAGAAAAAACTTAGTTGGGCAGTCAATGAACGTTAAGCGTTCACAGTTGTGCCAAAGATTGTGAACAAGACTTGGATTCATACCCAAGCAAAAGAAAGATAACCAACTCCTTTTGTCTTTAAAGAAGATTTTTGTCAGTCTTATATTAATTGATTTCTTGAGAGAATGAAGAGAATATGTATAAGTATAATGATTTTATCCTCTTTTAGCTTACTCAGCTTTATGGGTATATGACTTTTTTCATTTTGAAATTATTCACAGATTCATAGACATTAGGGCTGGAAGGGACCTCAGAAGATCATTGAGTCCAGCCCCCTGACTCAGGGACAGGAAGTCAACTGGGGTCACAGGATCCCAGAAAGATAAGCATCCAATTGCCTCTTAAAGGAATCCAGAGAAGGTGCTTGCACCACTTCAGGAGGCTGTCTGTTCCAGGACTTGGGGGCTCGGACTGTAAAGAAGTTCTTCCTTATGTCCAGCCTGAAATGGGCTTGGAGAAGTTTGTGACCTTGACATCCCATGGGGTGCTCTGGTGAACAGGTGTTTCCCAAGATCCTGATGTACACCCATTATATACTTATAGGCAGCCACAAGGCCCCCCTGAGCCTGCACTTTTCCAGATTGAAGAGTCCCATAGCTCTCAGCCTCTCATCATAAAGCCTGTTTTCCTTCCTTCTAATCATGAACGTGGCTGTACTCTGGACTCTCTCAAGCTTTTCCACATCCTTTTGAATTGTGGAGCCCAGAATTGGATACAGTACTCTAGCTGCAGCCTCACCAAGGCCAAGTACAGTGGGAGGATGACATCCTGGGATTTGCTAGAGAAGCATCTATGGATGCAAGCCAGAGTTCTGCTCACTTTGCCAGCTCCAACATCATATTGGCAGCTCATATTCATCTTGTGGTCAATCATGACCCCCAGGTCCCTTTTGGCCATGGTGCTAGCAAGCATAGCACTTCCAAGCCTATAAGCATGTTGCAGGTTTTTCTTCCCAAGGTGGAGTACCTTGCATTTTTTTTTGGCATGGAAGGCCATCAGGTTTTCATCCACCCATTTTCTGAGCCTGTTAAGGTCAGCGTGGATTACAATCCTGTCTTCGGGTGAGGACACTTTATCCCAAAGCTTGGTGCCATCAGCAAACTTGGCCAGTCCATTTCTGACATCAATGTCTACATCATTAATGAAGATGTTGAAAAGAATAGGCCCAAAGACGGAGCCTTGGGGGACCCACTGGTCACAGCGCACCACAATGATTGACTTTTGTCAACTACCATTCTCTGGGTCTGACCTCGAAGCCAATTCCCTAGCCAGTGGACTGTGATACAGCTGAGGCCACAGTTGGCCAGTTTTTCTATAAGACAAGCACGGGATACCAGATTGAAAGCTTTTTTAAAGTCAAGGTATATGAGGTCAATCACTTCTCCCTTGTCCAGGTGATATGTCACCTGGTCACAGAAGGAGGTAGGATTGGTCAGGCAAGACTTAACCACAACAAACCCATGCTAGCTATCCCTCAGTAAGTTGCCTTCAGCCAATTTGTCAAGAATGGTTTCTTTGATGATTTTTTCCAAGATTTTCCCTGGAATAGAGGTCAGACTGGTGGGCCTGTAGTTCCCAGGATCTACTTTCCTTCCTTTCTTAAAGATTGGCATCACATTGGCCTTCTTCCAATCTTTGAGCACTTTGCCTCAGCGCCATGAGTTCTCAAAGATCTGTGCAAGTGGCAGAGATATTTTGCTTGCCACCTCCTTAAGTACCCTGGGGTGTAAGTTGGGCCAGCTGGGCCAGCTGACTTGAAGGTGTCCAGCCTCTCAAGGTGTTCCTTCACATGGTCAACACTGATGAAGGGTAACTGTTCTCTCTCACTCTGGCCATCCTGTACCATATTGAGCAAGGCCATCCTTTGAGGCTGCTCCCTTCTGCACCAGAGGCTCCTCCTTCCCCCCTGGCAGGCTGCATTGACAGGCTGCCTCAGGCATGAGGACTCCTGGCTCCCACTGGGGAGCCAGCATTTACTTTTTAGTAAGTTTGCAGTGGGTTTTACAGATTTCACGGACAATGCCCAATTTCACTATTTCCACAAAATCAGGAAAATTGTGAATTGAGTAGGTTCCTATGTGTACACCTTTGCAGCAATACTACAAGATGTACCTAATATGTTTCTGAGGATTTTGGTAAGAGTGTGTAAAAGTGATTACAAAAACTTTGGTTATCAGAAAAGTAGGCATTTGTTTGGACCAATTCTTATTTACTAGAAATCAAAAGAATTCATTTTGTTAAAAATCTGCAAAAAATCTAGTTTTACCACATTCTTATGGTAAATGCTGGGGGCATATAACACAAGAAGATTAATTCCCTGGTTTAAATGTTAACAGTATGCAGTCCTTACTATGACAACGTAACAATTTATGCACAGTGTCACCTTACAAACATGCACACATACAGAAAATGATGGTATACTGTATTGTTAAGAAGTGATACGAAAACCAGTAAAAACACTAACTCACAACATAGATAGAAAAGGGTAAATTGAGGCTGTACATGCAACCTGACCTCTACCATTTGGTACCTTCTAACACGGAACAACAGATAGTCTCTCTTGGGAAAATAATCTGAGGAATAAACAAGACCCAGCATGTACTGAAAAAAATGATATTAAATGGATAATGACAGACTATCCTGATATTAAAAAAAAATAAACCTAGGAAATGTAATAAGTGCTTATTAAGGCTGCATTGGAAACTTTTCAATAACCTGGAAATCAAAAAATAGAATCATACAACGAGGCAAAAAGAAGGACATGTGGTAAAAAATTGAACATAAAGGAATAGGCCTGGCTTGTAGGGATAAAATGAGAAAGACTAAGGAACACAATAGATTTTAATTAGCAAGGGACATAAAAGATAATAAGAAAAGATTCTATAAAGACATTAGAAATAAGAGGAAAAGAAAGTTAAGTATAGGTTTCTATTTAACAGGGAAGAAGAACATGAAACAGATGATGTAGAGAAGGCTATAGTCTTCACAAAAAGACTTAATGAGATAATTAAATTAAGTAAGGAAAAAGTAAGAAACTCAATTAACAAAGTGATAGGAGTCAAGGTCAGAGTATGGAAAGAACAGGTTAAGAGATATTTAGATAAGATAAATGTGTTCAAGTTGGCAAGTCCTGATGAAATTTGCCCCAAACTATTAGGAAAGTAGCCAAAGTAATCTCAGCACCATTAGTGATTATTTTGAGAACTCCTGGAGGAGAGGAGAGGTCTAAGAAGACTTGAAAAAGATTAGAAAACAACACACAAACAAAGCAGTACCTATCTTAAAAAAGGGGGGAAAGGAAGACTTGGGAGTTAAATACCAGTCAAGTCCTATAATAATTCAGGAATAAATTATTAAACCGTCAACTTGAGCATACCTAAAAGATGGTAAAGTGATAAAAATAGCCAGTGTGTGGTCTTCTAGAACAGAACATATCAAACCAACTTATTTTCCTTCTTTAACAGGGCACTTGGGCTAATGGATAGCTGATGTATCTTAACCTCATTAAGGCTGCTGACACTGTCCCACATGACATTCTTATAAACAAGGTAAGGAAGAGTTGTCTAGATGTAACGACCATTAGGTTTGTACACAATTGTTTGAAAAAAAGTATTGTCAAAATGTAGTTATGAATGGGTCACTGTGAAACTGAAAGGGCATGCAGTAGGTTGTTTCAAGGTTCTGTCTCAGCCCCAGTTCTATCCAGTATTTTCATAAACAACTTCAATGATGCAATGCAGAATATGCTTATAAAATGTGCACATAACACTGAGATTGGAGAGGTTTCAAGCACTTCAGAAGACAAGTTCTAAAAATCAAAATTATGTCCAAAAATTGGAAATAGAGTCTGACCTCAGCAAGATGAAATACTTGGCCAGTTTGCAGGCCCTACAAAGCTCCTTGGGCCAAATAACTGATGAAATCACTCCCTCCACCCTTTCTGAGGGAGGGCTGGGGCTGAGCCAAGGCACCACCACAGCCATCTGAAAGGAGAGAGGAGTTGGCCAATCTGCAAACCCTAGAAAGCTAGTAAACCTTTTGGGCCAAGGCCAATCTGGGGTTACATATATGGGCACCCTTTGACATTGCCCTTCAGAGGTGACCACAGTGGAGATGGAGGATTTTTATTTATTTATTTATTTTTGTTAGCGCTTTTTTTGAATTTAGTGTTATGTTGGGAGGCCAGGAGGAAAGGGAGGAGTTAGGTACATTCTGTTGGGGGGTGTGCCACTTCCCCTATGAAGGAGAGGGGTTATGGACTGGGATAGGATGTTCCATAAACACAAGTACACTTACAAGGAAGAAATAAAATGTGAAAATAAAACATGCAAAATAGAACATATCTGGATAGGAAGAATATAGAAGAAAAAAGACTGGGTTCCCTGTGGAACACTAAATATGAGTTGGCAATGTGATCCTGAAAAAATAAATAAAATGAGAAAGTTTTATTCTACAGTGTATTAACAGGAGTGTGTTTGATCCTGGTGAAGCCTCAGATGGAATATTATACCCAGTTTTGGGACAGTATGACTTAGAAAAGATATACATAAAATGAAGAAAGTCAAGAGAAGTGAAAGGGTATCCAGGTTTAACCTGTATTGGTCAAGAGGAAAAGGCAGTCAGGACTCGTAGTATAGATGAGTTTTACTTTATTTATTGGTTTTATTAGAGCAGCAAGATTTTTGCAAAAAAAAAAAAAATCTTTAATTGCAAGCTTTCGGGCACAAACACCCTTTACCAGGCATCAAGAGAAGATGAACAAAATTGATGTAAAAACTTTCAAGAATAGCTGAAGGAACTGGGTTTGTTTAATCTAGAAAAGAGAAGAGTGAAAGGCGATATGATATGGTCTTCCAGTGTGTAAAAGGTGGTTGTGAGGGAAATGGTCATCACTTATGACCTCTTGTGACAGACTAAGAAAGACTAAACTTAATTTGTAGCACAGAAGACTTAGGTTGAAAACATTTACTGTTCAGGTGATTAAATTCTATAAAGGCTACCTATAGAGTTTGTGGAGTCTCTTTCAATAGAGATTTTAAAGAGAAAAGTAGATAAACATCTGCCAGTGATGATTTAGGTATACTTGGTTTTTCGTCAATGCAACTGGTCGGATGACATTTCCTGAGGCACTTCTGGTTACACTTCTGTGTTTCTGGGTGCCATTCTCCCTGACCTTAATATATTTGACATATGATATGAGCTTTGTGTACAGTAAATAGTGTGCTCTGTTACAACAAAAATGCAAGTATAATTATATCTTTATATCATGAATATATTGTTAAAATATTCTACTATTGTAAATGGGGGAACTGTTGTTATCAATGGAAGAAAACGGTAAAACTTAGTTTTTCATATCTAAAATGAAACTCCAGGCAGACCATCATGATTACTAAGATCATACTAGTGATTTCACAGCAGTTTAGTGGCAAAATAGACTAAAAGGAGCACCATAGAGCTAGTAATTTGTAATATAATCATAATTATAAAGGTAATTAAAAATAAATAATTTTACAGGAGATCAATTTTCAAAAGAATTGAATCAATTAGTTCTTTCTTCAAAATCACTAATACATATCATTTTCTTTTGATTTGATAAACCTATTTTATATTTATACAACATAATGTTGAAGCAGGGGGTAGATGATAATTTAGTTAGACACAGGTCTTAAGGCTACTGTTTCATTTTCTGCCTCAGAGAGTATAGATCTTATTCCAAGGTAACTGGTAATACAAGAGTGAGATGTTTGTGATGTCTTTTATAATCTCGAGGGAACAGCTTTTACCAATAAACAACAGTGGCTGTCTGAAGAACTAAAGTCTCTACATCAAAGCGTGTGCATTTTACCCAATAAAGATAAATAAAATTGCAACTGGTATATGTGGTGATAGCAGTGACTTATGCATGTTTATCCAACAGGGCTTATTGTTCATTTCATCTTAAAAGACATTTTCTTTGGCTCTCACTTATGTTAATGTGCATTGAGAAAATAGAATTTACAAGAGAGATTTTCAAAAGCACACACAGCAGTTATGACCATAACTTGAGCTGAAAATCAACGTGACTTGAGTTAGAAGCCTAACTGCCATTCATGCCTTTGAACACCTCCCCTAGAATCTGCTGAAAACACAAAATCTAAAACGACATAAATAAAACTATTTTTTCAAATCGCACTACTGTAAAACTATACAAAAGGGCAAAGGAAGGGAAAAGAGTTGGTTGTGAATACCAAGATGAGCAAGGCTGTGAAAAAAATGTGTGGGTTGATTAGATTATCAGGAAGTAAAGGAAGCAATTAAGGTAGTTAAGAGCTTTGTTGAATATGTAAATTATTTCTTTATACCAATCTTCACCAAGGAGGCTGTTGGGGATGTCAAATTACCCTTGACAACTCTCATTAAAAAAGCCAATAAGTCAGTAGACTCAGATGCAATATTCAAGAATTCAAAAGGACCTAAAGAAAACAGTGACTGAGATATTAACAAAAATGTATAAGCCTTCTTTAAAACCAACCATAGTCCTAGTGCAGTAGAAAATATCGTTTTAGTTATATATTTTTTTTAAGTTCTTGGTGATGCATGAGATTATAGGCCAGACTTCTGCACCTAGTAAATTAGTTGAAAGGTTAATTTTAAACAGAATAAAATATCAAGAAAAAAATGAATGGCTTTGAAAAACTCCAGTACGCATGGCTTATATAAGTCAGAAGAATAATGGACAAAGATGCACCAGGTGACATATTGCATTTAGGGTTTGACAAGACTTTTGATCAAGTTCCTCATAAGACGCTACTAAATAAAATAAATAGCTAACAATGAGACATCAAACACTATTGGAAAGGAAACTGACTAAAAGAAACAGAACAGAAAATAAAAGACAGAAATAGTTCTGATCACGGTTGAAATGTGCAATGAGGTCCTGTTCTAGGACTCAAAGTATTTAATAATAACCTTGAAAAGTCCTAACAGGAAAAAATTTACACCAGGGGGAAAATATGCTGATGATGCAAAATCAGATGAAAGAAGACTGAGGAATTTCAAAGGTACAAGAAAGGACAAGTTAAAATGGAAACTTGATAAAAAATATAAAGTAAGGTACATAGTAATCTTAACTACTTTTATACTTTAACTGAGGTCTATTAATTAACTAAATTGAATATCAACTCAGAGAAAAGGTGTAGGTATTGCTATAAAAACACCAAAGGTCAAAATAATGTTTATACCTTTTCTCCATTATTGGTTTTGCCACCAAAAACATGTGTTCAACCTACTCAATCCTGCTGGGAGACAGTCATGCATGTAGCTTAGGAGCAGTCCTAAGTGCCCCTGCCTGGGTCTGCACTCAAGTTCTCTCAACACATTCAGCTATATAGGAAAATGAAACTAAGCCCAGAATACAGGTTGGCTCACTTTGCAGTTGTATAGAGCTTGGTTACAGGTGCCAACTTATCCCCACATCAAAGTTAAAGATATAACTTAAAAAAAAGGCATAACCCTTTAGTCTGATAGGCAACTCACTTGATGCTACTTTTTAAACCTCAAAGGTCTTACATTTATTTTAAAATGTCATCTAAAACTGACATTTGAAGATTAATAAAGATATTTTAAAGCTTCATACAGCAAAAGGGAACCCAGAATAGAGGCTCTGAATCCTGTGACATTTTTGTTAATGGTTTAAAGGCAAAAAGGACACACTACATATGTGCTTTTACTGTGCAATAACTGAAATTACTGCACAGTATGAGCGTGTCTATACATGCACGCCCATACTGTGCAGTAAATATGGCAACTTACACTGAATTGAGTGTAAATTTGATATGTGCATCATGCGGGTGTCAAATGTATGCCCAAGTTTAGGACTACAGTTTATTCAGCTTGGGACTAAAGTTAGTGTCAAGTGCTGGAAGCTGGCTCTGACTTCAATTTGGGACTAATTAGTCAGGTCCACAGTAAAAGTCTCATGTAGATGCGCCCCCAGAGGCATAAGTAACAATATGGGGCAGAGATGCTGGACATCCAGGCAATAAAGAAGTATTTCTAAGGCATATCTGAAGTACACTGGTAAATATAGCATAACAAAGCAGTAATACGCTGACTCATATGGTTAGTAAAATACAGTAAAATCCCTATTTTTCAGCATTCTCCTAGCCAGCATACTATATTAAATGGCACTGCGACCCCACCAGTGTGCCGCCGCATCCACCACTCCGTACTGCTGCCACATGCAACCACCCCGCACTGCTGCCGCATCACCACCAGCTACCACCCCGCACTGCCTCCATGTTCAAGTCGCATGCAACCGACCCATGCTGCTGCTATCACTATCCACCAGCTTGTGTCACTGCCACTGCAGCGTCTAAGCCCCACCTTCAGCTCTAGTATTACTTGATAACTGGTGTTTTTACATTACTGGCATCTGGTATTCTCCTCTCATACCGGATAATGGAGATTATACTGTATTTCCTCTTTATTTGCGGTACCTGAAACCTTATGAAACACAGCATAGCAGCCCAATCTGTTCACGTATGCAGAACGTCATCAATTTTGGAAGATCACAGCCATGACACGATGTGCTATTTCCACTAAACCATATGATATGAAATGAAGCAGTTGTTGTACCAGGGTGTTAACCTTCATGTTCTTGTTTTCTATATAAACATTGAATGGTTTAGCCAACATACCTAATCAGAAAATAATTAGCTTAATTTTCTTACAGATAAGCACTTGAAGAAACACCATAACTACACACAGTATTAACCAGAAGCATAACCAGGGGTGGGTGAGCAGGATACCAGCCCCAGGTGCTGAGTTAGAGGTTGTGCCAAAATGGAGGCACCTGGAGCCCCTACCACAGCAGCTGCAGTGAGGCAGGGTATAGAGAGCTGGCCTCAGGAGCAGCTGCAGCCAGACGGGGTACAGGGAGCTGGCCAAGCAGCAGCAGCTGAGCTGAGATGAAACAAATCCTCTGGTAATCAGCCCCTCTTCTGGCACTCAGCACAACACCTACTCTTTGCCCCTTTACACATACCCCTCTTGCCTCACATCTCTGTCCAGAAAGCAAAAATTGCTAGGTAGACCTCTGATAAGGGGGTAAGAAAACTTATGTGCTTAATGGGTAAGAAAACTTGTGTGTTTTCAAATGAGCGTACCCAAAACATATTTAAGGCAGATGGCTCATTAACTGTAATAAACCACTCCCAAAAATGTAATTAATTCTTTGCCTTTTGGGGAAATATTTCTAAAGTAAGAGCAACAGGTAGCCACTGAATCTAGATCTAGACAATGCTGTGATAATTGGTAAATAAAAGCTTTTCTGACCCATGACAAATGATTTTCCAGTGCTATTATTTCAACTGTAGTTCTACAATAATCCTCACTTGTCAAAAACTGCAGGCACCTGTGGTTTCAGAACTGCTATGCAGAATTAAATATACCTTGGGGACAGCATTTTACAAACATTCTTCATTTTCAGAATACCACCACAAGAAATGGAATTAAAAGAAACATTAGAGAAGATTGTGGATTATTTTACACATTCTGAAATAGCTTTTTGTTTATTAACATGTATGTGAACAGTTGAGCAGAGAACCAGATCTTTTAATGTGTGCTCCTGGATGCAGCATGTACTATTGCTATTAGCTTCAAGTGTGTCATTTACTTCACTGAAACCGCTCATAATAGGAAATACCTTGTCCACTAATGTTTGAAGGTTATAATTCATTTTAGATGTTAAAATCAGTATGGGATAATCACTAACTGCAACTGTACATGTATGTAATATTATTCTACTCTATTCTTACACCTACAATAGTTTGACTCTTTGAGGCATTAGTAGTTCATTCTGAAACAAACTAGTAAAGCCTGTATCCATTTGAACTGTCTATTCAAATTCCTGGATGAGTAGAAAGCAAAATAGACTATAAATTGTAAGGTTGATTTCAAATTTGAAGGGTGACTAGCAGATGTTAAAAAAAATATATATATCAAAGAAAAAGAAGGAGCTAGGGGATGGCAAGTGGACAAATAGAAATTTAGGCAATGCCATTCTGAGAGCCACAGAATTACAAGAAAGTATCTCTTCCATTTATGATAATGCCATGTTAATTTGATTCCTTCTCAGGGAAATGAAGAAACTGCAGAGGAGTCTGCACCCAACTAAAGACTCTCCAGACATAGCAAGAAAAAGACCCAGCACAGGCCCAGAGCAGACACATGCCATTCCACCACGCTGAGGCTGTGTTGTATGCAGCAGCCACTCCAGGACTGTGGCAATTTTTCCAGCATGTGTCCTAGAGTGGCTGAGAGTCTGCCACATATAGCAAAACTCCAAAGTGGCCACTTGCCACTCCACTACTCAGAGGCCATGATGCATGCAGCAGCCACTCCAGGGCTACTCTGAGTCCCGCTATAGCAGGACTATGCCAGACGCAGCGCCCACTCCAGATTTTTCAGGAGAGACAATTGGTCTGGAATGAGGGACTTTTTTTTCAACCCAGTATGTTTCTTGGTTATGGTATGCACTGTTCTGGGTCCTACCTGGTGAACATGGCAGTGCACAGCCAATATATATAGCTACCAAATACCTGTCCCAGTCTGTCTCTTTCTATGCCAGTTCAAAGCACATAAAATGTTCCTTTTCCTGAACAAGGATCAAGCATTTACTCTTCTCACAGTGCACTATTACTTCTCATCCACTGCATTCTTCTTTATGACCCTACGCTGCATGGGCTTCAAAGAAGGTTTTTGAGGGGAGAGATTACATGGGCTTGGGCAGTCAATGCCTCCAGGATAAAGTCATAATTTGCAAGCTTAATCATATTATGCCATTAACATTTTTTCCCAAGCTGATCCTTCAATTGCATACATATGGAGGACTGTGATGGTAACTCTACAGAATTTCTTGTAAGTGCTTTTATTTTGTGGCCACAGACTTAAGTACCCTTTCAAGAACAGAGGGGTGGTTAGCCATCTTACTCTGAAGTCAAGGAATAATGTAGGTCAGGATGGCACCTGACAGACTAACAGGATCTGATGAAGTAGATTGTTGCCTATGAAAGCTCAAGCGTCTCTGAACTGGTTATTCTGTAATGTGGCACCCTGCCCTACCTCTTGACTTTCAAGAACCTCTAGGCTGCTAGTGGCCGCTCTATTCCCTCACAACAGGACAAGGCTTGGAAAGTTGAAAGGAGTGTAGTGAGTCTAATGGTAATGAGATACACCAGAGATCCTCTCCCTTCTTTCAGTCTGGGACGTCTGTTGAGTACATAACCGTTCTAGAGTTACTGGAATAGGAGGAGGTATTCTAGATAGTCAGCCTTCCCTAAAAGCCAAAGAATTATTCAGAAACCTTCTTACTGCTTTGCATATTTAACAGTGACATAATTAATCAGCTGCTGTGGACATCTGGCACATTTTGAACCTGCTAACCTAACCAAATGGCTAGAGTACCTGTTCCAGGAAAGATTTATAATCACCTCTCTGGGGTGGGTTAACAGCAGGAATAATACTGATAAGCTTCTTTTACGTCATTTTACAATTATTGCAGCCCCTCTCAACCCCAGGCAAGGTGCAAGTATGAAGTAGATAACACAGAAACTCCCCAATGCCCAGATCTGTCTCTGAAGCCATTTAGTATGGACAGCTTTCCCCCTGTATTAAAATACGGAAGTGCCATTGGCAGATGCTACCTCCCCAAGCACCTCACAGCCAAAATAACCACTCATTTACTCCTGAACCCACTACTGTGATGCTTAATACAATCTGAACAGCAAAACCCAGGCTCATAATTGGCTTTAAGCTTTGCAGTGCAGTCAAGAGGGGAATGAAGCCAAGCAGATGGCATGCAAAAAGCCAAAGAGGAAATGCAGTTGGAAGAAACAAAGCAGCAACAAAAAAACAACCCAGTATATGTTTTTGGGGGAGCTTTTTGCAAGCACTAGACAAGATGGAAAAGGGTTTATGAGGGTTCTTGCTAGGATCGGAAAGAAGGGCTGGTTTTTGCTGCTCCATTTGGTAGGGTCCAGAGTCAGGCGGTTGGCAAAACATTTTCTTGTGTGAGTCTCTATTGCAGTTTATGCCCTGTGCAGAAGCTGGCTAATCCCCACTGACTCCCTCTTCTCCAAGTTCACTTGTCTGTGGGATCACTGGTTTTCTAGTTATATCCTTCATGGATAATGTGGCAATAAAGCAAGTAAAACAAACTTAGGAAAGGATTTTTTTCAACAAAGCACTTCTCTCTAAAAAAAAGTGTAGCAGGTTTGCACAACTTTGATAAATAAACCCATATTTGATATAAGCCTGAGTCCTGTTTACAGTCAGTGGGTTTATGTAAGACAGGGTCTCTCTTTTTAATTTTTAATTTTTTTTTCTTGAGTTTGGTCTGCTTACATGTGGTGACGAAGTAGCTACCCTGCCAGCTCCCTGCTAGTCTGTGCTGTTTTCAGAATGGGATTGGGGAAAGGGAGCAAAAGGAGCTCATTCTAGGGGTTCCCCAACCAGCGCTGGAAGGTGGGTGAGTGAACTGAACCCTTCCCATCTCAGTGGGGTTCCAATATACTCATTCCACTCTCCTGTGGTGGCTGACAAAACCCCAGACTGAACTCCCTCTGCTCCCTTCCCCCCACTCCCACTCTGAAAACAGTGACAGTCTGGGAGGCAGTGAACACACAAGTTACAGAAGACGCTATGTTTTGAAATGTCTTCATCTCAACCCTCATGAAATGAGGGTTTAGATTTTTATCTAATCAGCCATTTCTGAAGCAGTCAGCAGCTGTGCACATGTGTTTGGTCATGGCTATAGACTGCTTTCTGCGGCCAGATTGGGTGAAAATTCTCATTTCTGTCTGTGCCTGCTATGTCTGCAGTGCAGAAATTCTACCTGGTCCTGACCAAATGGCTTCTGTATAGATTAGGTTGATCATGGAGAATTGTTCCAAGTCAGTGTTTGGCAATGGCTTCTTCCCATCAAGGAGACTCTCAATCTCTTAAAAATGCCCAACCACAAAATATGAGAGCTGTCCCAAATAGACTGACACTACTAGGACTTGATTAGTTTGCAAAGCCAAGTATATGTCTCAATACAAGATAGATGAAGGCTGTAATCAAGATTGCATTCAGCAAATAAAGTTCACAGTTTAAAAAAGACATTTGTTTACTTTGTCACATTGGAAATATCTGTATATTATAAAGTTCAAGGAAACACTGGATTAAAATGTATTTCTTGAGGATGTATACAGAGAGAAAAGGAAAGGACCAACCTGATATGACCAAGTAACTAAATCCTTGGATGATGGCGGATGTAGTCTTTCTGGACTTTAAGAAGGCCTTTGACACTGTCTCTCACACCATCCTCATCAATAAATTAAGCGACTGTGGCATTGATGCCTGCACAGTTGGATGGGTAAAAAATTGGCTGATGGCACACCCAGATAGTAGTGGTGGATGGGTTGTACTCAACCTGGTGAGATGTGAGCACGTGGGGTACCCCAGGGCTCGGTCCTCGGGCATGCACTGCTTAACATATTCATCAGCGACTTGGATGAGGGGTTGGAAAGCACACTGTCCAAGTTTGCTGATGACACTAAGATGTGGGGCGAGGTGGACACACTTGAAGGGAGAGAGAGGCTGCAAATAGATTTAGACAGACTACAAAAGTGGGCAGATGAGAATAGGATGGGGTTCAACGTAGACAAATGCAGGGTGCTGCACCTTGGGACAAGGAATCCACAGCATACATACAGGCTGGGGAGTTCCCTTCTTGAAAGCACAGAGGTGGAAAGGGATCCTGGAGTTATTATTGACTCCAAGATGAACATGAGCCACCAATGACAGACTGCAGCTAGCAAAGCCAGCCATACCTTGTCATGCATCCAAAGGTGCATCTCAAGCCAGTCCAGAGAGGTGATACTCCCCCTCTATGAGACTTTGGTCAGGCTGCAGTTGGAGTACTGCATCCAGTACTGGGCGCCGCACTTCAAAAGGGATGTGGCCAGCCTGGAGAGGGTTCAGAGGAGGGCCATCCACTTGGTGAGAGGGCAGCAGGACAGGCCCTGTGAGGAGAGACTGAGGGACCTGAACCTGTTCAGCCTCAGCAAGAGCAGGCTGAGGGGGGACCTGGTGGCTGCCTACAAGCTCATCAGGGGAGATCAACAGCAAATAGGCAGAGCCCTTTTCTCCCCAGCACCACCTGGGGTGACAAAGAGCAATGGTAATAAGCTGATGGAGAATAGGTTTAGGTTGGAGATCAGAAGGCAATATTTTACAGTTAGGGTGGCCAAAATCTGGAACCAACTTCCCAGGGAAGTGGTCCTCGCCCCTACCTTGGGCAAATTCAAGAGGGGGTTGGATGTTCACCTGTCTGGGGTCTTGTGAACCCAGCATTCATTCCTGGCTGTGGCCCGGGGTCAGGCTAGATGATCTGTTCAGGTCCCTCCTGACACTAGCTACAATGAAACTATGAAACTATGACTACACCTAAAACCTTGAAATGGGGCCTCTAAAAAAAATAAAGAAACAAATACTTTAATTATAGTTAGTCTAATTAGAAAACAAAGATGATCAGCTATGTGTAACTGTAGTCCTCCTGGTGCTTTGAGTTTGAACATAGAATAACAGAAAAAGCATGTACTTAGTCTTCAATTGGTTAAGGAAGTGATGCTCAACCCACAGCCTATGGGCCAGATGTGGCCCATAAAACCCATGTAAATTGCTTGTCATATCACTGGTATGAGTTCACAATCATATTAGCATTACTCCTGCAGGAAGTCTGTATGTGTAGTGAACTCTCTGAGCTCACCAGCACGCCAGTGGGGCTCTGAAGACCAAGGATGAATGCTGATACTTCATTCCCTCTTTTCCCTTGCTGCTGATTTCAGCAGGGAGGGTAGGGGGGAAGGAGGAGGAAGAGGCAGAGGGAGACTAATGGCAACAGCATTCACCCCTGTATTCCAGAGTTACAGGAAAGTGGTGGCTCTGGCCAGAGCCTGCACTGACATGCTAGTGAACTCAGATAAGTCACTGAGAATGAACTACACAGATGAAGGGGTGTATAGCTCCAACTGGGGTTGCCAACTCTGTTTGAATCTATTCCAGGAGGTTTCCAAAATGCTGAAGTGCCTGTGATACACAATGTAAATGTGCCCACATGCTTGCGTATATCAGTTATAGATTATGGTGTGTAGATTTTACATATAACATTTTAAAAACCCACTGGACTACTGTATAAATCGGTTTCAAAATTTAATATTTATTTTAATGAATGCCTTAATGCTTATCTCCTGGGTGAGTCTCAGCAGTCTCCTGGATATTTATATATAATTCCTGGAAACTGTAGGTTAATCCTGGAAGGTTGGCAACCCTACCTGCAACCCTCTCACCTCTCTGGCCATCAGCCCATTTCTGACTTAAAGACTGGGATGCTAGTAAAAAGGTTTGAGCACCACTGGTGTATGGTATTCACAAAACTTAGGTTACCTAAAGTTCAAAATATCACTGATGATCACACTAGTTAAAGAATTTCTGGAATTATTTTACAAGGAAACATGATAAACACTACTTTTGGATTGTGCTGAATTCTGGCTGGAATTAAACAAAAACATGTTCTGTAGGAATGAAAACAAGTACCTGTTTTAACAAACATTTCCTACATATATATACGCACTAGGGCTGCACAAATCTTTGGATGAGGATTTGATTCGGAGGAGATTAGGCCAGATTTGATGGCCCAATCTCCAAATCCTAATTGAATCAGGGGAGCAATTAAAAGATCCAAATCAATTCAAATCTCTCCGAATCTTCGGAAAAGATGAGTCGGGGCTTTTTTTTTCAAAGTGCTGAGAGCTGGGGTAGGCAGGGCATCCATTACCGGGCTGGGAGAGTGAGTGGGGGATGGGCCTGGGTGATTTGCCCAAATCAATTTGGGACAGTGATTCAAATCACCAGACCAAATCACTGTCCCCAACACTGGCCGAATCCGAAGCGAATAGTAGCCACTTCACGCAGCCACTTCCTATTTAATCTATATATATTCACCTGTCATATATATCAGGGGTGCTCAACCTTTTTGTTGGTGGGCTAGATGGGCAACGCCCCATTTATCCCTCTGGTGGTCCCAATCCAGCACTGGGGCCAGTGCAATGGGCATCATCTGGCCATGCAAAGGGGAGCACAGGCAGCCCAGCCTCTACCCAGCCCTGTGGGGGAAAGGGGCTGTGGCTTGGATTTACAGGGTGAGAACAGGTATGTAGCTTGGCCCTGTGGAGGGAAGGGTGTGGCCTGGCCCCAGTCCAGCCCCATGGGGGTAAGGGGAATGGCTGCAGGCCTTGGGTTTGGGAATTTTGCAGGGAAAAGGTGACTGCATTTATGTCCACTGCTCCCTCCACCAAATTTTCCACCTATAAAATCATGGCCAGTTATATCAAATATGAAGCTGGACTTAAAGTACAACTCATTTCCTTTTCTACTTTTTAGTCCAGTTTGATTTCAATTTAACAGCAGACCATGATGGTTCAAGAAACCTGACATCTATTCCCAGGCTCTCTATTAAATCTAAGACTTTCTTGCAGCTAAGACCTTTTCCCAATAAATAACAAAACTTGTTCTCTTTACATTTATAATGAAACTGCTGCATTTCATTTAACTTTGACCTGAGAACTACCAGCTACAGATGTTAAGAAAAAAAATGTCATACTAGGATGGATGGATACCTGGAAATAAGTTTTAAGATAAATTCCCTTTAGTCATCACATCCTTTTGACAAATTTGATTACCTGAACAGGTAGTTTTAATTTTCTTACAACAAAATCTAATTAAAATTGTAATTTTGAAATTTTATCGACTTCTGTGTTTTACCATAATCATAATTTCAGTTAAGGAAGTTTCTATCTCTATTCAGAAGCTTATTTTAACTTTATTTTACTACACAATCTGCAGCTGTTTAATAAATATTGCATCATTCATTAAAATCATCTCTTGCACGTGCTAGAAAAAATCTGCTTTTAAGCTTCACTAAAATTTGTACAGGGACTGTTTTTCACTGTACTAATATGCAAATTGTCAGTATTGTGTGCTATTGAACATATGGAATTTAGATTCCATAAGCATCCTAAAATAGATAGATCTTTTGAGGAAAATTTTATGTCATTGTAATTCTGTACATGATTTAATTAGAGAGGAAGAATGGTCCACTATCTGGAAACATGGGAGAGCGAGCTTCAATTTCCTGTTCTATTCTATATTTCCTGAACTACCTTGGGCAAGTTAATAGGGCCCAGATTGTTAAAAATAATAATTAGGTGCCTACATTACTAACAGATATTTAAAAAAAAAATCTAGGTACATAAGATCATTTCTACATTGTGCTGGATAGTGCTATAAAGTAGGGCTGTTATGTTTCAACTTCTGTTTTGCCATTTCAAAAGACAGTGTTTTGTTTTGTCATTTTGTTTCATTTCAAAGCACTGTTCCATTTCATTTAATTGAAATTGTTTTCTTGTTTTGACGAGTTTTGACATTTCGCTCATAGGCTATAATGGGGAATCATGAAAATGCCAATAACTTTGCCATTTCTTGTCCAATTCAGATGAAAATTGTAAGGAGGGCATACCCTACATAGGGCATGATGCTTGTCAAGTTTCAAGGAGATAGGTGCAAAGGTTTCTGGGAAACTGCACCTCAAACTGCTAAAAGCCAAACTTGTGTCACTTGCTGGCAGCCTCCTGTCATCCCGCGCTCAGATCTGGAGGCCCACCCCCCAGGAGGAGTCCAGCAGTGTTGGCAGGGCAGGCTGAGCTCTGTGAGGCTGGTGGAGCTGCTCAGAGTGCAGCCCTGGCTCTCCCCGCCTCCTGCCACTGGGCTGCACTCCAAGCAGCTCTGTCAGCCCCATGCAGCTCAGCACTGTGGTGGGAGGTGGTAGGATACCCAGTGGCAGAGCCACTTGGAGTGCAGCTCTGGCAAGCACAGCCCAGTGGCAGAAGGCTCTGCATCCCCACAGAACTGAACTTGGCAGTGGAGGAGAGCCAGTGGCCAGGGCTGCACTTCAAGCGGCTCCACCACTGGCTCTCCACTGCCTTCTGCCACCTCCTGCCTCCAGGCTTAGCTCCATGGGACTGTGGAGTCTCCAGCTGCTGGGCTGTGCTCACCAGGCTATGCTCCGAGAGGCTCTGCCACTGGCTTTCCTGCCACCTCCTGCTGCCAGGCTGAGCTCCTTGGGGCTGGCAGAGTTGCTTGGAGCACAGCCCTGGCTCCAAGCACAACCCTGGTGAGCACAGCCTGGTAGCTGGAGGCTCCACAGCCCCACAGAGCTGAGCCTGGTGGCAGGAGGCAGCAGGAGGCAGTGGAGAGCTGGTGTCAGAGCTGCTTGGAGCACAGCCCTGGCTCCAAGCGCAGCTCTGGCCATTGGCACTCCCCCACCTCCTGCCACCAGGCTCAGCTCCATGGGGCTGGCAGAGCCACTTGGAGTGCAGCCCAGTGGTGGGAAGCAGGGGAGAGCCAGAGCTGTACTCTGAGTGGCTCTGCCAGCCTCATGGAGTTTAGCCCAGAGGCAGGAGATCCAGTGATAGAGCAACTTGGAGCACGGCTCTGGTGAGCATAGCTTGGTGGCAGAAGGCTCTGAAGCCCCACGGAGCTTAGCCTGGGGTGGGAGGCAGGGTGGGAGGCAAGGGAGACTGGCCAGGGCTGCGCTCAGAGCCAGGGCTGCACTTGGAGCGGCTCCACCACTGGCTCTCCTGCCACCTCCCACCACCGGGCTGAGCTCTGTGGGGCTAGCGAAGCCACTCTGAGCACAGCCCTGGCTCTCCCCCGCCTCCCACCACCAGTCTGCTTTGAAACTCAAAACATTTCAAAACTTTCAAAACATTTTGAGTGCCCTCATTTAATTTCAAATCTGTATCCAAGTCTTTTGTTTCATTTCAATTTTGCTGTTTTGAGCTCGAAATGTATCAAAACAGCTTCAAAACAAAACACCCATCGGAATTTTGCACAGCCCTACTATAGAGCATATTCATAACAGAATATCCCACCCCCTAGGTTCCACTCTGCTTGCCAGTAAAATGCTGTGTATTTCCATTATTATTCTTATGAACATGTTTGAAATTGAGAGTGGTTCTGGGCATGTACCAAAAACTTGCTACATAACATACTTTAGCATACAGGCCAGGGGGGAAGGAACAAGTAGTCTGGATGTTTTTTCAGGGTTGCTCATCTGATAAAATGCAACCCTAGACATATTATGTACCTAATTTCACTTTTCTGGCACTTTTTTTTTTCCTTTAAGAAATCTGGTCCTTCCTTTCTCACTGGATAAATCCAATTTTGTAAAATGGAGATACAAGCAATTTCTTACCTCAGAAAGGTAGTGAGAATGAATATATTAAATATTGGAAGGCATTTAAGGAATTGACAAATATATGATTTCACTGTTTTTAAAGGGGTGGGATATGATAAAACTGTTTTATCAGCCTGCTCCGCACCTATGTAGTAAGTGAACTAAATTGTAGTAATTTACTCTGAATGAAATGGGGAATCATTTTTGTAAGTTAGAAGCAGACAGAAGAAACCACTGGCATGATGCAGCTGAATTTGGTGCAAGTGCCCCTATTATTTAAAGTAGTAAATTGCTTTATCTGTCCTTCAGACAACATAGCAATGGAATCTATATAAGCACCTTGAGAGTTTGTCAAATAAACCTTAAAAGGAATCATTTATGCTTAGAAAGGGCTTTTCACTTTTGTTTCCTGGTTTGTTTGTTAACATGTTAATAATACCTTCTAAACACATGACCCTTTTCCAATCCACGTTATTCATAACATTGAAATAAATCATAGGTTTAGAAAAGACTTAGAGGTCATCTATTAATGATATATTTCTGCTATACTGTTTACAATCAATCTAATTAGTTTTTAATATTGTTTTCATATTTTACAGAAATATTATGTCAATAATATTAATGACAAATGCATGAAACAATCATAGGAGATACAGTCAGTCCAGCAAGTCAAGCCTAAAAGAGAGAATGGAGGCATGAAGTACAAGCAGGAGGCAAGTACAAGCAGAAGGCACTAAGTCTTAATGGGGAAAATGGATTTTTAATGTGAACTGACTCAATATGAAATTAATAATGTTGGTCCAATAAACCAAAACATATCATTAGCAACCTTGGCTGAATATGAACCGGCAACCCAAACATGAACCATTTCAAATTACCCCCAGTGACCCAGTGTTTCATAACTCTAGTCTATGGTTTTCCTAGAAAAAGTATCCTAGGTTTGATCACTTTTGATAGTCTTGATATTTTGTAGCATTGCATTAAAAATTATGGTTAAGTCAAACATACTGGCACCAAGTCATTTAACAGCTCATTGAATGTACCTGACAAACATCATAATTTTAAAAAGAAAAAGGAAGAGATCTTGTGTTCCAAACAGAGTTGATAATGAAATACAAAATATCTCACTAGGTTACAGCTTTAGGACCAGTCTAGCATAGCACAGCACAGTAAAGGCTAAGGCAACAAATGAAGCGGCAAAAACTACTGAATGGATGGATGATTTTGTAAAGGGTAGCTGTACTGAACAGAGGCTGATAATTAATTACACATAAACAGGACAAAAATATTAATTTATTTTTAGTATAAAGGATCTTTAATTATAGATAAATATTACTACTGCCACTAATTGTTTATAATATAGTGTGCTTTTCCCTATTTGAGAAGCAGGGGAAAAAAACATCCAATTCTTAGAGATTATACAGCAGGGCTGGGCAATTATTTGGCTGGAGGGCCACTTAGGGAGTTTTAGTGAGCTGTTGTGGGCCTGAGGGGATGCTAACCCAACCCAGTTCACCTGGGGGGAGGGTCAGGGGAATTGATTGCAGATAATACCAAATTATGGGGAAAAGTAAACACACTAAAGGGTTGAGAATGAATCCAAGAGGATCTGGACAGGTTGGAAAAGTGAGCAGAATAGAATAGGGTGTAGTTCAACAAGGACAAGTGCAAAGTGTTGCACCTAGGGAAAAGGAATTACCAACATGCTTACAGGCTAGGGGAGGACCATCTCTGCAGCACAGCAGTGGAAAGGGATCTTAGAGTCACTGCTGACTCCAAGATGAACATGAGTCATCAACATGACGAAGTGATCAGTAAAGCTAGCTGCACTTTATCATGCATTAGCAGGTGCATGACAAACATGTCCAAGGAGGTGATACTTTCCCTTTATGCAGCATTGGTTAGACTGTAGTTGGAGTACTGTGTCCAGTTTTGGGCACCACACTTCAAGAGGGATGTAGACAACCTCGAGAAGGTTCAGAGGAGGGCCACTTGTATGGTTAGGAGCCCTCAGTCAAAGCCATATGGGGAGAGATTGGGGGCCCTGGATCTCTTCAGCCTCCACAAGAGAAGGCTGAGAGTTGATCTTATGGCCGCCTACAAATTCTTCGGGGGGGGGGGGGTGACAGCACGGAATAGGATATGATCTACCAGGACACCCCTTGGAGTAACTAGGGACAATGGCCACAAACTGATGGACAGAAGATTTAGGTTAGACATCAGGAAGAACTTCGTTACAGTAAGAGTTGACGAAATCTGGAATGGGCTTCCAAGGGAGGTGGTGGTCTCCCCTACCTTGGAGGTCTTTAAAAGGAGGCCAGACGTACACCTGGCTGGGGTCATCTGACCCCAGGGCTCTTTCCTGCCCAGGGCAGGAGGTCAGACTCAATGATCTGCTAAGTTCTCTTCCATCCCAAACATCTATGAGTCTATGATCACAGTATGGTTGGGGGGGAGGGATTGATCCTATCTGGTCCAGGCCCATATGCCCTGCACCTACTGTCAGGAGCACCAGACAGAGTGGGCAGGCAGGCAGGTGGGTGCAGTCTCCATGGAGACCAGCCTGGGAATCCCACAGGCAGGGCACACTTGGCTGGGTGGATAGGACATGGCCACAGGCAAGTGGGGAGTGGTGTCCAGAACTGGGATGGGTGTGTGAGGCCAGGGCTAGAGCTAGGGCTGGGGCCAGGATTACAGGGCAGTGGCAGCATGGTGCCATTTGGGGAGTGGATTGTGGATTGTAGCTCTGCACCAGGCCCAGGACCTGTGCTGTCACCACCAGGCAATCTCGGCCCTGGCCCTAGCTCCGTCCACCCATCCCACTCCTGGATGCTGCTCCCCACCTGCCTGCAGCCCCATTCTAACTGCCTGGACAAGGGTGCCATGCCCATGGGATCCCAGGTTGATCTCCATAGAGACACCACCCACCCATTCCATCCAGTGCTCCCAGTGGCAGGTGCAGGGTGGACGGACCTGGGTTCCTGGGCAGTAGTGTCTGATGGATGCAGTGACACTAGTGGTAGCAGCACCTGGAAGGAACTTCCACTTCTAGGGCTGCTGGAAAGTGAAGTCCAGCTACCACACTGGCCCCCACCCTGCTGTGCCCCTTTCGGACTGGCTACATATGCCACGGCCTGGGCTGCCCCCCCATGCCTAGGATGGATGGGGCTGAGGGACCTGCTATGGGCTCGATAAAATCCTTTGGCAGGCTAGATCTGGCCCATGGACTGTATTTTGCCCACTCCAGTTCTGCAACACTTGAAGTATTAGAAGACGGTTACCTTATCCCCCCTCAGTTTTTCTTTTCCAGAGTAAAAACTGTTTTTTCAGCTTTGTGATAAAGAGAACAAGGCGAACAAAAGGAAGCAATAAGACAAGTTATGTTATTAACACTTGATAGCTGTTATTTACTTGAAATTAATTGCTAGTCTCTTGTCTAGTATAATATTCAGTGGACACTTTATCATCTACCAAATCACTTATTCTATGACCCATAGGAAGAAAAAGATAGGATGTTTTATATATATATATATATGATTTAATTTTTAGGTATAGTGGGCACAGTTTAATGTTTTACTAATGTTTTACTATATATATATATATATATATACACACACACACTATATACTATATATATATAGTAACAAATGGAAACATTAAATTGTGCCCACTATACCTAAAAATTAAATCATTTTAAAGAATGAATGAATTAGTACATGAGCACCCAACCATTTGGATTATAATAGTTTTAAATAAGAAAGCATTATATTAATTAGATATGCATTTGGAAACAGCAGTAAATAACTTGTAGGATTTAGACCTGCCCTCTCTGAATTTCCACACTGCACAGAAAAAAAAAAGGAACGAACACTTTTGCATGCAATACATACCATTACAAGATGGCAATGCTCTGTTCCATGCTGGTTTTCCATCAATGCCAATCACACATGTTATAGTAGAGGGATCAATAATCTTATATCCGGAATCACATTGATAGGTAATAGTTGATCCAAGTTTGAAATCTGTTCCAATTCTTGTTCCATTCATTATGTTTCCTGGGTCAAAACAAGCTTCTCGTGGTTTTTCTGTTAAAAGTGGATATGAATTAAAAAAGCACTCTCAGTGCGATAATCCTTGCAGAAAAAAAATACATTTGACAATCTGCAGGGGTTTGTTTTTATTATATTGACTTTACAATCATGTAATTAAAATATGCTTCTATATTTAAAAAATGGTTATAGGGATATTGATGCTTTCCAAAGATTATCTGCCTATCCAAGAAAATTACACCTATATCTTTTTGCATCATGTTAAGAAAATGTACCTCCAAGATTAAACTTCTTCAGTTTTGCTCTATTTATTTATTTTTAACTACATAAAAGCTATGTGACTTTACCATATTCCAGTAAAGTAAAAGAAATGCCTGTCATTTCTACAATCCTCAATTTTACATTTATACTTTCTACTAAAAGCCAAAGAATTTCATGGGCTTTCCCATTATCCAATTAGAAAGATACTAAGGCTGGGAAGATATACGGTATTTTTCCCTGGAAAAATTGTGCCTGTGTTTGTCCTGAAACAAAAATATCTCCTGACTGATGTGTAAACACATCATCCTTCTAATCAGGGTTTAGGGAGCATCATGATTTAGTGATGCTTTTCTAACATTGATTCAATGCTGTAATCCCAGGATAAATGTACAGACATATTTTGCAATATCCTCTGATAAACTTTTACTACTGCTCCTCTGGGAAACATTTTTAGGATTTATCCTGGAAAAGCAGACATGGATGTCTGTACAAATGCACTCATTCTTGGGATAAAATACCTTATCCTAAGATAACCGTGATGTCTATTTGCACAGACAGATATAACATCATGACTTTAGAATAAACTTTTGTTGGTTTCTTCTTTTCTTCTTCAGATTTACAAGTCTAATAGTAGTATGATTAATTTAAGATGTCGTTTCATCAATTAAAACTGAGACCATTAATTAAAAGGTCATCAAAATATGTAGTGCAGTATATCAAAGAGCTATATATTTAGTGTAAGACAAGAGTTATGAATCCTGTGTCACAGGAACCAAGATTTCACTCATTGTTTTTGAAAACTAGCTAATGCAAACTAATGGACAAGAGGAGAGGAATCAGGATGTCACATATCACTGGTTTCCACAGCCATGAAATACCCCAGAAGCTGGAGAGTTTCATCAGCTATTATTCTAGAACAAATCCTTACCACATTTTACATGCTAATGTTTCAGCATCAATAATTCTTAAAGAATGAATAGGCAATATTAGGTTTGATGTTGAATTCATTCTTTGGTTTATAATATTCATTAGTAAAACAAGATAGTATTTTAGAATGTGAACTTTTTTATGTACACTTATAACGTGAAGCATACATCTATAGCATAACTATATGTAATGCATAACTAAAAATAAAAAAGAAATTGTGTATGACTTACACATGAACACTTGTATATGCTATTGGAAAATGAATTTTCATCTCCTTTCTTTTTCCTGACTTCCCCATTTCCCTTCCTTACAAATCAGCAAGGTTTCCTCCCTAGAATAAATTGCATTCTACTTTTGTTTACATTATATTTCAAATTCAGTTGTGATAGAAAAGGCCAGGTTTCCCTCTACAAACAATGTAAATGCAAATATGACAATTACACTGGGAAGAAGAGCCTTGTTGGCCTGCAGGGAAAAGTATGAGGACAGAAAGTAGTTAGGAGATGAGTACAAGGGAACTTTAATATTTCTTTTTAAGCTCCTTCACTTTTAGTAGTTTGACATTTTCATATTCTTTGAGTTTTATTTGTTTCTCCTTTCTTTCATGCGTATTATGGAGGTTTTATCCAATTGAAGGTGACAAAAAGCTGAGACAATATTTTTTCTACTGACAAAAAGTTTGAAAAAACTGACCACAGATGACAGTCTCAGCAGAGAATCAGGAACTAAGCAAAGTAACTGGTAAATTTGGGGTAGGGTGACTGAAAAATAATTAGCAAGCGATTATGCCTCTGAACTCTGAGTGGCTAATAATGGGTGCCAGCCTAAGTATAAGAAGTCATTTGTTGAATAGTTATTGATATACGTGTATGCAAATCACCCCAAAATCACTCACTGTGAAGTGGTTGGGGGGAAAAATATTGTTATGGATATAAGTAAATATACAGAATCCATGAATGCTAATTGAATGAGACAATTCCATTATTGTATAACCTCCTTCAAACATTATTTCCTTTTTTTTTTTAACTTATACCCTCCATTCTCCTCTAAGAAGATAAGAATGTACAGGAATGTCACAAAAGAGAAAGATAAAATGCATTTTCATGTATCTATTCAGCATATATTTGCTGAAAAGAATTTTTACAAAAAAAAGTGAGTGAAAAACAGGAAGGTGAAACTCTGTAGAACGAAATACTTGCCAGCCTCCACTTATAGACCAAGTTTCTTGAAATATATTTAAAAGAGAATTTGATGTATAATATGTTGTTTTACATAGAAAATTTTAAGATGGCTGATTTTGAGTGATACATAGCAAAACTCAGATTATCAGTTAAACGTATAATATCAATATGTTAAAGGTTAACAGCAATAGAGAAACACTGTTAATGACCTAAAGTATATTTATGCACTATCTGACAAGTATATGAAATGCAAGCCTAGATAGATATCTCTCTCTCTCTCTCTCTCTCTTTATAGATATATATATCTATAAATTCTAAAATCTTGATTTAGGATTTATTATATTTTATATATATAGCTATATATATCTACATAAAGCTATATATATAATATAATAAATCCTAAATGAAGATTTTTTTTCTTTTCTGTGTAGGACATATTATCTTGACAACATTACCTTTATATTCAATGGCAAATCCTGACATGCCAACAGAGGCATCACTTCGAAATGCAAGAAATAGGCTATTACTACTGCTCTCAATTCTTTCAGGTGCCTGGGAGCCTTGAAAACTTCCAATTAGAGGACTGTTGGAATCTTCCCCTTCATAAATATGCAGAAAATCATAACTGGGCTCCATACTGAAACTGAAATAAAAGAAAAAAGAGAATTGCAATGCTGTTGTTTTTAAAGTATAACTACATCAGTTCTGTAGTTGTCTTCTACCTAAGATGTCATCCTACTCACAAGAAAAGGTCTTTAAAAATACAAGGGATAGGGATATCTTAAAATCGAAATTCTACATGCCTTGTAAATACTGATCAATCAAGAATTTAATAGTGATAGAATTTTAACCGAAGCATTCTATCATGTAAAGTGCAGTCATGCTATAAAACTTATTTTTATTTCTACACAAATAAATTGTAGAAGTACAATACTACATATTACTATTATATTAATGATAGGATCTGTGCAGTATATCAAGAAAGACAACACTACTACTTTAAAAAAAAAGGTTGTGCAGGTCCACTAGGCTCCTGGCTGATATTAATTTAATTACATTATGGGATCTGAGCTCTTTTATCCCAGAACTCAATAATTATGTGTCCTGCCATGCCAGGTGTTCACAGTATAGCATGGCAGGATAAACAATCATTGGGATATGGGACAACATTCCTCATATCCCATTGACATTCTACCAGGGCATGCACCAAATTTTTCCTAATATTTCATCTAAACTTCCCTTGCTGTGTCTTAAGTTCATTGCTCCTTGTTCTGTCATCTGCCACCACTGAGAACAACCTATCACTATTTCATTACACATTATTCAAGTGAAAGCGAAATCAGACCAACAAGTCAAACTGCAGGCAGCATATGTTATTAATGAAAATATAGAAATAGGTCACGAATAGGTGTTCATTTCCAGAGGTAGAAATTTCTGCAAAATTTCCTCTGCTAGAAGTCTGTCAAGAAGAGGGAGTACAGGCATTCAGCTTGCAACTACTCCCTCTCTTCCCTGGCACCTGACCAGGGTGCTCCTGGTCTGGGGAAGGCAAGGGGACCAGTGGCTCTTCCACATTACCACCACATTGGGTATGTCTACATGAGCATTTATACCAGCTTAAAATTTACTGCGTTGTAAGAAGGAATAGGCCACCATTTACACGTGCAGCCATTAAAGCGCATTAATGCTGTGTGTGGACTGATGTGGAACTAAAGTTAGTCCACACACACAGGGTTACTGAACAGTAAGGCATCTACATGTGCATTACTGTGTAGTAACTAACTGGGTGTAAATGTGATACCCTCTATGATGCAGATACCAAATTTACACTCAAGTCAGAGTAAGTCACCATATTTACTGTGCAGTATGGGCAGGCATGTGTAGATACATGCCTGTACTGCACATTAATTTTGGTTACTGCACAGTAAATGTACATATGTAGACACAGCCATTGTATAGGAAACCTACCTGCTGCCACAGCTGCATTCACTCCACCAGCTTTCATCCTAAATATACCACCAGATCCATTGTCTACAAACAAGTTCTACATTACAACCAGATCTGCTGTGACCCCACTGATAAACACCTTAAGGATCTAGAGCAGAGATTCCTACAATTACAAAACAATCCAAAAACAAATCCCAGATTCAGGCCTTGCTCCAACCTTTTATATCAACCCTGGAGCAAGGACAACAGAATCCCTCTGATTGTCATCTACATCTTGAATACCTAAGATGTCACTAATGACATCCAACCCCTCCTGGAAAAGGATGATTGTCCCAAGGCAGCCTTTAGTGACAAATCTGTGTTGGTAGCCCTTCCCCACCCCGCTCTCCCTGAATGTCAAATAACATCTGTCAAACAACAGATTAACAAATTCCTATCCTCATGGAGGCACCAGTCTTTGCAATAGATCCAAATGCCTGCCATGTCCCCGTACCATCACTGTACCTAATAACAAGGAGTACAATATCCAAGATTACGTCCCTTACAACTATACCATCATCATATATGTCATCACCTGCTTACAATACCATTCTGCTGTCTACATTAGGCAGACAGGGTGATCTCTATGTATAAAAATGAATGACATCAGCTGACATCAGTTGCAGAAAGACACAAAAGCCTGTGGTAGAACACTTTGCCCTCCCTGGACCCTCCCTCACTTACCTCAGGATTGATTTTTCTCAGTAAAAAATAAAGTATAATAAAAAATGTAATAAAAACTAGTTTGAATGGGAAACTGAAGAACAAGAAATCCACAAACTGAACTCTGCTAAGTATGATTTAAACCAGGACTATGGGTTCTTATCTCATTGCTGGGATTAATTTTTGTGCCCCCTTTATTCCTATGGGTTTAATGCTCATTTGCTTTTCTCTCCTAGCACTGCCTTCCTCCCCCTATCTTTCTCTCTATCTTCTCATCACTTGTATTTTGTATTCTAATTTCTCTCTACTTAGATTCTGCTTTCTGCATTTCCTTTTCACAGCATCTGCTGAAGTGAACTTTGGTGCACGAAAGCTAGCACTCCATACATTTATCTTATTTAGTTAGTCTATAAACATGCAAATCTACCCTGCCTTCCGATTGACTTCAAACTAACATGGCTAACTACCTCTCTCTACTCCACTCTTCCCAATCCCCAAGAAGAGTGGGGCAGCAATCTCCAGTGTGCAGTTGAGGGAGAAGCAGGGAAAATCCCCCAGCCCATTCCCCAAACTAGGGACTGCCTGGTATGAGGAAGAGGCAGGGAGCATCAGTGACTGCTCCCAACCCACTCCCTGACACCACCTGGTACAGGACAGAAGGGAAGCCCAACAGAACAAAGCCCCTGAGCCTGGTCCCTAGACCAGGCAGTCTCTGGTGCAAACATTCCTTCTTGTAAGAGAGTTCCTCTTGCAAGGCAGATCTTCCAGATGCCAACAGGAAAAGACATAACACACGAGAGAAGCAAAATAAGCCAAACCTTCAAATTATCTAAAACCTGTGCTACACCACTGATATTAGTATTCAAATAAAGACTTGGTTTTCAGATGTACATTGCTATAAAATAGTTATATTTATTTAACCGTTTAAATAAAATTATGAATTATTTCAAGGAAACATTGTTTTGAGTCTTCCACTTTGTGATTAATATAATGACATATACATTAATATGGCTTTCCCAGTTTATTATCTAGTTTAATCTTAAATATATTTCAGGTGGGGGTTAAAGATATTTTTGATTAGCTAATTTGCTCCCATCTGCCACATGTGTATACTTATACTAAACTGAAAAGTTATAGATAAGCCACCAGCAACCACACCTAGGTACAGTTTAGACGTTCACTACTATCAGAAGAGATCATAATGATGTTTTTTGAACATTACAATATATATGTAAATCCTCCCTATTCCATGGACCATTGATGTAAGACAACAAAGACCTCTCTTCCCTTTCAAAGCAAGCAACATGCATGTAAAATAGATCTATATAAGTAGCAGCCTCATATTCCAGTTGATAAAGCTATTAGATATGTATAGCAATGACATTTTGAAAGCTCTGAATATAACTTTGCTTTACAAAGGGATTGCTGGCTTTTTTTGCCAAATGAGAAAGACGGCAAATGTATGTTTTAATAAATATATATTTTAAAGTGCAAAGTATGTAATAAAAAGCTTTGATTCATATTTTGCTCAATATTATACATTTCCTAATGTTGTTGTCATATAAATTAAACAAGAAACAGGGTGTGTCTGTGGGTGTTTTTACAAGTGCTCCAGGGGTGGGAGGGTGCCTTAATTAGAGTGGCTTTTAGAGCCACTCTAATTAAAGAGCCCAGAGCATCTCCTGTATCCATGTCCCTGTGCTTCAGAATGGAGGTGGAGGCACTTTATCTAATGCTCATTAAATGTGTGTGGGGGCTGGCTGAAGTGCAGTAATTACCAGGCTCCAGCAGACTTGATTAATCAAGTATTTATATGCTGTAATTACAGTACATCAGAGAAACCTCCTGGCTCATGTACAGGCACCCTACATGTCCAATTAATGTGTTTTAGGTAGTGTGCATTAAATCATAATAATGGAGGTAAATAGTACCTCCATTGTGAGGTACTAGAAAAAGGTGCATTCGCCTATTTTAACACTCACTAGCTAAAGAGCATGGCTTTTGGGTGATGCTTTAATGATCATTAAAATAGGCTAATGCACATTAAAGAACACATGTAGATGTACCCACAGGCACCAGTTTTACTTATTTTAATTATATATTTAATATATTTTTCACTTGCATGGCTTAGATTTTATTTTGGCTAAAAAGGGAACTAAGAGACATGTAAATGTAGCCTTTACCAAGATTTGCTTTTCCTACGTGTCCTTGTTAGAATATGCTTATAGCACAATTTGTCTTCCTAATTTGCCCTTTAATTTCATTTATTTTGTCCCTGTTAGTCTTCCTTCCATACATGACCCATTGTCTAAAGGGAGAATACTGCTCCTAGAAAAAGATAATAATACTGTGAGCTGTCTTCTTGAACCAAAAACAGCATCTTCTATATGAAGTATCTCCAATTGTCACATGGCACTAAAATGTGCCTGCTCCTTTAAGGGCAGAAGCAGCTTAAGCAGGCAGCCCTGCAGACCAGGCACAGCTCCATAGCTACAGGTTGCCTGAGCAACAGGTTAATGAGGTAATTAGCCCAGGCAGTCAGCTGACTGGAAGGAGGCAGGTCTCTGGGAACATATAAGCTCATGGCTGGGGCTGGCAGAATTCACTCTCTCTGGAGACTGCCAGCGGAAGGAGCTACCTAAAGACATGGTCTGCTGCCTACAAGAGCAGTAAGGCTCCAGGAGCCCAGAAGATACCCAGGGCTGGGAGACACCTGTCCTAGGGGTAGAAGTTTGCCTTCTTAAAGGGGCGGAGCATAGTCTTCATTGCTATTGTTCTGTCATAGCCCAGGGGCTTATGTGTGTGTTATTGTTTGTACTGGAGGTTTGGGATGAGGCTGTAAGGGGAGGTATGGAGGCCTCATTAGTGCCCAGAGGGACGTAGCTACTCAAGAGGCTGGGGGACCTGGTGCCAGAGGGGCGCAGCCACATAGGGCTAGAAGACCCGGTGCCAGAGGGATGCAGTCAGGCAGGGGCTAGGGGCCCAGTGACTGGAAGAAACCGATTGGAGCTAGTGCCTCAAAGCCCAGTCTGACACAATGGGCCTAGGCTAGAAGGTCTAGCCAGATTAAAGGGGTGGAGGCTGAGTAGGCTGAAGTCCCAACAGAGGAAACAACATCCATGTAACACCCGTGAGGCATGAGGCATGTTGTATGGGAGATTTAGAGCCATGCAATTAGCCCATAAGGTTTGAGGTGCCCCATTCAGTACAGTACTAGACTGAAATCCAGCAAAGGGCCCAAGGATGAGTGAGTTCTTATGGGGTTCAGCAGACTGGGGCCACAAGAAGGCCTGTAGGCAGCCCCCCGACTCATTTTTTTTTACTATCAAGATGTGGCACATGAGACAAGAGGGTGCCCTCGGGGTGGAGCTGGCACAGTTGCAAAGCCACTAGGGGCATCACCACCACCCCTTGGGACCTCAACCCATGACAGTAATGATATTGGAAACAAGATTATTGTGGCCATATCTTCTCTACAAAAGATATTTTACTAATCCTTTGAATTGTCTATGTGAATGTTTTTTTTTTCTTACAAAACCTACAAAACATGATAATAAAACATTTGATATTTTTAAGTTACTTATCTTTCAATACACTTCAAGTAAATAAAAAGAGTTCTGATCACTTTTGTATAAGCAGCATACAGATGAAAGCAACAAGGTGCCAAAAAAGTCCAACTTACACTGAAAATAATAAAAAAGGAAGGACCATCAGTATCTTGCCTATGCACTAGACTGCCCATAGGGAAAGCTAATAAATAACAGAATGATTCCTTAGTTTTAACAGATTCTTCCAGACAAATATGTAAGGTTAAGTTTAAACCTTAGATTGAAAGAATGCCTACTAGATGTTTATACAGTATCATCTTCAGAATAATTAACTTATCTTTTTTTCTTCCAAGTGGACATTAAATAATTTTAAAGACTCTTGTTAAAGGTTTGATTTTATTTAATCAATTTATTCAAACTTACCTTTTTGGTTCTAGCAAATCATCAATTCCTTAATGATAATTCACTTTCATTCTAGCCTTGAAACTTCACCAGACAAGAAATTGTATGTTGATAGATTAGGTATCACAAAATGCATATATTATATTAATAAGACAATGAGATACATTTATTTAAATCTCTCAGGGTAGTTATATTCCCCATGAATACAGAGAGCCATCTCTCTCCATTTTTCAATGGTTAGACACATAATGGAAGTAAAATGTATGTTTAGGGCATAAAACCTCATAAGTCACATATGGCTTTTCTGTTCAAATTACGTATTTGGCATCAGAAAGTGCTATACAGTTAAATAAGTTATTTTCTTTTATGTTATTCTGAAGCAATGATATAGTAGGGATTAGATACATGCTCTAGGGCTTAGCTAGGAAATGTAATTAGGAACTCTATGAAATGATAAATGATGTAATTTTTAGATGTGACATTTAAAAACCTGTTACACAGAGGCGTTCCTCTAGAAATGGTACCTTTTGAATATCAAGGCAATGACAAAGTCAGGGTTTACTTTTATTCTCCAGTCACATTCCTTCCCAGGAGGATATGGCTGTGGGTAGTTAGGTGATAAAATAACACCCGCTGGGCCTGTCAGGTTCCCTCCACATGCAGCTGTCACAACACAGAAAGAAAAAGTAAGTGGTCACGTGTTTGACTGAAAAATGAGGGAAGAACAGTTAAGATAAAACAAATTGACTTTTATAATTTACTTTTTTAAATCAGCTATTATATTTCTAGCTAATCTTTTTTTCCCCCCTTTTGCAGTCTCACAAACAAATCCCATACACTTGAAACAACTGATCCCATTTTATACATTTATTTCAATTATCCAAAAGTCTGAAATTCCAACTGGTATGAGCCATGGATTCCCTTTCTTATTTAATTTCAGCTCCATTGCATTGAAAACATGTCCTATTTACCAGTGGCTCAGCAAGATTTTTCAGTACCTGGGGCAGAGATAGGGGGAACAGAATCTTACCTTTCCCTGCTCTCTGTGCTTGGGTGGCAGCTGTTACACCTCTTGTAGTGGCATGGGCTTACACTTCTCTACCTGAGAGGTGGCTTCACCATATGCCCATGCGGCAACCCAGCTGGTATGGACTCCCTAGAGCTGATCTTGGTACACCATTCACTCCCTTCCCCCACAATCCCCCAATATGCTTTTGTGCGCCAGGATGCACAGAGAAGCCTGGTGTGGGAGTATTCTACTACTTTCACTCACTGTTCTCCCCAGCAGATGCACTACAGAGCATGGGGCTGCTAGTGCCCAGCTCCCCATGGATGGACTGCTGCCCGTGATGGAGAAGGAAAGGGGGCCATACTGGCACCTGCCTTTAAGTTGGTGTCCAGGAATGCTGTCCCTTTGCCCTGTCCTAGTTATGCTACTTCTATTTGCCAACCAACTTCTTTGTTAGAAGTGAAAAGACTTAAGAATAATCAAGTTTTAATTATGAAATTTTCTTTTTGCCATATAAGAAATATAAAATGTTTTGATTCAACTAACAAAGGTTTTACCCAATTTAGAGGCAATAACTTGGCATACATATTTAAGTCAAGTACCTAATTTATGTGCCCTATTTTAGCACCTCAATAAGAGGGCACATTTTCAGAAATGGTGGAAGCAACCTATAAGCTTGTTGAAATAATGCATAGGGTCTAACAGGTGTCTTCCTTTGATTAAAAACACAACAAACAAAATGGCACTTTTTTATAGATAATTACTCTAATCACAAATAATCAATGACTTTTGATGACTCAGCTGCGGTAACCATGACCATACTCAGGAAATTTTTAAAGTATATATGCAGCAGAAAACATTAAATAAACATAAATAACTGATTGACAATGTTCAGTATCCTAATAAGGACAGCTATTAAATCTCAATCATCACAGTATAATAGAATAAGGACTTTATGAGAATTTTAAAAGTGACATGTCATGGCTTTATAGAACCTCTGAGGATTCCTGTGTATATCACAATAAAGACTATTTTAAACTTCAAAGTCCTCTGAAGAACACTCTGAATACATGGAAAAATAAATGCGTGCTTTTCATTTCAATGCAATTACTCTCCTAGAAGATAAATTAAATTTTAAACTTTTTAAAGTACAAATTAAAACACATTTGTCAAAGTATTGGGTTTTATAAGAAGGTCACGGACACTCAGGAACATATGATCCTTATAATCCAGACTTCTACTAACCCTCTCTTTTCTTTATGCTCTTTAATTTGGGTTTTATATACATCTTTGGAATTGCCATTTGATGGTCTTGGATGTAGCCACCAGATTTTCAAACTTGTCTGTATTCAGCACTGCATCTGGTATATGCTTCATCTGTGAAAGCAATCAGTCCCACCTATGATACTGTGAGAACCTCAAAACTAAGTGCCCTCAAAGCTACTTCAGTTCAGGTGATGGTTAACTCTGGGATGTGCTATCTGGTTTGTGTTAGGGTAACTTCAGTCTGTTCCATGAAGATAAAATGGGCAATTTGCGATCCTCCAGAATCCCAAGATGAACTGCTTCCAGCCCTACCCACCCAAAGTAGGGCTAGAGTCTAGATGCCATGCCCTGGCTTGCCAGCTCTCTAGTGGCAAGTCAGAGTTGTGCAGGAAAGAAATGACATTAATAATTAAAATGCAACTGCTCACAGCAAGTTCTAACTTTAACAGCACTTACCATTCCACAGATTTAGTATGGTCTAAGGGAGCGGTGTCAAACAAATGGCCTGCAGGCCAGAACCACCATGTAGGTAGTTGGACCAGCCCCAGCCCTGCATGCTGCATGTGGTGCTTGGGTTGGAACCAATGTAGCATGAGCTGCAGGCAGCATAGGAAAGAGTAGAGGTAGAAGAGAAGGAGGGGCCATGCAGATTTTAGCCTAATTATTCAATGGTTAGGGCAGTTTCCCATGCAGCAGAAGACCCAAATTCTAGGTCCCACTTACCCAGAGAGGTTTGAATCCATATCTCCGGCTTCATAAAAAAGTGTTCTACCAACACATGCGCAGAATGCTCTACATCCCTCCCCTTGAAGCTAGCTCACTCTGCATGTAATATTCATTGGATAAAATGGATAAAATGGGGAATATTTTTTGCCTAAATGGTAGCAAGGGGCCAGGCTAGAACCTAAGACTATAAGACTAAAGTCAAGATTCAGAAAAGTACTTAGACACCTAGGGCACGTCTACATAAGCACACATGTGCAGGGGCATGCACTTCCTATGGGACAAATAGCAGTAGTACAAGGTATGGGAGGCTGGAGCCAGCACCTGTGCTGGCTCCAGCCACCCTTACTTGGGATCCTGGGGGCCTCCCGGGGCAGCAGAGGTGCTGAGCTGTCCACTCGGAGCCTAACCAGCAGCCAGAGCATGGCTCTGGCCAGCCAGGCTCCAGTTTCTGGTGGTGCGTACTGCTGCTATGTGTGCCATGCCGCTTTTATTAGTGGTGGGGTTTTTTGACACTGGGATTTCCTGTTGTAAAAAAAAAAAAAAAAAATCACCGCTGCTAATTAGCAGTGTGGTGCACAGGTGCCGTGTGTGGTTTACTGCACCTCAATTGGCTTTGAGGTGCTGTAAACCAAGTGTGTGCTTGTGGGGAATGCTTTCCTAAAGTGCAACTGAGGCAGACATTAGGCACCTAAGACCAAGTGAGCAATCGATGAAAAATCTGCCTAATCTCTTAGGCACTTTGGAATCTGTAGGCACCTAAGTTTTTGGCAGTAAAATTAGTTAGGTGCCTAATGTTTGATATTACCAAAGGTGATGTCACATTAGGAGCTGATCATTTCAGCACTATATTATTCTTAATGCCATCTGAGATTTACTAACTGGATCTCCCCATACCTAGATCTCCTGAGGAACCCAAGCCAGCAGGCATACTTAACCCACACATAATGATGCTGACTTTAGCAAAAAGCACTGCATACAGGCTACTTTCACTCAAAAATGTGGTTAAAGGAGAGGTGGTGCTCACCTTTAAAGGACCAAGTTAGTGAGTACAGCAGTTATTCAAGAAATGGGAGATCTAAGTTTTTGGCCCTCTTCATCCCGAGGGGCTTCAAAAAACTTATCCCACATCTCTGAGGAGAGGGTCTTAATCAGCAGACTAAGGGCAAAACTGGGATGGGACTCATCCATTCTTCCAGTTCACACTGTGCCACTCTGGAGCCAATAATTCAACTTTCACTAGGCTGAGAATGACTTAAAAAGGGCAGACTGTAGCCTAACAATGAAGGCAATCTCTTAAAAGGTGTGAGACCTGAGTTGTGGGATTAAGAGACCAAGAATTACAGAAATTAATACTTCTGTAGGATCACAAACTGAAAACATATAAATGGTAATATGATCAGTAATTGACAAACCCTGAGAACTCTAACAATTCATCTCAATACCTATGCATGTAGGAGGATCAGGTTGCCAAAAGAATCGGTTATTCAGCTGCACACAAGTAATTTTAGCCTGCCCTTGGAGCTGATATCCAGGGTCACATTGGAAGGTAGTGGTGTCCCCAGGTTCTCTGCTGTCTCCATATCTAGTACCATTCTGTGGAGTCCCAGGATCATTACACGTTGATGCTATTGATGCTGTAAACAAACCAAGAAATGAAAGGATTTAAGACATATGTACTGTATTGTCATAATCACACAGCACAGTCTATTTACAGGAATATCCAGACAGAAAATATTATTTACTAATTTGTTAGCATGGAAATTAGGGGGTTTTTTTTGTTTGTTTTTTCTTCAGGAATTTGCCAACTAAGATGCATCATTTTTACATTGTCTTCCTACCATTTACCTTTGGTGAAAAATATGGCCTGCTAGGGAATAAACTCAAACTCTTCATTTCCTGTCCAGCTAATCTATCAAAACACTAATAATTAATTTTTTTCATCTTGATGTTTCTTGAATCAACACACATTTCTTTACGCAATATGACAGCTTCTGTACTATAAGACAACTGTCATAAAGTAGATAACATGTTACACTCAGTATATCTCAGAGCACAGAAATGCTACACATACAGCAAATCAAACCAAACTTCCTCTGTGTGCAAGCCTGGGTTTCTCATTATAATGGTATCCCCTGAGGAGCCAGATTACACCATCTCATGTTAGGGTCAATATTTGAAGGAACAGTATAAAATATATAGGGAGAACACCCAGGTCAGTATCAAATCTACAAGTTTAACAATTCTTCTCTCACACTGGCATCATCACCACCACCACAACCAGAGTACCTAGGACAGGACAGTCCTTATTCTGTATGTGCTTTCTGCTTATTCTCCACCTTTTGTGAATAATACATATTAACAATGTGTCAAAACTGATTCACCATTTTTCTTACACTTTTTCTTCTCACTGCAAATGACATCTGTCTTGTTTTCTATAGCCATGTTTTGGCAAATTACCTGATCATTTTTTTAATGTTGCCTGGCATAGAATTTGAGGCTAGGGATGGACATTACATATAAACCAGGTTAAATGATCAGAAACTAGGGATGTGCGAAATGGGCCATATTTGTTTTGGATTTGTTCTGAATCAGGGACAGCAATTTGATTTGTTGATTTGGACCACTGTCCCAATTCAATTTGGCCAAATCTGAATCTGAAGATTTGATGCTGATTCAGAGAATCAGCAATTCGGCCATAGACATAGCTTTAAATGTTTTTTCTACATACCTTGAGGTACCAGGCATAACTCATGAATGCTGCAATGCTGGGGCAGATGGAGTGTCCCACAGGAGCACAGGGGAGCCCCCTGCATGCTTGGCAGCGAATCTGGAAGTGGACTGGAAATACTTCTGGTCCACTTCCAGGTCCAGCGCTAAGTGTGCTGCCCCTTTCCCCCACCCCTACACATACCTGGCTCAGCTATCATCCACAGGGAGACCCCAGGTGTCCCCCCAGACCCATGTGGCATGAGTCACCAAGCCAGGAATATGTGTCTGGGGGAGCCCAATGTGCTCCCTGGGGTACCTGGAAGTGAACTGTAAGTGCTTCTGGTCCACTTCTGGGTCTGCTGCCCAGTGTACTTGGGACCTCCCCCCCACCACTCCTGTGGGACACTCCATCTGCCCCAGCATCTCAGCATTCGCAAGCTGCCTGGTACCTTGAGGTATGTAGAAAAAATATGTAAAGCTATGTCTATGTCTGAATTGTCAAATCTTTCTGAATCTCTCCAAATCAATTTGGAGTATTCTGATTTGATTTGGAGAGATTAAAGAGTATCCTGATTCAATTTGGATTCGGAAATTTGGTCACTGAATCAGGCCAAATCTCCGCTGAATTGAATCAGTGACCGAAGCTTCGCACAACCCTATCAGAAACTGGTTTAAAACTGTAAGAGAACTGACATTCAGTGCATATAAACCAGGTTCAAAATGGCCAAAACCAGTTTAAGATAAACCTGGTTCAATGTAGTATCAGACTTAACTGATTTGGGTCAGATCGGTTTATGCATTGTCTGTCTCAGAACCCTTTCTGGTTTAAGTTAAATGAGACTCCCCCAGCATCCTGCCATGCTCTCTGGGCTGGGCTCTCTGCTCCAGCCCAGCCAGGATGTCCCTGCCCCTCTGCTCTCCAGATGGAGCAGAAATAGAGGTTTAGCCAAGGAGGGATTTAATTCCCCGCTCCATATCCATTTGGCAGTTACCCAGACCAGGTCTGCCAGTTGCTCCCCCCTCCTGCTGCTCTAGCCAGCATAATGGCCCCTAAGGCAGAGGGGGGCAGGGAAGGGGGTCAGTCTCCCCTCCACCCCCACTGACATCCACGTCTGTCCCCCATTACATCCAAGCTTGTTCCCTGTAGTGGAATAGGCTCCTGCTGTCCCCTTCACTGGACAATGGAGGGAGGAGGAATAAACCCATCCCTGCCCCTGAAGGGGCTCTATGGGCTGGCTGTGCCCCCATCAGACTACTGCAGTGGGAGGGGACAGGGCCCTTGGTGTGGCAGCATCCCATAATAGTCTGAGTGTGCATGGCCCTTCCTGGCAGGGGGCCCTACTGCGCGGCGGGCAGAGCTGTGGTGGACTGTATGCAGCAGCACTGGGGCCCAAAGCTGTGATGGACTGAGTATGGCAGCACCAGGGACAGAGTCCCCTCTGCCCAGCACTGCCACCTTGCAACACTTTCCTTGCCCCCAGCACTTTCCTCGCCCTGCAGTGTGCAACCCCCCACCATAAAAACGGGGCTTCTGTCCCATTCTGGTCACTTCCCCCTCACTGCTCCAGCAGCTGGCCAGCTGGGGGCATGACTGAATGCTGTGGGCTATGCAGATCTGGCCTGTGGAGGGGCTTGGTCTGGCCCCTGGTGGGTCCCTCAGTCCCACCAGGCCAAAGTGCCACGCATGCAGCTGGGGTGAGTCTGCTCCATGGTGGGACTCCCTTTCTTGGCAGCCTGGATACAGCAGCTCCTTTTCCACTGCCAGTGTCCCCACTCCACCAGTACAGGCGGGAACCAGCTCATGCAGTCTTGACCCTGTGCACCTCATGCCGGCTCTAGGCTTGCCTATCCAGGATAAGCAGCAGCGGTAGGGGAGAAACTGCTCCTCAACGCTGGGGAAAAAGCCCCTTCCTGTCCTGCTGCCGGTGCTCCCAGGTGTAGCTGCCTGGAGCCAGCACCAGGCTGCCCTGTGTCTCTGCCACATCACCACCATCTCTGGGATCCCTGTTGGGCAGTGGTGCCAGCAGAGCAGACACAGGGCAGCCCAGTGCCAGCTTTGGGTGGCTGTAGCAGATGCTGGCAGTGGGAGGGAGAGGGGCCACTTTTAAATAATGCCATTTATTACCCAAATGTTTTATAAACAATATTTAGTATTAAGAACAGTTAAGGAGTCTTCCTATGGTCCAGTGCTGGGAGTTCAAGCCTTGCTCCAGATTTAGCTGAAAGCCAAAACCACTTGGCTGAGATGTAAATGTTAATGGCTGCAGCAGTCCCTCAATATGAGGATGACACTTTCCAGTAAATGGAGCATGGCCATTCAACCTAGGATATAAAAAGCAGCTGGACATGATGTTAACAATCTCCCTTGTGGGCTGTTTGCTTCCAAATCTGATATGCCATAACCATGCCAGTCTGATAGGCCACTTGCCTTGGCCAGACTTTTGAGCTATTTTTGACTCCAAGGTATAAATCTATAATTTTTTGTAGCTGAGAGTAACTGAAGTACATAACTACTTATGTGCATGATTATCTTGATTTTAGAAATCTCATGTATCAATTTAAGTAAATTGTTGCAAACATTTAGATTTTTAAATGAAATTTTGTAAATTAAATTTTCAAACATTTAGTTTGCAGAGGTTTGTCAGTGTCTGTTTTTCCTTCACATTCACAAGATTCTGCATTTCTTGCATATCCATCTCTACTGACAATATACGTTTTGGTACATCTGTGATAAATCCCTACTTCTTTATATGCATTCTTTTGCTCCAGTGCTACAATTCTATAGTTTTACAATGTAGCACAACTCTCTTAACTCTACCATCTCTTTGCCCTGACACTTTCCTGCATACAATCGTCATAGCCTGTCTCTACATAGGTACAGTGACAAAGAGAACAGCATCACATTCTGAAAAGTATATATAGTTGCTTCACCCCTTATATATAGTACAATTAGATCCACCATATAAATCCAAGTTTCTAAAATCAGCAGCTCAATCCTACTTGATGGCTGTGGCCATCCTTATAAAAAATCTAGATTGTACAGAATCCAAAATTTACTTCAGAAGATTTCTAGCATTCCAGATGTAATAAACAATGTATTTTATTTTTCAATATGTGGAAGGCATAAAGCAACAGCTCAGAGGTCTGACCTCCTTCAGTTCCACTAAACAATATGGCATATCAATGCTAAAACTTAACAGTAATAGCGGGTGTGTCTACACGTGTGCTTTAATGCATAGTAGACTATTGTACTGCACATTAAACTGTCACATAAAAAAACCTGTGACATTATGCTAATGCACAGTAAAACAGTCTCCTGTGCATTAAGCATCACTAAAAAAATGTGCAAATGCTCTACTGTGCACAGTCTAATGCACATTAATTAAGTACCTCACATTGGAGGTACTAAATTTTAATGTGCATTAGAAAAGGCACTTTAATGGATGCAAAGATGCGCCCAGTGTAATGTCAACATTAATTACTTCTTTCCTGACCAATTTTGGCAGATGGAAAGAGATAAAAGTCTACAGGGGATAGCAACTGAGAATTGATCCTGGGAATGAAATGAAGCAAGGGTGGAGATGCAGACACAAGACAGCAGAAATCAAAAAAGTAAGATAGAGAAGAATGGAAATCAAAGGGCAGAAGTACAGACAATAAATCCTTGACAGACAGAACATAATTCTAAATGTATACAATGAGGCACTAATGATTCCACTGACATGCTACATAATTAAAATGACATACCACACTGCTAGAACCAGCAACATGTCTAAAAACAATGAAAACTGTGTCAGTGCATCCAACGAACAATGAATATGCGATGGGTCAAATTAAAATTGCATTTGGCTGGCTCTACTGCAAGAGTGTTATATTCCTGAAGTAGATGCACATACTTTTAGTTAAGTAGTTTTGGGGAACTTTTTAAGAGAGCTTGAGAAAAAGCCTGATAACCTACTACTTTATTATACATTATCAAAGTGATCTCAATCAGAATTGATAGGTTCAGTAGCTTGTTTTTTATCATCTTGATTAACAGAACTGGTTGGTATCTCTTTATATTTAAGAAGAGAAAGGAGGTGGATAAAGCAGACTCTATATGGAATAATATCTTTTCTGGTACTCTTACAGAATAAACAATAAAAGGATGATACCTGTGAAGATTCTTTAATGCTCATATATAGTGAAGAGTACTCCTCTATGGGTAGTCCAAAACAGGCAACATAAATTCTCTATATAACGTATCTAGATAAAGCTAGATTAATTTACAATGGAAATAAAGTGAACTTTCTTATACCAACAGGTATTAATTCTTAAAATAACTTACCGAGGGACAAAATTCATTATCTGTCTTGAAGACTTTCAATTTACATATGGAATCAGAACTCATGGTAGAGGTCATATCTTTTATCAGGCCAACTAGATTTTTGAAAAAAAAAAATAACTGCAAACTTTCAGGTACAAGCACCCTTCTTCAGACATAGGGGAAAAGACTGTAAAGTTTTCCCAGGTAGGAATAAAAATTAATATTTCATAGGAGAGTTAAAGGTGTGGTAAAATCTCCTGTTTGGCACAGTTCATTTTATGCAGGTTTGGCTCAGAGAAAAGTTGGAGTAGTCTGTTTACCTCAACTTTGTGATTACTTTTGCCTCCAGACCAATACAGCTACACTCTGGATACCTTAAATATACACATATATACATATACACATACATATACATATATATAACCTGAAGCATAAGTTATAAGGTTGATGCAGAGTCATAAGGCTGATGGAGTTATAAGATTGATGAAGCAGCTGAAGCATAAATTACACGGTTGATGCAGAATTAAGATGCAAGTTCTGAGTTTCTATCCATCATGAAAGTGGTCAGAAGATAATGGCCCCTTCTTCCCTTAAAATCTTTTAATCTATAAATGCTTACAGAGTAAAGGGTTTAAGATAATAAGTACAAGTAGCAGAATTGGGCTCCAGTTCATATTACCCATGCACACACCAAAGATTGTTATCAAATTCAATGCAACACTACCATTAAAAAAATAAAAATAAATATGTCCCCTTTAGACAGACTATGATAAGAATTCTATTTCATCTAGTGGAAGACCAAAGTTCATTTTGTGACCAGCTGTACGTTGTCTGACTAAACTGTAGGAGCAATTCCCTACTCCCTGGGTACATTTACATGCTCATTAATGCACCAATTATGGTGCATTAAGTTTAGTACCTGTAACAACAGGTACTTTACTCACTCATTCTCTAAAATTTAGATATTGCATTTTGAGGGGGCGAGAGTGTCTCTGTCTTCCTGCATTTTTTGAACAACAATTAGTAAAACCAGACCAGGATTTCTTAGTGTGATCTCTCTTACTGGATCCACTGACAGATAGGGATAGAGTTGAACAAGCCTTTGAATGCAAGATTCTTCTTCAGGCATGACTGACACCTGAAAAAGAATGTCTTCCTTTCAAAAGCTTGTCTAACTCTATCCCAGCTATTCAGTTGGTCAAATAAAATAAATCTTACCAAGAAACCATTTCCCCTTTCATAATTCTTGGACTACCAAGGTTACAACACACTCTAAAACAACCATAAAATGAGACCCCAATTCTGACAGGTATTTGGGGTGATTCTACAATCCATATTAATATGGATTAAAATGGAAGCAACCCATTTTATCACTTTGGGCACCTTTATACATGCTCTGTGGGGGGCAGGGGTACTTTAATTAGAGTCACTCTTGAGCGGCTCTAATTAAAACACCCACAGCATCTCATGTTTTCAGAATCCTACACTTCAAAATAGTGTTTGATGAGTTTTAGGTAAAGGGCTTCTACTGCCATTTTAAAGTGTGGGGACCCTGAGTACAGATGACACTGAAGCTGCTGGAGAGTGCTAATTAATTGAGCATGCTAATTAATCAAGTGTGCTTCCTGCTTTTTAAAAGATCCATAAAATATGAGACCATACATCTAAAATTGAAATCAGGGTATTTATTTGCATGTAAGAGAACAATGTGATTTCTATAGTGAATCCCTCTGACCTTAGTAATTTACTCATACTTGTCTTGTACTTTATGAAAGTGTTAATTGAAATTATTAGTAAAATTGATATCTGGCACCTATGCAGGTGAAGAGTTATGTTTTCTACTTGGGGAAATATAGTAGAGAAAGAATTAATGTAACATGTATTTGGATTTTGTTTGTAGCTGCAATTTAAGTAGGGAAATTGCATGGTGACAGAAGGTTTGACATGAAGTGAAGCTGGATATGGAAAGGAGACAATAGTTTAGGTTCAGAATAACTAAGACATTGCTTCCTATTATTGTTTTAAGATCCAGCCACTTATTTCCTTTATTCTAGCTGTAACTTATGACAATTCAGGAAGCCAGTAGTTGAGCCATTGTTGCAGCTGCTGGAAATTTTGGAAGATTAATTGAGAAGAATCGGAGCTTTCTTGAGAAATAGACCTTGTTTTTATAGCACTATTGAAGTATCTACCACATTGTAAAAATACTTCACAGCATAGGAAAATTAAATCTATATTTTAACATGTTTGATTATAATCCCCCTGTATTTTTACAATAAATTCAGAGGTTAGGCTAGCGATATTATTCTTTTGCAAAATTTTCAGGAAAAAATCCATAGTAATGGACTTCTGATGGTCAACTAAGGGACAAAAATGTACTACTACTACTATGAATAGTAAGAATAAAAATACTGATAGACCTGAGAAGTATTGAAAGTGGTACCATTTATGTTTAGGAAAAAAAGTCAATTTACAATTAAGAGGCAATCGTTGTTTTTAAAGTGACTGGGCTTTGGTGCTTTTCTATTAATTTGGATGTTTTCTTTCATGCTTGTATCTTCAAAATCAATTAATAGAATAATAAAAAATAGAACTAGGATGGCCTTGAGAGGTCATCAAAATCATCTGTTTGTACCAAGCCGGGATCAATATTACTTATTCTTGGCAAACATTTGTTTAACCTACTTCAGTAATGCAAATGCAACAAATTCTCTAGACAATCCATTCCAGGACAATTATCCTTATAGTTAGGTGGGTTTTTTTTAATTTAAACTCTCTTTTTGCATCACTACTTGTCCCAATGCCAGCTGACATAGAGAATAGTGTATAATCTTTCTCTTTTCATAACCTTCATGTATTTGAAGACACTTATCATGTCCTTGCTTAGTTTTCTCTTTTCTAAACTATACCAACAACATTCTTTCAATTTTTCTTTATACAACATCTTTTCTAGACCTCAGCCAGTACTTTACTGGCTCTCCTTTGGATTATCTTCACTTGGTTCAAATGTTTCTTGAAGCATGATGCCCAAATCTAGTACTATACATGATGCCCAAATCTACTACAGTACTATAGGTCTTTATCCTAAGGCCTTTTCAGTCCTGAGTGGGGTTGAAGAATTCTTTCATAATACATATTCCAATGTGCTATTTGCTTCTTTTAAAACAATATAACATTGTCAACTCATGCAGTTTGTGATCCACCATAATCCCATGTTTCACAAAGCCACTGGTTCTCCATTTTTTTAATGAAGTTGATTGTTCAACCTAGCACAGTACTTCATACTTATTTTGATTTAAATTAATCCGGTTCATTACCGATCTGTTCTCCAATTTGTCAAGATAATTTTGTGTCTTAATTTTGTTCTCCAAAGTGATTACAAACCTCCCATCTTAGAATCATCTGCAAATATATTCTATATTTTACCATCAGTATCACTATATTCAATAGTATTGGGCCTGGACTGATTACTGTACAATCCTACTTGATACAGCTTTCCAGTTTGAGAGTGAACCAATGATAATTGTTTGAGTAGTTTTCCAGCATATTATAGTAGTTACATATTGACTGTTTTTTCTTAGCTTTCCTACAGGATGTGAGATAGTGTCATGTCAATCACTTTCAACAAGAAAAACATATTAAAGATGGGGGGGGGGGGGAACCTTTTAAAAACAAAAACATACGTAAAGCTCCCAATTTAAAAATTCTAAAAATAATAATACCTTCTCTGTCACATAAAACCTTTATTTTTTGAGCTTGTTGTTTGTGTCAATACCAGCAAACATTTACATTTAATTAACAAGGTGTTCATTTCAGTTAGCATGAACCCAGGCTTTCTGGCATAGGCAAATAAGAAAAAGGACATTCCATATTTCAGCTGAAGCAAGTCTGATAGTAGTTGTGTAAATAACTGATGTTTAGTTTGTGAGCTGAACCCTTAAAACACCTCATGAGATGTTGGTCTTGTAGCAAAACAACCACAACAACAATCAGAATTATCAGTGATGATGATGATGCTTGGATGTGACTAAAATATTTCTAACCTGAAACAAGACATTTAGATATTGGATTTGTTCAACCTTTTCTCTCATTCCCTGTTAAACATTAAATACGGCATTTTTCAAAACAGAAGTATTGTTTGATGAAAAACTGAAGAAAAGAAAGAAAAGGAAAATGTCAAAATGAGAGATTGATTTTTGAGCTTCCTCTCCACAAAAGTATTCAAATTAAGCCCACTGTTTTCCTTGCCCTGGAGCAAATTATTGCCCAAATTGATCAGCACAAACAAATATTTGTTTCAGTCTCACTGTGATGGGATCTGTGTAGAAAGAAAGATATTGGAAATACACTGTATTTTGTATCCTAACACACAACTCTAATTAAGATATGTACCTTGTTTTTGGAAGACAGACTTAAATGTTTTTTGTTTTGTTTTGTGTTTGGTTTTTTTCCCCCCAGAGTTATGGTCCAAACTTTTTTTTTTCTTCATGGAGAGTCTGTGTTGCAAAATGGCATCCAGCTTTTCTCTCAACCAGCATGCTGATAGCAGTTGTGAAAGGGTTAATAGTGGACTCTACCCCTCCTACTTGCTTGCTGAAATAGATAGATAGAAGCCATTTTGCAACACAGCATCTTCATGGTTGTGTTCCTGTGAAGAAAATGAGCCTTTCCCACTAAGACATGCACCTTGGTTGTGGAGGGCTGATATTCTGCAGAAAGGTATGTGTGTTCTGTGACTAAGTATGATAAACAATGAAAGACATGTATGTCATGCACACATTCTGATGATGAAAAAATGAACCAAGAAATGACATGCCTGCATTCATGTAGATGACAAATTGATCAAATGCCTTTGCACGCCTGAATTTAGTTTTATTATTATCTGGTCAATTTCTGTCATCCTTGCATCAAACACACATACCTTAAGGTTTGTACTTTTTCTGGCAGAACTGACAAGCTTATTTAAAAGGGATATAGGAGCAGCAACCAAGAGTCCAAGTTGCAACTCCTGTCATAGCTATCCAGGGCTGAGCACATAACTCCCCAAGCACTGCATTGAAAATTTACCTGACAGTTAGGCCGTATTAGTGCAGTTTACTGAATGCATACTTGGCCACTGGGGAGGGAAAGCAGCTGCCTGGTCATGACCCTAGCAAAGTAGTTTCCTACTTGATAGACAAGAAACATCTCTGAATGTGTGGATGACTTTAAAGGATTTCTACTAAAGAACAGTAAATTCATGAATTTGCTGACAAAAGTATAAATATAAACACAGACAGCTACAGTATATCATTACTTATCTTCCTCTTTCAAGAAGGCTTTGAATAATTCCTTCATTCCCTCCAAGTATTCTGCTGAATGTAATATTTCAATCCACAATGTTTACTCATCTACTTTTGACAATGTCAAGGATAGACCAATTACCAAGGACTGATGTCTATTAAAATTTATTTCAAAGTTAATATACATTACCAAGTACAAAATTCTAAATTCTAAACAACCGTAAACATTCAAGAAGCATCAATATATTCTTTATGTGTTCTGTTCTTATATCCTATGAAGATAATCTGTATCTGGAAGCTAACAATAACATCCACAAATATGTTGTATCCTAATTAAACAAAACACCAGAGCTTTAAGCTGGGATGTGTCATCTAGTAAAGCTAACATTTAGACAGCCTGTCAACTTTTCAGCTTCTCTCTTAAGTTGTTTTAGCACTGAGGATTACCAAGAGTTTCTGCAACTGGATGAAAGTTATGAATCTACTAATACTTTATTTACTGATGTCTGACATATTATTCATGATGATATACATATTTTATATAGATGTAAGCTAATGTAGACATTAAATACTGCCAATTTTCCTAACAATTATCCCTCATCTCAGGCCTCTTTTCATATTTAAGTCCATGCATTGGCCTTTATACTGTGTCTAATTTTACTTCTCTTGAAGGAAACAGCTATTTTATTGGTTTGTTTAGCCCACAAATAATCATTTTGCGCATGTCCACACATGCAGGCATGTGTGCTTGCAGCAGCTCAAATAGGAGTGGCACAAATTTGAGCCAGGGATTTTTGTCTCAGCGTACAAGCCAGGACATGCACTTTTGGTGTGAGGCAAGTTGTGCCACTTGGGGCAAAATAACCCTGCCCAGCTCCTCCTGGATCTGCAGCCGAGGGGAGCTAGATCCTGGGGCCAGCACGTGTACTGGCCCTAGCAGTATAAAAACCTGCCCTGGCTAGTAGCTCAGGAGCTTCTTGGGCCCAGCCAATTGGTATCTGGAGACACTAGCCCCTTGTACCAGCTGGACTGCTGAAGCAACCGTAACTGAGAGTTCCCTGCACCCACAGTCTGGCAGTGGGGGCTGATGCCTGGCTATGACCTACTGCCACCTGCGACAGGATGTGGCCAAAGGCCACGCACCTGCGAGGCTGAGATGGGGACTGCACAGCCACAGCAGAGGCATCTGCACTTCTGGGCCAGGTGCCAATGGACTGTGGCTGCACAGTTGGCCTTTGTGTGACACTACTGCCATGTGTGCTGTCATCCTGCCATCTGGGCAGCTATTGCCCAGAAGATGATGTTTTCAGTGTGGTGGCTGCTTTGAACTGTCAAAGCACATCCTCCTGGCCCTTAGGGCCATGAGGTCAGCCATCTCCAGCTGGGTTCTGGGTACCAGCCCTGAACAGGCTCTTCTGCCTGGGTCCTGGCACTTATCTCACTTGCAGGAATCCTGGTGTTCCCTTTTTCTGATAAACAAATTCCTAATTCACTCTTTAAAATACCCCCAAACCCATGTTCTTCCACAATTAAAACAAAAGACCATGAGAGAGAGAGAGAGAGAGATTAGTTGGACAATGTTTTTTTGATATATTTACAATGTTAAGGCAATTTGGAAGCCTACCGGCGTCTCTATTGTCATAATAAAATAAATACTAAATATCTATATGTTTTGCTGTTTGCTTTTAGTTTTCTTATCAAAGAACCATTAGAGCCCTCCCCCCCCCCGACCTCTTCACTAACTAGGATGTAGGGAAAGCTGCCCCTGCAGCCACAGCTCTTGCCAGCAGGTCTCATCCTGTCTGGCAGCTGGGCATGACAGTTGCATGATTGGGGGGATGTGGGGTTTGTAGGAGGGGGTGGGAAGGGGTGTGGGTGATGTGTGTGGGTGGGTGTGGAGGGATATGGGGGGCATGGGGAGTGTGATAAGTGTGTGGGGATTGTGGGGGACTGTGTGGGAGGGCTGCTCAGGAGGGGTGGGTTGCCTGCTCCCCCACAAGGCACAGCCCTCCCCACACAGCACATGGACTGTCTCCCCACCCCGGCAGGGCCACAGCCTCCCAACATGGTCCACATACCCCACAGCAGCCATTGGGGCACTCGGGGCCTCCTGGCACAATCCCCACACCCAGTGCTGGGGAGCGTGGGGTAGTGCAGCTCAGCCCCAGCTGCCTGGCACCTGGCCCTGCCTGTGCCATATTGTGCGGGCCCAGCCTGGCTCAGCTCAGCACGGCTCCATGCGCTTTCAGGCAACTCTGGGCTATTTGAGTTGTCATCTGGGGTCCCATGCCACTCACGTGGACTGCCTGTTGTGCTGAGCTGGGTCATGCATGCACAGAAGTGGCCTGGCCTGATGGCACATGGGGCCTGTGCATGCAGGACCCAGCCCAGTAAGAAAGGCAGTCCCCACAAGTGGTGCGGGGCCCCAGGTCTCAGCCCAAGCAGCCCAGAACAGCCCAAAAGTGCACCACACTGCACCAAGCTGTGGGCCTGCACTATGTAGCACAGGCAGGGCCGGGTGCCAGATGCCCAGGGGCGAGCTGCACTGAGGCTGTGCCAGGAGGTCCTGAGCATCCTGATGGCCGCTGCTGCTGCTGTTGAGCTGTGGGCCCTGCAGGGGAGCTGGGGCTGTGAAGAAGGGCATGTAGGACCATCTCGGGGTAGCTGGGGGACCCACCCCTTCTGAGCTGTCACCCCCACGGTCCCCTGTACTCTCACAGCCCCCAACCCGCTCCAGACTTCCTTAACCCCTACTTACCTGAAACGGAGCCCAGGTTCAGATCACTGTAGCCTGCATCACTTCTTGCCCTGCATGGGCAGGCAGCATGCTGAAGCATTGGCGCAAGGGACAGGCATAGAGATGCTCTGGCCAGCTACCAGAGTGTCTCTGTGGAGCCTCCAGGCACAGTCCCGGATCGTGCCCTGCCCTGCATTTTTTCTGGGTTTTTTTGTTGTTTTTTTTTTATTTTTTGGCAGGGGGGAAGAGTTGATACCTGGATATCAAATTTGGAGCCTGTGCTGCAAAAATTTTTTTTTGTTCCCAGCATGCCTCTTACCATGTCTCAAACTGTTTTGAGATGCGGCAAGAGGCATGTGCAGGCTCAACTGTACACGCCCTATAGCTTCAAAAATAAAGTTCTGACCTGTATCAATATCATGTTTTCAATATGTTCGTGAGATGTAGTACCTTTTATCACAAATACTTCCTTCTCTCTACTTTCAGAATTACAAAAAATATATTCCAAGTCTTCAGGCTCCATGAGCAATACCAGAGGCTTTTTAGCAATTTATTGCACAAACAAAGCAGCTAAAATTCCTGTTTTGCATTCAATTTTAAAAGGAAAATTGCTTACAAAAAAATGTTTTGGGAAAGAGTGTGATGTTTTCAAGACCAAAGAAATGCACAAAATATTTGTAATGATTTCATCAAAAGTCCTTTAAAAGAAATTCCATAACAGTAAGAAAGGCAACAAAGTAGTACTGTCTCTACACTTAGTAGTACACATGAAAAAAGTAAATTCAGTAGACTGACAACCAAAAAATTAATAATATTCATATAATCAATTTTCTTCACATTGTCTAATAATTAAGAAAAGTAAGAACATGCAGGATTTTTTTCCTAAATTACATATAAATACATTCAAGATGAAATTATATGCTGATGAAATTATATGCTTATATGCTTCTAATCTTACTGACATGGTTACTTAGGGGCCTTTAGCTCTATTTTTGCAGTCAAACATACCTAGCTTTTAAACACCTGGGCCCAACAATGGAATTAATGGCCCTCTTTAAGGTATATGACTTCCTTCTGCTCTCATACTCTTATTTTCTGCAAGCTCACAACTTAATCGGTCAGCAGTGTTTTCCCCATAAATTTGTTGGGTTTTTTTTAATGTACTTTTGTTCTAAAATGTCTTGCTTGGCAATTTCATCATGGATCAGGCTTCTACAATCATATCATTAATCTTGGAAATGAAGGTTTTGTAATGAAAATGGTGATATGACTTAAATATAGAAGTGCAAATAGAACTGTTATACAGCACTCACAGCCAATCTGACTTTCCAAAAGGACAATATACTAGGAGTTCAGCGAAGACACAATGTAGGGCCCTGCCACATGTTCAAATTAAAGCTGGATAGAAACCAACTATAAAGTTGCTACATATTTTCAAAAACTGACTTTGTAGCTGGTTGGCACTTTTTTTATAGATGGATGGACATTTTGTGCCATAGTAATCATATTGTATATTGGGCTGATCTAAATGTATTGTGCCATTAACTAGTTAATTGTGTGATAATTACTTTGCATGTGTGGCTGATCTAAATTTATTCCACAATTAACCAGTTAATGTATAATATATGTAACATGTAGCAGGGGCCTCAGTCACCATAAGCATTTCCATGGTTAGTGAAGCAGTCAGTAGGAAGAATCCTAAGAACCAGATGCAGAGACAGATGACATGTCCTGTGGCTCTTCAGTGTAACAAACATGTTCTATGCACAACTAGTGATGCTTTATGTCTTCATAGATGAAGGAAGGGAAGTTTTAGAAAGGTCACAGCAACTGTGGCAGTAACTAAATTAATAGTTAAATCTGCTTTTTGGTTACATTTTGAGAATTGCAATTGATGAATCAGACTGCAAAAATAAGAATTTGGCCAGAAACCTTTACTAATTCACAGTCATTGTTTCTGTACCATTTATAATTGTTGTTCAGAGGCCACACCCCACTGAAGTATGTTGGAAAGTCAGAAACACTTTCCTAAAAGAACGTATTTCTATAGGTTGTGTTAAGATCTCTGCTTTTTATTTTCTAGACTCAGTGCTGTCAGTTGTTCTGGCAACATAGTTAAAAATATTTTTTGTAGTTGCTAATTTCTTCAATTACACTATATATTCTAACAAAGAGTCTCTAATTGCTATTTCCTGGTGGAACACATTAACCTCTCTCCAGCAGGCAGTTTCATTTTTACTGGTAATGTTCCCAGAATGTCTGGAATATATGTGCAGAGTCATGGATGTTTCCATGCAAGGCAAGTGTCACACTTAACAGTAACACATTTGGTAGTCCTTTTATAGTCCTTGCCTCTCAAGGACTGTGTACAAGTTTGTACTTGTCACACAAGGTACCTAAAGCCTTTGGAGTCTTGCTCTGGGCTGGGAATTAAGACATCATTTTTTCTAAAGACTAATGTTTCTATGCTGTTTACAGATCTTATTATGTCTGAAGGCTTCACGGCAAGCCAGGTGGACAAGTGTCTAAAAATAAAGTATTTGAGAGATTGTACATGGGCACATTAGGATGAGCCAGGGATAGCATTAAGAGCTAAGTTCTGTGCTTAGGTCTTGGTCAACATCAGAACTGCTCACACTAGTGCAACATGCATGCTCAGACTAGTGGAAATCTCTCCAGACAAGGATTTTGACCTGGTTGAGAACAGTAGAATAGCCTGGTCAGGCATGGAGTGGGATAAAAACAGCACAGCCATGGGGCTGTGCTGAGTAGCTGTGCTTTCCCAGGCTGTGCTAGTGATATATACAAGTGTTCGTTGGTTTAGGTTAACCAATTTTATTTGGGGTTAACACATGCCAATCTAATTTTAGATGGGGTGCACCATTTTTAGAACAACCTAAGACTCTGTGAACATTTGCAAATCCAGCCATTTAGGTTACACTAAACTCAGCTAAATGTAAGGCTTGTATGCACCCCCTGTCATCAATTACCACTTGAATCTTGTCTTGAACACTAAATATTTCAGTATTTTCTGTGTATACCAGTTCAAAGGTCAGAACACCATACCCTCCAGCATATTTAATCTGCAGCTACTTCCAGTAAAAGAAAGAAATAAAGAGACAAAATCAACTTGTTTTTTGGTTTGGTAGAATGGGCATATGATTGAATTTCAGAAACAAAACAGATATACTGCAGATATTGATTTAGGCTGAGACACGAACATGGTTAATTAAGTATTATAATTGAAAGGAGGCTTGTGGCAAATGAGAGTGGATAGCCCCCAAAGCCACAGAGCCCAAGGAAAACACATGAGAATGTCACAGATGGAGTAGGCTTTAAGAGCCAGACACCTCAAACAATGTACAAATAGATTTTCATTAAAACCCTTGTGGGAGTAGGACCTCATTTCAATTCTTCTCTTGAAGATCAACATTTGCTAAGCCAGCCAAAGAACATAAGGATGTATAGTTTAGTTTAAGATGCTTGTGCAGGCCTTTAAGTATTATCACATGTGAAGTCAATTTAAACAAACAAAAAGAGTTAGACCATTTGATAAGGAATATTAAAGCCATTAGGAAAATAAATTCAAATTTGCAAGTGATGTTACTTCGGTTATTCAGGAATACTATGTAAATTTTTATTATTAATATTATTCCTTGTATTTGTTTTAGTGACTGTCAGTCAAACCAAAAGGGTTTTACGCTGTATTACAAAAGAGCTCATAAAAACCTGATACCTTAGAGTCTGGAGTGCCTAAAAATACCTACTTAGACAACATTATATTGCCATTTCCCCTAGCTACATCGTATGCCTTGGTTGGAAAGGTTTAGTTGACAACCCGGGTTTGTAATAGCTAGTTTAAATGCATTTAACCCCCAGAGTAAGGGTCAGTTTTGTATGCTGAACTCCATTTTCTGTCCTTTTATGCATGATTAAATGGTAATTAAGTTTTAATGAAAAGTGTTAGGCTGATTACAATTAACATAATCGCACTAGTCAGTTCATGTCCTCATGTTCTACATGCTGTGCTGAGCTGGCAAGACAAAGGACCTTTAATAGGGTCCAAGTGTCTTATGTGCTTCAGCCATTTACACAACTTTTATTTAAAGCATCTCTGCCTACAAACATAATGAACAGCAAAGCACACCCAGGTGATAGGTTGTGTATAATATTGCCTAATATGTTATTTGAAAATTCTTGGATAATGCAAAACAACCTTCCAGACATTATCTTTCTGACACCTGTAAGAAACCATTCATCTCTGCGATTTCTAAAGGAGAGAAAGGAACTTCAAATACATTTATTGACTGAATTTGGGAAAAACAATTTTAGGGGTTATATCCTCCAATATGTTGCATCACATTGGTTTGGTCCAGCAGAACATTTCAGCAAAAACTGAACCATGAAGACAGTAAAGCTATTCACATGCCTAAAATTCAGCAGAGTCCAACATGTTTCGCTGGAGCAACAGGGCCACAATACTCAGGACATTGCAGGACTGAGCACAAAAAGACTAACTTTGAATCTGGGGTGAAAGGAAGAATGAATTGAATACATTACGGTAAGCTAACATATATTAAATCATATTTTCTCATCCTTTGCACTTGCCACATTCATAAACCAAGAGCTTTGTAAGTCATTTATTCTTGACTTTAGCTGAAACTTCCAGTTCTCTGCCACTAACTCCAATTAATTCCAGGGAGACACACACTTCAATTGCCAGCATGATCACCAAATTGATCCAACAGAAAATTACACTAAGCCACAGAAATCATTTCTTGAATCCTAAAAGTTTAACCTGTCTTCTTAAAAATGACTGAAGGTCAACTGCTACTTTTGCAGAAAGGGGCATAGGTGAAACTTTATTTTTTTCATTTATTGCTAAGCTAAAAAAGAATCCCACAGATATCTTAATATAGTATACCAGGGACTGGTGACCATGTTCAGGGCAGGAATAGCTCAGTTCTGATCTGACATGGGCTGAATGGCTTCAGCAGCACGTCAGTGACAGGGCTTTCCCTGCACCCTAACCAGAACCATGAAGCTGGACGCTGTGTCTGTGCTATAACTATATAGGAACTGCCTTTTACTCATTTTACCCAGTATCCTGTGTCATACAGTGGCAGTGTCGATGCTGAAAGGGAAAATGAACTGGGCATGGCCAGGGCTTTTTTCACTGTTCCTCTCTCACTTGCAAACTCCAGCATTTAAGGTCTAAATTCTGATTCAGAGGCTGCACCCCTAACTCCCATTAATGCTATTGATGCACCTTTCCGCCAAGAATTTATCCAATCCCTTTTTGAAACTGGATAAACTGTCAGCTTCCACAACATCTGGTGACGAGTAATTCCACTCTAATTACTACAACTGGTTCCTACTGGTCCCCAATTCCTGGAAGAGAGCTGCACTAGAACTGGGGAGCTGGAAGCTACTTCCACCCTGCTCTTGCTCCTTCCCATTCACACCCTGCCCACACTTACGAGCCCAACCCCAGTGCAGCTCCCTACCATCTGGAAACTGCAGTCATACTTCAGCCTGGGGGAAGGAGAAGCAGAGTGGTGGGGGCTGGGGGGGTGGGGAGGAGGAGGGAGAAGTGGCAGCAGCACAGGTAGAGCTGACAGCTCCCTGACCCTGGTGCAGCTCTTCGCTACTCAGCTGAATGTGGGCTTGAGCACAGGCAAAGCCCTATTTTGTACACAAGCCATGTGTTGCCACCCCTTGTCATATACTATCAAGTATGTTTACCTTTCCTAAAACTTTCCTCCATTAAAACAAGAAAGTTAAGTTAACATTGGCAACCAAATTGGAAAATGTCACATTTTCTATCATTAACCACACAGAAAAAAATGCTCTAAGCACTCATTCAGAGTCTATTATCTATAACAGGAAAGTCCTCTTTACCTATAATCCATTCCAACTCTTAAGGCATGTCTATACAGGACATTAGAAAGTTACCAAATGAACTGAAGCGGTGAAATGGAAGTGCATTGGGTAAGTTCTTCATGATGATGTTCTAAGTATACTAGGGCCACTTTATTTCTGAATGAGAAGATCCATATTCTTGGATGGGCTGAATGGGTATTCAATAACGTATTTTAAATTATGCACCCCTAGAATTTAAAATTATGCACCTATTCTTTTTTCATGCAGCACTTTAAGCCAAGTGAATGTAGACTGGGACTGGTATGTGCAGCAATATGCTGGTGCTGGGAAGTGTGTGGGGAAACCAGGGTAAGTAATTCAGCAAAGGGGAAGAAACAAACAGGATTAGGAGGGCTAACAGATCTGTGAAGAGGTGGGAGCTGATGGGTACAGAGAGAGTTTGTTGGAAGATGGGGAAACTAGTAGATGTGTGTGTGGTGGTGGGGGGGGGGGGGTTGGCATGGGGATTGTCCAATTCTGGAGTTGGTGGATTTGGGGTGGGGGCTAAACATATCCCAGTCAGGTTTGGGAGAATGGGAATAGCTTAGCCTCAGGGTTAGGGTGTGCAGCTGGGCTGCAAATGCATACAGGCATTTGGGAGATTAGGTTTTTTGATCTAAGTTAGTTCACCTACTCAGGTGACCTAATTTAGATCAGGTATGCCATTTTTGGGTGATTTAATTCCTCTTCATACTTGTATAGTTGGGCATTTAAAGTAACCTAACCCTGGTTACTTCAATCTAAATGTAAAACGTGTATGTACCTAGATGTCCTTATGTGTGGAGAAATAATAGTTGGATTAGTGGAAGTAGTGTAAAGTTATGCACCTAGGTAAAAAGAACCCAAACTACACCTACACTAGCTGTTACCGCACAGGAAAGCGATCTGGGAGTCATTGTGGACAGTTTGCTAAAACATCAGCTCAGTGCTCAGCAGCCATGACACTACTTTGTAGTACATATGCTAGAGGGTAGGGCAAAGATTCAGAGAGACCTCAACAAATTGGAGTACTGGACCAAAAAAAATATCAAGAGGTTCAATAAGGAAAAGTGCAAAGTCCTTCATTTAAAACAGAACAATCCCATGCACTGGTACAGGCTGGGGACCGACTGGCTAAGCAGCAGCTCTGCAGAAAAGCACTTGAGGGTTATGGTGGGGAATGTTTAATACGAGCCAACAGTGTGCCCTTGTTGGGAAGAAGGTGAACAGCAGCATACTGTGCTGCATTAGTAGAGGTGTTGCCAGCAGGTCAAGGGAAGGGATTCTTACCCTCTATTCAGCACTTGTTAGGCCATATCTGGAGTACTGTGTTCAGTTTTGGGCTCCTCACTACAGAAAGGATGTAGACAAATTGGAGAGAGTCCAGCGGAGGACAACAAAAATAGTTAGGGGGGGGTCGAGTACATGACTTCTGAAGAGAGGCTGAGGGAACTGGGCTTATTTAGTTTGCAGAAGAGAAGACTGAAAGGGGGATTTCATAGCAGGCTTCAAGTACCTGACAGGGGGTTTCAAAGAAAATGGAGCTAGGGTGTTCTCAGTGATGGAAAATGACAGAGCAAGGAGAAGAGGACTCAAGTTACAGCAAGGGAAGTTGTGGTTAGATATTAGGAAGAACTTTCTCATCAGGAGGGTAGTAAAACACTGGAACAGGTTACCCAGAGAGGTTGTGAATTTTCCATCCTTGGAGGTATTTAAGACCTAGCTGGACAAGGCCTTGGCTGGGATAATATACTTGGCGATGGTCCTGCTTTGACCAAGGGGTTGGACTAGATGACCTCCTGAGTCCTGAGGTCCCTCCCAACCATAATTTTCTATGATTCTATGATTATTAAAGGAATTTTAAACAAAACAGAAAGCATCATCATGCCCCTTAATAAATCCATGGTATGCCCACATCTCAAAAAGGATATGGAAGAACTAAAGAAGGTACAGAGAACAGCAATAAGGATGATCAGTGGTATGGGAGGGCTTCCATATAAGGAGACATGAAAGAGGCTAGACCTGTTCAGTTTAGAAAAGAGCCACTTGGGTTGGGGGAACATGATAAGGGTTTACAAAATGCTAAATGGTAAAAAGAAACCAAATAGGGATTTATTATTTACTCTCTCTCACAATACAAGAACTAGGGGTCATAAAATGAAACAGTAGGTAGTAAGTTTAAAACTAACAAAAGGCAGGGTTTTTTTTCCATACAGTGTGTTATTGAAGTGTGGAACTCATTGCCAGCAGACATTGGGAAGCTAATAGTTTAGCCAGATTCAAAAAAGGATTGGACAAATTCTTGGAGGAAAGGAATATCAATAACTCTTGAGCATGGAAATTAGGGATACAGTCTCTGAATTAGAACTTTCTAGACCTTAAATGCTAGAGGCTGACCGTGATAGAGGAACAGTGGGAAAAGCCCTGGTCATACCCAGTTTACCTTCCCTTTCAGGCTCTGCTGTCTGCCACTGTGTGATACAGGAGGACACTGGGAAAGATAGGCCTATGGTCTGACCTAGGAAATGACAATTCTTATATCCTTATGTATGTATCCCCTCCTTTGATGTATGTGCATAGCCATCAACACCATTGGGACTTTTGGTGTTGTAACTGTGTTTGCTCATTCTTTGAGTACTTAGTCCATCATTCTTTTATGTACAAGTGCAGATGCTTCAGACCCTAATATGTAATTATCTAATTGTGTGTATGTATTGATATAATATCCAGCTAATTATTGTAATGTTATTTGTCTAGACACCTGCTACATGTTTACTCTTGCCTTAAAATATATATAAATAAAGCTTATAAATGAAAAAAGTGTATGGTGGTTTGGATTTCTCAGGAAACAAAATGATTGCTTACATAAAATAAGTCAAGTATTTGATGCTGCTAGCATTGTTTGGTCTATAGAGTCTAACAACTCACCAAAAATCTTAAGTGAATTGGATTTGGGTATATAATTATTTCTGAACAAAATCAATAAAGCTACTAGGAAAAAACCCAACAACAACAACAAAAAAACAAAGACAGTGTATTCTTGTATATAAGAATAATTGGTTTGATTGTACTTGTGATAAAAGAGGATTCACGTACTTGAGAACTGGATGGAAAAGCCTGACTTGCTGATGAAGAAGTCACTGTCAAACTGTAACGTCAGTGAATTGAAGGTGCTATGAATATCTTCTGGAAGGGCAGAACCACTCCATTCTTTTAGAAGAATACTGCTTTCAACAGGACCATCCCACACCTTCAGGATGTCATGAGCAACCTCAGTGTCAAAAACAATAAAATGCAGACTGCAAAAGAAGAAAAACACATGATACATGCACTGTATTTTATAGCATAGTCATGTTTATGAAATTTACCTTTGTCTTCTTTTTTTAAGAGATAAGAACTCTGACTTTTGATATGAACCAAGACTTCAACTATGTTTGTTAGGCATTACATCAATTTCTGCTCAATTACAATAAAATATTTTCAGCTTACTATCTCAGTTTCCACTAGGTGGTAGCATATATATCACAACAAATCTTGTCAAAACTGAATGTGGGTTCCTATACGGAAAAAAAAAAAATCTTAAATGATTTTATGTATGTATATGTCAAAGTGATATAAGAAAAAAACGAAACAGTACCAAATATGTTGTAAATGTGTTGTTTTATGCAGTAGAACTTAAGTACACTATTTAAAAGTGTCCAAGTTGTATGCATTTGTTTTTATTCAGAGCCAGGTTATGCCACCCTTAAACTCTTCCTAAGGGAAATGATTTTTCACTTCCATACTCAAGAAGGAATACTCAGAAGTCACAAACTGGTTTTTAGAAAAGTCCTGTTCGACACTGCTCCCCTCCCCTCCTTTTCTACCTAGCTTTGCTGCAGCATAAAGGGGGCACAGAACTCTTTCAAAGTCCTTCACTGAATCAATTAGTATAAAAGTCCCAGGATCCTTCATCTGCCACTCTTTCTTCTCATCACTATGCTACAAAAGTACACTTACTATTTGTACCCATACACCTTTCAAGATTGTGTGTCAGCTTCAAGGTTTTGTACAGCCAATCTTTCTGTTTTCATTTTCTCCTTCTCCCCACATAGTCTTCATGCTTACAGCCTTGTTACACCTTATGCTGAGCTACACAAATGTTGCTCATTGTTAGTGCTGGCTTGGAGTTTGGAGCAGTCATATATTTAGTTTAGAAACCTTCTCTGTCTCTCACCTGCACAACTGTGACTTACCACTAAAGGCCTGCTGAGCAAAGGTAGGACTAGGAGCTGTAGCTCTGAGTTGCCACTAGGGGGCAGGTGAGCTAGGAGAGGCTTCTATCCCTGCTCTACAAGCTGGGGTGTGAGAGATCCTGGGACACTGGAGGACTTCAAATTGGGTGGCACATTTGTGGGGAGTGGCCACACCTTAATGGAACAGTAGCTGGGTAGTGCACATCAGAGATAATCCTGCCCTGGGGTGGTGTAACTTTGAGTTGCACAATGAGTGCTTAAAACCATTTTTGGATGTGCAGACAATCCAAGTGTTAAGAGCTCCAGGAGCTCCAAAACTACCATTTTTCAAGGCCCTTATCTACAGTCTTTCTTTTTCTCCTTTTTCATGTAAATGAAAGAAAACAAAAGACATTTATTATTAAAACACATGTATTAAACACCAATTACAAAATCAAATAATCATGCTTGCCATGCAGACCAGAAGTGGCCAACTTGTGGCATGAATGCTAAAAGTGGCAGACAGCTTCTGTTTGTGGCACACCAAATCAAGGAGGGGACAGTCAACACAGCAACAGATAGGGTAGGAAACAAGAAGCAGAACAGATAAGGCAAGGAGCACAGTACAGGAAGGACAAAGCAAAGCAGCAGATTGGGCAGAAGAAGGAAATTAGAGTGGCACATGGGAAGGGTGACGAGACTAATTTGTGGCATGCCTGCCAAAAAGGTTGGCCCCCAACAAAACTGAATTACAGTTAGCTGGACATTTGCAGCCTCTTATGTAAAAACTTGACTTTGAAAACAGCTAATGTCCTTTCCTTGACTCCATCACTGAAGACAGTGCTAAAGCTATAGGTGGAACAGAATGCAGTTATTCATCTGATTAATACTATTAGTTACAAGGATTCATAGATGTAGGGTCGGAAGGGACCTTGCAGATCTTCTAGTCCAACCCCTGGCCTGGTCAGGAGAGAAAACTGGGCTCAAAAGACCCCAGGTACGTAATCGGATGATGTTATACCAGGATTGCAGGAACTGCTTTAGTGTTTATTCACTTCCTAGCACAGTCTAAAGTGTTAACTTTTATCTAATGATAATCCCCTTCAGACATGACTGTAGTGCCCTACTAGCCTGTAGAGTGCCTAACAATCTTTGAACTATTCAAACAAAAGTACAACAGTAACAATAACAATCACCTGGAAATATTGATTTCAGATGACTTTGGATAAGACCCTAATATGTTTCTTTGTCTTAGTTATCACTTATAGAGCAATTAATAATCTGGTAAAGGTTACAAATTCATACTTTATAGGCCAGAAAAAAAAAAAAGATCTTTAGTAACATTCTTTACTACTTTCTCTTTACTTTTACTATACCAATAGCTTCTCAAAGCAATAAACTCCCTGAAAAAACCCTCTTTTTAAAATTGCACAGTATTTTATTGTATCTAGTATTAGTCCTTTCTATGAGTTTAATCCAAGAGTGACCACTAGACCATCTAGTCTGACATCTTATATATTACACCCCATTACATTCCATTTCATTATGGCACATTGAGCTCGGGAATTTGTATTTAACCTAAGCACAATTGTTAAATTCAGTCTAAGTGTATACTGCATAGAGATTTATGAGGCTTCTTCTTCTCTACATAGAGATTTATGAGGAACTCTCTTCTTCCCTCCCTTTCATTATAAAAGAGGAGGTGCTACTTTGGGGACCTTCCACAATATGCATTTCCTTAGCATGTTAATAGACTTCAGTCTTTGAAAGAGAAATATGCATGGTTAATGACACTGTCTTGTATGTACAGTTAAGCATACACCTAATTGTGCAGGATCAGAGTCTAAGAAAGGGAAAAGCATTCAGCTATAAAATACTGCTTTAAAATAAATGTTACATTAAATAACTTATCTATAATTTTATTTCTGTTAATGTACAGTAAACTCTTTTCACCAATATATTTCTACTGTGCTGATATTGTTCAAGTCAATTAATTCAGTTCTTCAATAAGTTTAAAAAAAAAAAATGGTTTGTGCAAAGTTTTCCAGTCAAGTGCAAATACAGGTAAAATAGAGACAATGTACAGTCAGGATTATAAAAGTGCAACCTGTAATGCTAGTTGCTAACATATAAAAATGCTTACGTTGTTACCTCTGTTATCTGTGTAGTATTATCTCTTTAAGGGATTAGTATTGCTATACTAAAGAAACATTTACAGAGAACTTCAGGGTTAGATAACCCTTATATCTTTTAGCGTCTTTTTATCAAAAGATGCAGTTGGTACCATTTCTTTACAGTATAATTAAATATACTGTAATTAATTACAGCATGATTACTTTATAATGCTATTCTTTTCTAAAGAACAGGCCCCAGCACTAGAAGATCACGCACTGATACCCAATTATCATAATTTCTGGGAAATTTAAGGTAAATATTGTGTTAAAATAGGATCCTACTCCACAGAAAGTTAAACGTACGACACTGAAATGCCAAATATATGGATACTAGATAGGAAAGAGACAATCACAAGAGACAAACAGATTTAAATTCCTTAAACAGAGCCTGCAGGTTGTTTTCTGTTTCTCCTCTCACAATTCAACAAGACTTTAACATAACACACTTTACAAGTGTTGCCAATACACACACACACACACACACACACACACACACATATATATAAATATATATAATATATGTATATAAATAAAAGTGACAGACTCCTCAAATATCTGTCAGAGGTCTTTGAAGCAGGAAAACCTCCTGCACCTGAACAAAAACATATTAATTTGGGAACCTGAGGGAGAAGTTCCCATCTGCCACCATAACAAGGAATTGTACAGAAGAGTGTAATGACAAGCATTTGAACCAGCATGTTAGAAAAAATATTGTGCCCTGTTTCAAGTTAGGATGAAATGGGTACTTTGGAAACTAGAAGAATTATGGCATAACTTGTAGTCTTGGGGTTCAAATTATTAGCTTTATTTTATGTTACATAATTTATTTTACCTGACAATAATATGAACTACTCTATTTCTGGGCCCAAATCTGTAAATTTTATACCTGTATTTACAAGCAAGGTAGAAAGAAGTTCTCTCAGCAACTACAAGTTATTCTAAAATCCGGAAACATGAACATATTCTCAGTGACCTAAGGGATACTAAATTCAAGAAAAGAGATAGATTGAACTGCAGCATTTATTCTCATATTATATTCCCATGCACAGCTGGGAAGATCCTCACCTGCATTCTCCTCAATAGACTCACTTTCCTCACTGAGGAGGTTCTACCCAAGTTTCAATGTGATTTCAGACCATTCAAAGACAGCTTCAGGAGAAGTGCTGCAATCTTTAAATGGTCTTCATTGACCTGACTAAGTCTTTTGATTTAATCAACAGAAAGGACCTATAGAAGATCCTGATGCGATTTGGATAACTGTTAAAATGTGTTACCAACATCAGATTTCTTCATGACACCTGACAGCAACCGTCCTAAGTGATGGCTTGGAAATTGATTCTTTCATCATTAGAACTGGAATCTAGCAAGTGTGTATGATTGTACCAACACTTTTTCACATCTATCATAGCTATGCTGCATTCTCCTTGCTTATAGGTTTCTATCTAGTCATCATCCAGTATTTCATGGATGGGAATCTCTTTAACATCAACTGGTTACATTCCAAATTTGAGACAATTATCACTTCCATTACTGATCTTCGCTATGCTGATAATTGTGATTTGTGTGCCCACTAAACTAAAAAGCTCCAAGTCACTCTGAATTGCTTCTGTGAAGTTTATGAAATACTTGGACTTACTGTTAACATCACAAAAATCAAGGTACTTTTCTGAAGCACACAAATCAACCAGCTGCTCCTCCATATATTACAAGTAGAGAGAAAGCCTTGGACAATGTTGAGCATTTCTACCACTTGGGTAGCCACATTTCTCAAAAAGTAAGCATTGACAACAATATTCAACATCATTTAAAATATGCCAGTGCTGCAGTGCAGCTTTTGGATGTCTCTGAAATTATGCCTTTGATGATCATGAAATATAATCCCAAACTAAACCTTTTATCTACTAGGGGGCAGCGGGGAGCTCACACACAGTCACCGTCACCACCACCCATCATCCTGCACTGCTGCTGTTCTGCATGCAGCCATTGCCATCCCATCACACTCTGCCAGCCGGATGTGGGAGGAAGGGGAATGGGGAACAGTTTGCACGTGGCGGCCGCTGTCACCATCCACCACTCTGCATGGTTGCTGCTCTGCATGCTGCCACTGCCACAGCTCCTCCTCCCCCCCCCCAAGTTATTTCAGATAACTGGAGATTTATATAACCAGCAATCCCCTTACCCAATGGATGCCAGATAACACAGATTTTACTGTACTTGGGATACTTGAGCACTGAGTCACTTCCAACAATGCCATGATGTACAACAAGGCAATAATCAATTTGTGTGTAGACAGAAGTCCACCTTCCAGTTGTAACTCATAACATTTTCTGTGGTGTTCTGAGTCACAATGTTACCCCAGACCAAACAGAAGTCCACTGTTGGTTCCAGGGGGGAAGGGAATCTAGCTTCTGACTGGAAGCCTACAGCCAGGTTCCTATAGCAATGGCCATGGCTCTCTGCCAGTGTTGGATGTTTTTGGAATGGAGGATGGGAAAGGCAGCAAAGGGAGCTCATTCTTGGGGCTCCCCAGTTGGTGCTGAAGGGTGGGGTGGGTGAATTGGAATCCCTTTTCCACCTTGAGGGGCTCCAGTGTACCCACCGCATCCTCCAGGTGGGGCTGAAAATCCCCCAGACTGAATTCCCTCCACTCCCTTTCCCATTTCTCATTCTGAAAACGGCGACAGGCTGGAGGTCCACTTGGAACTGTCTTTATCTGATACCTCATGAAATTTCAAATTTTCACCTGATTGGACATTTTAAAGCTGTTTGAAGCCATGCACTTGTATTTAGTCATGGCTATAGACTGCTTTCTATGGCCATATAAGGCAAAAATTGCCACTCTTCTCTGCTCCCTTAGAGCAAACTCACCTCACTATGAAGGCAGATGGATGAAAAATTCGAATGAAAGAGCTGTGACCTGATATTACCAGGTCCCTTCCCTTCTTCCCAGAACTGTGCACCACATCTGCAATCAAGCATGCAGATCTTGGATTGGCCTCTTAAACCATGTCCAGACTTACCAATGACTCTTTTAGTTAGGGTAAGACTGTGCTCCTCATGTTGACAAGCTGCTGCCACCACCACTAATTTTTCTGGGATAATGCTATGGAAATGTATAGCTATGCTGATAGAATTGTTGTAAGAGAACTGGGAATAAAACTCATGGTTTGCAAAGTGAGACATTTCAGCAGAAAGGGGGATGTTTGACAATATTCAGCAAATAACACCTACATTATTTTTAATGGTTGTATCTTTTTATAATATGTATACACAATTTATACATATACGTATACACAGATTCTTCCTTTATCTAAATATGTCATGTTTCTTGCTATGCAGATACAATATATTATATGTTAAACTCTTCTCTTAATAAAGCCTCTAAAATAAATTTCTCTTTATTTCAATCAACACAATGATCTAATTTCCTATAGATCAGGGCACTGTGTAAAATAAGGCATGCAATAAAATTAAACAGCAAGAAATGTAAATGTAAACTAATTCCTCTAAGCTTTCTCCTGCAGCTTTTGTTACCTTGAAATCAGTGAGACTACCCAAATGACATAAGGCTGGAGTATAACAACATAAATATTCAACAGATAAACTAATCTTAAAGGCTATTTATTTATCTTTTGCAATATAATTAATGTCATCTCAGAAAGATTTCTGAATTTCTGACAGTTAGAGTCTGACAGAGGAGACTTGGAAACACTAGAGACTTTACAAACTGATATTGTCACCATGACCTCTTGGTAAATTGGATCACACATTCTGCAGCAAAGACAAGAAAAGCTGAATAAATTCTGTTAGCCCCACAATAGAACAGACTCATCCACATTTTTCAAAAATCAAAATACAGGATGTAAAAGGCTTTGAAAAGTGCTTTCAAGAGAGACGCTACTATTCACAAGCATCTCACTCAAAGGGACTTTGGGTTTCCTGTGATTTCTTCTTTTTTGTTATTTTTTGATGCTGCAGAATGCTAATAGGCAAGTATTAAATCTGTTTTCTAGTTTAAAGTACTTATGTTTGCTATTTCCTCATTTCATTCTTTATTAAATTCAAATATGTAATTCCTATTAAAATGTAAATGAAGTATGGAATTCACCGGTGATGGAGAGAATTCATCATGGCTAGGGACACATGTTACACATAAACTGGTTTAAGTGATCAGAAACTGGTTAAAACCTGCAACACAAGTGCAGTGTACAAAAAACAGTTTCAAAATGGCTGAAACTAGTTTAAGGTAAACATGGTTGAATGTAGTATCAGACTTAATTGATTTGGGTCAAACCGGTTTATGCAATGTCTGTCCCAGACCCCTTCCTGGTTTAAGTTAAACCAGAGTCCCCCCAGCATTCCAGATCCTTTGCAGCCCTGGGTTGGGCTGGGCTGTGCGCTCTGCTCCAGAGAACAGAGCTAGCCCTGCCCCTCTGCTGTCTAGAAAGAATTCTGGTGGAGACTGCAGGCAGAGCAGGGTCTGTCTGGCTTCCCCCTGCTCCCCCCGCCCTGCCTTGCTGCTCACTGCTCAAGCAGCCCCCCTCCCCCTTCCTCCCATCTCCCACAGCACAGATACCAGTCTCATGGACCCTAGGCATGTGGTATTCTAGCTAATGCTGAGAGGTGTCTCTGTGTGTGTGTTTTTAATTTTACTGGGACAGACGGACAGTGTCTGCTTAGGGCTTTTTGGAGCTAATCACAGGTCAGCTGGTAATATCCTTCCATTCCTTCCTTGGAAAAAGATCTTTTTTTATGAAGAGCTTGAACTAATGAGATGGGCCTATGGGTTGATAATCACTGTATTATTAGTCCCCTGCAGGTTCCCTCACCTGTCAGGTTTGCAGACAGTATGAAGAAGCAGGGAGAAGGAGATTGAAAAGCTCAAAATCAGTAACAGATGCATGCACTGCAGACCCCACCTTTGCCTCAGAGTGCTAGCTGGGGACTGGGGTCTGGCAACACTCCCGCCCCTTGAACAGCGAGCAGAGTAAAGCCTGGGACTGTGCAGGCAGTGTGGGGGTTTAAACCCCTCCTTAATCAGAGCATCCTGTTGGGGCCTGGCAGTCTCCCCGCCACTCCCCTCCCCCAGCTCAGCACTGTAGAATGGAAGGGAGGGCTACTCTAGTGCACCCTGTCTTCTAGCCTGAGCTACTGCAGGCATGTGCCTGCATTTCTTCAGTCTAGAGGGAATGTCTTCACGGTTGCAAACTGATTCAATTTAGGCAGGTTAGACTAACCTGAAAAGACTGAATCAATTCAGGCTCAGACTTTTTGAAAGTCTGTCCGCAGCCCATGTGATTTAGTGAAATGGGAAAAGGAAATTGAAACATACGTTCAAACTTTAATCAACCTTTTTGTCTTATTCTAATATAAAGCTTATTCCATTTATGCCAAAACAAGTTAAGAGGTAAAAAGACTTCTGTCCTCTTCAATTAAATTGATTTTTTTTAGACCCCTACTATTTCTTATTCTTTTTCTCAAATGTGGCCAACAGTCTAAAGTAGTCTGATTAGGTTATTTTTCTTGTATGCGTATAATATCTACTCATTAATTCATCAGAGATTTAAGACCGGTGTTCCACAGACTATTATAAATGTGTTAAAATCAGTTTTAGGGTTCTTGAATATATTTGCTATGTGCAGGTTTGACTAGCAGCTGGTATCTCCTGGGAATGACCATACTAGGTATTAAGTTCCCCCCCAAAAAACCACCTGTATCAGATAAAATCAGCTGTATCAATTTCGCTTTTATTGATGAAGTTGAATGTTGTATTTTGACAATCCCTTGGTAAAGGCAGAAGAACTACACTAAGATAACGCTAAACATTAACAACCGTACCTGTGTATTCCAGGCAGAGAACAGCATGTATTGGATCCCTATTACTGCATCTTTATGGCTGGCATGTGAAAGTAAAGGAAGAATAACTGCTTCCTAGTCCTTTCTATGTTTCAGCAATTCCTAGACACCTCACTCCTCTCTACCCCATTTCCCATTTCTTGATTTTTTTTAATTCAAAATCCTTCTTCTGAGCTATAACAGATAATTTTGCCCTCTCTCTCCAAACAAGCTCTCTATTTTTAAGCTCTCCCATACCTCCTCCTATTTCTTATGCTCTTCTAATCACCTCCATCTCTGTTTTGCACCATCTATTATGTAGCATCCTCTACATCATCCTTCCTGTCCTTGTCCATTAAATATGCCCTCTGTTCTTTTTCAAACATGTTTAAAAACCCATCATTTCAGCACATCTTTGCTCTCAGTGCTAATGGCCCTCAGAGTAAATTTTTATTTTCCTGAAATGTTGTCTTTTCTTATATTTATGTAAGCTTTTGGCAGGAAAAAGTGCATTATCTATGTTCTGTGAAGTGCCATGGAAATTCACAATGCTTTGACAAGAGGGGCAAGACTGAAAAATGAAAACACTTCTGACTTCTACACAAGGCCCCACAGTGCAGAGCCTCAGCTGGTTCTAACTGTCAGATTAGACATTGAAGTCAGATAAGGATAATTATGAAAATTAACACCAGGATAAGATCTGCCACCAGGTCTATCCATCATAATCCAAAGGGTATGGTATCCAAACACTCTAGGAAAGAGCTGACATTCTACGTTTGTTTCAGGAAAAAAAGATATTTGTTGGATAGGTGTAACATAGGTTACCCTACTAAATGTAATAATCAGATTCTGAACACTTACGGGCATGATTTTCAAAACACAGATGGCAGCTGGCCTTTTACAGTGAAATGCACAAAGAGTATTTAGGCCTCACAATACAAGAACTGGAAAATCAAATCCTCGTTTGAGCTATTTTACTGTGAAACCAATGTTATATGTGGATACCAAGCATTCCATGACACAGATATGGTCAGTTCTCCAGGCATCCCACACTGCATAGGTCCTCTGGCCCTCCCCCGCAATGCTGCAACTGGCTACTCTGGTATGCAGCCAAAACTTTTCTGATCTCCTTCCCACTTTCTTTTCCTTAGTTGTTATTTGTTATGAATGAGCTTCCTTGCACAGCTTGTTCAGTAAAAGCTGTCTTTCTAACAACCAGACATATCTTCACTTCCCACCCAATTAAGATCTGTCATCATGGCCCCTAGCCCATGAAAAGCCAAAAAAACAGTTCCAAGCACTGCCTACTCTTGGGCATCCAAGTCAGGCAAGCACACTGCAGAGATTGGTTAAGTGCAGGCTGCTGAACTTTACTGAATTCATGTTTAGAGGGAAAGGAAAGCAGAAAAGTAAATATGACCCCCATTCTTTAGGATACCCAAAACTTGGGTAAAAGCACTCCCTCCCACACCCACCCCTGCCCCAACAACCACTCAGAGGAACACGGGTTGGTTCAATGCCTAAAAGATGACCATTCTACATGGAATGCTAGGGCACTGTACATGTGGGTGCTTCTGACCTGTGATGACTGTAAACCAGTTTTCCATCAGTGACACTTTGGAACAGTTGAATTGTTACAATTTTCATACCCTGACCGATGATGAATTGTTCCCTATCAGTGGCATTTTGGAAAGGTCACGTGTTATGTGTATCCACACCCTCAGTTGAATTCTTATTTTCCCCATATAGGTTCCCAAACTCCCCTAAAGGCAAGCATTCCCAAAACCTATGACAATGAGTATCTACAGGTTTCACAGAATGTAAAATAATGTAAGGATGAAGGTAGAATTAACTGGATTAACTGTCATAAAAGACCACTTACAAACAAAAAAAGGAAGTCAAGAACTGAATTTAAACAGATACCTAATTGTCTTCCCTGGGTCTGCTTCTATAATCCAAGTGCAATGCAGATTGTTGTCATAAGGTGCAGGGTAACCTGGAGACAAAATGCGCCCTGATGTAGCAGCATGAATTCGGCCACCACACTCAGCTGCAAAATAAACAATAATTCAATTTATTAAAAACAAATCCATCATATCTTGTGTTTCAGTTATGTTCCTGTATGTCTCACCCCCTCTCTCTCTGTCACACACACACCCCCAAAGGAAAAACTGTCTTAGTATATCCTTTACCAGAAAAAAGGAAATTCCTGTGATATCTCATGAGAAAGCTTCATATACTACTCCCCTTTAGGCAGGTAAGCAGGTATCAATATAAGTAGCCATGTAAAAGTAGCTAAATTTGTCCTTTTGAGCTGCTCAAAAGGATCTGCTTTGGCCACTTATCTCTTTTGAGATTCTGTTTCATCCAGGAAGGCACATAAACTCAATGCTAACCTCCCAAATGTTAGTTCACAGGAGAAAGCATGACTAGTAGTAATTTCAAAGGAAGAGGATGTTGCCACCTTTCAGTCCAAAAGTCCAGTGGTTAGGCACTTGCTTAGAACTAGGAGATCTAGGTTCTGCACCCTCTTCATATAGAGGGGGTTAGAACCTAAATTTCACACTTCCCCTTAAAAATGCCCTAACCAGCAGGTATGAATTGGACACTGTAAAGAATACCCTCCATGCCTCCTCTTGAAGCTGGTATGTTGGGCAATACAAAATGGAAAGATATGGGGTGAGGAGCCAGGGGAAGAAGTAGAGTGGTTTAGTGAATTGAAAAATGTCTGGGAAGGGGTCCTGAGTTCTGGCCCCCATCCCCATGAAGTAGAAGCTATCTCATTGCTGTCTATCCATGATACCCAATGAACACAAATGCAATTCAAAATACAGAAAAATGGTGAAGTTGGGGCATGGGCAGGAAGTTGGGGCAGGAGCAGGAACCAGAGCACAATGCACCCTCCTTCCCACACTACTGCCCAGCTCATTTAGCCACTCTCCTCCAGCAAAGAGTTAGAAAAAGTTGCCAAGTGGATATTTTTGTTGAGAAATTTCAGTTCAGGCAAAGGATTTACACATGAAACCTGAGCAAGCTAGGGAATACGGGGCAACAAGGAAATATATGTGAGATTCCTTCATGGTGAAGAAATAATTTATCTATTATTTGGCTTATTTGCAATTTGCAAGCTCTGCTTGGGGCTAAGCATTGTGACTGGGTGAGAGTGAGGGTGAGACTCACCTTTGATCACAGCCGGTAGACAGTTAATTGTCCACCCTTAACAAGTAAAATAAAAGTTTAAATGCTGGCTGGGTGTGGCACTATGGTGGCAGTGGCACTGGAGTTGCTATTGCCAACCTAGTTTGGAGGGCAGTTTGGGGGGACTAAGCCCCGTCAGTCCCAGACTTCCGCCACCTATGAACCCTGGCCCCATGTTGTCATGGCACCACTGCTACTGGGGTCTCCATGGAAACCAGTTGCAGTGATGCTGGCAGGGGTTTCGGGAAATGGAGTCCGCTGTGGTCCCTATGAAGCCCACAGTCCAGACTTTGCCTCCCCCTGATTTAAGGTCTAGAAAGTTCTAATTCAGAGACTATATCTCTAACTCCCATGCTCAAGAGCTACTGATGTCCCTTTCTTCCAAGAATTTGTCCAATCCCATTTTGAATCCAGCTAAACTTCCAGCTCCCCCAATGTTTGGTGGCAATGAGTTCCACATTTTAATTACATGCTGTGTGAAAAAAGAACTTCCTTTTGTTAGTTTTAAATTACTACCTACTAGTTTCATTTTATGAACCCTAGTTCTTGTATTGTGAGAGAAAGTACATGATAAATACCTATTTGTTTCTTTTCACCATTTAGTATTTTGTAAACTCTTACCATGTTCCTCAAGTGTCTCTTTTCTAGTAACCTAGCCTCTTTAGTTTCTCCTCAAATGGAAGCCTCTCCACCACTTTGCTGTCCTTCTATGTACCTCTTATAGCCTTTCTATATCCTTTTTGATATGTTCAGATCAGGACTAGGCAGTGTTCAAGGTGTGGGTGCACCATAGATTTAGAAAAGGGCATGATGATAATTTCTATTTTGTTTACAATTTCCTTCTAAATAATTTGAAAGAAACCTTTCCCCTGCCTTTTTATTGTGTCTGCAACTCTGCCATTAAACCATGCTGGCTTTCTTTTGGTATGCTTTCCATTTAAAAAAAAATATTTTGATTTACGGTATGCATTTGTTTTGTACCTTCAATATGGTGTTTTTATGTAGTTCCCATGCTGCCTGCAAGTTCCTCACCCATAAACAGAAAGCAGGGGAATTTGTAAAATGGAGTTTGGACAGTTTTTACCCATTATTTATTAAAGCTGGAATACAAAAGAGGACAATGATGACTACTGAGGCAGCATTTGACATAATCTGGGGAAGAAATGACACAATGAAGGTGACTGGATGCAAACTGAAGGATGTATGTCATCCCTAAGTGGGCATGACAGAAGTTAGTTATTAGTGAAATTTAACTGCTTAAATACTAAGCATGCATAAGAAAGGAGGAGGACTAAAGAGACAGCCTAGTGGATGAACATTAGTGGAATTCAGATGGGGATTTGAAGATGTGGTGGAGAAAGAGGGTTGCATATTCAATTTAAGCTTTGTAGATACCCATAAAACAATACAGCGGAAGGGCAGACAAACAGATGATGCATCAAAGTATGCGACCATAAGGAGAAAGTGGAAGGACAGTTGAACTAGTAGAAATAGCAAATGGAATACAGGATAAAATGCACCAAAGTTTATGAAGGATATACATGACAAAATAAGTTAATAACTTTGTTGATAATATAACTAATGCTCTAAACAAGGGAAATACAGAACACTTAATCTATCTGGGTTTTAGTAAATAAATGATATAATGATGTATGATAACATGGAGAAGGTGAGAATTAGTAAAGAAGATGTAGGTCCTAACTGCATAACCTTGAGGTATGACTGAAATGTGGTGAAATGTAATAATTTTGTAATTTCAAAGTCTTAATTTCAGAATTAATAAAACTGCTACAAGGTGTGGGTTCAGTGACTGGAAATACTAAAGAGGAGAAAATATGTCTTGATTACATAATGACTGTGAGCCACCAAAGGGCTACAGCTCTGAAAAAGACAAATGCAATGCTACGGTGCATCAGGCAAGGAATTTCTAGCACAGAGGAGCATTAATTACTTAATGCAAGGCTCTGGTGAAACCTAATTTGGAATACTGGGTGCAATGTTGGTCATGTGTAAAGATAGAACAGATGCAGAAAGGGCTCATAGGATTATCAAGAGAATGAAAAGCTTACTACAAGGAAAGACTCAAAAAGCTTGTCTTGTTTAGCTTAGCAAAACAAAGAGTGAAAAGGAATATGATTGCTGTCTATAAACACATCACCAGAGAGGGAGAAGAGTTAATTAAGATAAATGCAAGAATGAATGGATATAAACTACTCATGAATAAATTAGGCTAGGAATTAGGAGAAAGTTTCAAATCATTAGGGATATGAGATTCTGCACCAGCTTTCTAAAAGGAGCAGTGGGGACAAAACCCTAATGAGTTTTAAGATGGAGCTTGTTAAGTTTATGAAAGGGATTATAGGATGTGTTTGCCTGTGAGAGCAGGGGACTGGACTCAATAGCTTAGTAGATCCCCCTGTGTCTCAAATTCATAACTTGATTTTGGAACAAAGTAAAAACCATCTATCCCTCTCCACTTCCTTTCCATTCACCCTACAGCTACAAAACTTTGTGCAGAAACCAGTACAGAACAATAAAAAGCAAGAGAACAGATAAATATATTAATATTTAGTGAACATTGTGGATTTTTCACTAAAAAAATGTTATGTTGAGGATGTCCAGAGATGGTAGGGTTGTATAATCTAAAGCAGGGTTTGGCAACCTTTCCTAACAGCAGGCCAGTGCTTACCGCTGGCAGCTGTCACTCGCCTGTTGTGTCCCTGATCTGAGCAGAGGTCTGTTTCCACTCCACAATGTAGTCTCCCCTGAAAAAATGTGCCACTGAAAAGTGTGGAAAGCAACAATTTGGACTGGTGAATTCAGCCCAGGCTGAATTAGGGGAGTTAGAGAGAAAAGGCCTCCACACATCACTGGAGGAGCTGACCAATACTAAACGGACAGGCCGTTGGCTGTCTGTTAGTAAAAGGGGATCTGATGGCTGGGGTGGCAGGGACTAATGCAGAATAACCATTAATAACATGCAGAACAGATCAGCCTTTTGTGGGCTGGATCTGACATCTTTGCCTATGTGCAGACATTCAGGGAGTTTGGAAGAGTTAGATCATGTGAAAAATAGCCCCCAATATAAGACAAATCAAAATGGAGGGCTAGCAGAGAGAATGGAGGGGTTGGGGGGGCAAGCAGGCTCTGCAGGGGATGGGGGGGCAGATGGAGCACACAGGTGGTACTGGGGGTCAGGTGGGATTCACAGGGGGTTTCTGGGATTTGGAAAGGTTTAGTTGGGTTGGGGGGACACGCTCCCCATCTCCTGGAACAAGGGGCTGTTTTTATCTCCTGACCTCTGTGCCCCTAGACAAACAATCCATCCAGAAAACCTAGTCTCCCATTTCTCCTGCCCCTTTCCCTACCCTTCCTTCTTCCTTAGCTCCTGACATTTGCAAACACTGATAAAACCAGAATCAGGAGCAGCAGCTTGTGGGATGGGGAGGATTAGGTGGAGTGGGGAGGGGGGAAATATCTGGTCTGTTGTGGAGAGGGTTGTCCGTCTGGGGGTTGGGGGATAGGTTAAAAATAGCTGGTGCCAGGGAGAGGGAAGGAAACGTGCAGTCCTGGGGCTGAGGCAGGCAGCTGGGCTTTCCCAGCCCTGCAGCTACGCTGGGAACTGTACAGAAGTTCAGTTAGATTAGTGTCACCAGACCCAAGCTAAATTAGACTACCTTGGAGGTACACTTAGATTGGGTTGGCCATTTTTAGACTGCTCTAACTAACCTGAACTTCTGTACAGTTTGCATGTAGATCCACCTAAAAAGTGTAAGGTTCATACCTGGGCAATAAGTTAGATCAGGTGACCATTTTGAATGCAGTCTAATCTCCCCCTAACCTCCTCAAATATCTGTATACAGCCTTTAAGGCTAGATGCAACTTCTGGACTATAGGTTACTGACCCCTGATCTAGAGGTATTGCAGATGGAAGAGAAAGTAGGTATTAAAGTACGATTTTTTTCTTGCATGCTTAAAACAACATATAGTAAATGCTTTCCTGCTGGTGCTATCTTATGTGCCCGTACTTCAGCTGTTGCAACCCCCCTTATGCAGCCACAACTCTGATACATTAAAGTCATATATTCAAAATTACCTATACAAGTAGGCAAAGGTTTGTCCCACACTCTTCGATCTCCACTTAGGCAAGTCATAATATTGCTACCGTGCATTGTATATCCGGGATTGCAACTGTATAAAATTACAGTGTCAGTAAAATGTCCCTCATCACGGATCTTGTATCCATAATTTGGTATCCCAGGATCCTCACACTTCACTAGATCAAAGCCTGCAAACAGGGAATATAGAAATAAAATGTCACTATAAAACATACTGTCAATAGGAAGAAAAAATAATCTAATAGAAAGTAATAGGAAATTATTGTGTAGAGATAAAATTCACACAATGATATAAACTATATTCAATATGACCAAAAATCAATGGCATATAATGACTCAGTGAGTTCGGAAGTAGGAAACTGTGTAGCTAAAAACAAACTCTTCATTTCATGGTTCAAAATGTTTAGACCTATATAATGAAGTTACTGTAAATTCCTAGCAAGGCAACTAGTTTATATATACTCTGTCTTAGATTAAATTAAGAACCATATCATGACACAATCACAATTCAGTGCTTGCTACTTCTGTTCTACAAAAGAAAAAATAAGCCATGTCAGCTGGCACAGTGCTAGGGGATGCTCCTGCTGATGTATTATCTCAAGAGATTCTCCTTTGTCAATCCAGGGCTATTATCTACTTGGCTTTTTTGCCAAGTTTTCAGACTCTTTCATTCTAATCACTTCTTGGTTCCCTGACCCAACACAATGTTTGGTACTACCAAGAGCTCATTCCAACATTGCCTTTTTCTGACCTACTGAGCTAGTTCTACCACAATTCTCTCTACATAGCCTACTGCTCTTAGAGTACTACTCTTCCTCGAGAAGCTGTCATTTTTAACTCTGCTTTGAAGACATTTATACTAGGTCTTTAACCAGCTACAAAAGAGACAGCCTCTCTTAAAGAAAGTACCATATCTAGGTTTCTGTCACATAACAATTTGGTCACCTGATTCTGGCATAAGCTAGGACTGGGGACCTTAATCCCTTCCTGCTGTCTGCAAAGGGTCTGTTCGCTTCCAAAAATGAGATGGAGTTTTAGGGTGTGTGGAGAGGAAACAGAGGCCCTAAATGAAGTGGTGGGTTTTCAAAAACACTGCTCCAATTTAGGGCGCTTTAAACCCCTGCGTCGTGCAGACACCCAAACTTATCTGCCTCTCTGGCAGCGAGGAGGGGAGGGTGAGCTGCTGGCGGGTGGAGCAGTCCCTGGGCTGCGGGGTGGGGCTGGTGCTTTTCTTTTTCAGGTTCACAGTTTTGGGGTTTTTTTTCCTTGGGTGGAGCCTGCCTTCCCAGGCCTCTGCCACGCTGCCTGTAGGGCTTCCTGCAGAGCCCATGCACTACACAGAGCCCGGTGCTTCATAGATTTCATAGACATTAGGGCTGGAAGGGACCTCGGAAGATCATTGAGTCCAGCCCCCTGCCCAAAGGGCAGGAAGTCAGCTGGGGTCATAGGATCCCAGCAAGATAAGCATCCAGTTTGCTCTTGAAGGTGTTCAATGTAGGCGCTTGAACCACCTCCGGTGGCAGGCTGTTCCAGACCTTGGGGGCTCGGACAGTAAAGAAATTCTTCCTTATGTCCAGCCTGAAACAGTCTTGTCATAGTTTATGACCATTCGACCTAGTCGTCATCCCTTGGGGCGCTCTGGTGAACAAACTTTCCCCCAGACACTGGTGGTCACCCCTGATAAACTTATAGGTGGCCATCAGATCACCCCTGAGCCTGCGCTTTTCCAGGCTAAAGAGCCCCAGGGCTCTCAGCCTGTCATCGTAGGGTCTGCTTCCCTGACCTCTGATCATGCGCGTGGCTCTTCTCTGGACTCTCTCAAGCTTCTCCACATCCTTTTTGAATTGTGGAGCCCAAAACTGGATGCAGGACTCCAGCTGTGGCCTCACTAAGGCCGAGTACAAGGGGAGAATGACGTCCCGGGATTTGCTTGAGAAAACTCCACAACTCCAAGGAGTTTCAGTTTGCTACATCGCAAGTCATTTAAGTCTCATTAAATCACATCCCAAGTCACATTATGCCACTGAATTTGCTACAGCAGCTGGAATTACTGCGCAATATGCCGTCGCCACATGCAACGCCAACACCATTATAGTGGTGCGGAATCATTTAACCTGCTTTAAAACATCTTGCACACATGCCCCTCATTTCATCTACACACGGCCTTAAACACCTTTTTCTCTGTATAGGTGCTTACGGTGAATTACAGTTGAGCCCTTTGTGAATTCCAAGAGGGAATTCATTATTCCTCTCATCTGTATTTTTGTCTGAATTGCATTACCATTTACTAACTGTATTAGACTGGCCTATTTATCTTAGTCCACAGCTTCCAGACCTTTATACCCTCTACAAATTTGAAAATAGATCAAAAGAATTTGAACTCTGAATCAAAGGGGGAAGAAAGGATGACTGAAACTAAGATTTATCTTCATGTTACAGTGAGACCTGTACAAATATTCATTTTCATGTAATGTAGTTTTGGGTTTCTGATCTCTACATATCGGAAGGGTAAAAAAAAAATCTATATTTATATTTATATCTCCATAGATTGAAAATTGTAATTTGATGTGAACATTAGAGGGTTTATAACATTTTGAAAGTCCCCACGTAATGGATTCGTTTTAATATTTCTCATAGTAAGTTTGCACGCATACAGCCATGAAACATCTGATGTGTAGAAATTCTCTTGCCTTTGAGCTAAGTCAGTATCTAAAGTAATCTCATCCTGATATTCTTTTGATAGGAATCAAGATAACATGTCCTACAGCCCACTAGGGGGTAGGTAGATACTGTTACATTTCTTCTGCTTGTAAACCAAGATTTATTTTAAATTCATTTTTAGTAAATCTTCCATTTGCTGTACTTGTCCAAAACAATTATGTATGACTGAGTTGACTGTTATAAACAAAAAAAAAATTGTAAAATATAGAACAAAATAGAGCACGATTAGGACATAAATGTCAGTAAAAACCTACACCGATCTGCAATTTCTGTACAAGGCAAAGATCTAGATATAAAATAAGTCAGACTCTAGAAAGGTGCATATAAATTCAGTGCCTGGTGCATTTTGCTGTTGTTGTTTTCTCATTATTTTAATCTTAAATTCAGATATACCTTCTTAATTCAAAAAAAACTTCATGTGTGCATGTTAGAGAACAATTTGCTTGTGTGGTTTGGATTGTTTTGTTATGTGGATTATTCTGAAAAACTACTAGAAAGCTCTTATACTTAGCACAGCCAATGCAGTACTCTTATTCATTTCAGAGGGAGCAAGAATCCCTCAGATGCACTTACAATTACAACTTTCTCTTCTATAAAAAGCAGACTGCCAATTAACATCAAAAGCGGGCACTCCCTCTAAAATTATTCCAGAGAAAAGGCTCAAAGGACCCATCTTGGACATTACCCATCTTGCCCTTTTCTGCTTACCATGAGGAATATCAGCAATATAGAAAATTCCTCATATCAAAGAAGTGTTTCAGAATCTACTTGTATGCTCAAGTGAGAGAGTACTTTTCTATGAATTCATTTATACTGAGTATTATTCACTAGCATAAACATGCAGGGAAAACCAAAAATGTATTAGAGTGTCTTTTAACTGCCTTTGTAATCCTGTTTACATCTATGTAATCATTCTGTATAATTCCACTTACTTCTTTTAGGGCCACTACTTTCATTAAACTTTGACATTTTGATAGGTGACATTGGATAGGTGATTTGGTAGATGAAGAAAACTAATGAACACTTCTCCTTCACCACCAAACTCTGTGTTGTTCGCGTCTTTAAGCTTCACCCAAGGAGTCTAGTTTTACATTGCCTCTAATCATAGAGTGCCACTGGGAGTTAATATACCATACTGCTACTTTCCTTTCAAACAAGTTTCTCCTGAAAACCTACTTCTACAAAAAAAAAGCCATTTATTTTACTTATTAAACAAAATAAAATGCACTTCACTATGCTGTGCACTAGCCTATTTTGAGTTACCATATAAACTTATTGATATACCCCCATGCATCATCATTTGCCCCTGCCTAGTAATTTGTTCCTCCTCCTGTTGTCATGTCTTCAATTAGGATGTGATACAAAGTTCTCATTTAAGTTGCTTTGTTCTCAACCTGACTGTTGGTGTACCTTGGTGCTCAGTAGACTTTGTGCCTGTCACAGCAACTCCGGTGGGGCTACTGAGGGCGGGGGTTCATAGGCTCACAGCAGGTAAAGCCAGAGGGAGACATTAAACCCTGCTCTGGCAGCCCCACCAAAACAGTCAGGTGCATGTTTTAAAGACTCCAGGGGGCTACCCCTTCCCACCACAGCCTCTGACCCTTCATTCCTACAAACTAGGGCAGTCCCAAGTATCATTGAAGAATCAGGACTGGTCTGGGGGCTGGTCCCAAAAAATCAGCTAATTGTTGTCACAGACCCTGGGGCAGCCCCAAGCTTGTTGGAGACCAGTACAGCCCAGGCCAGTGCCAACAATATTGTCAGCAGACTGACTGGAGACTGGGGCTGTCCTGAGCTAATTCCAACTATCAGCTGATTGTCAGACATTGATTTGGAGAGCCCCAATGTGTCGACACGACACATGTTCAGTCTAAGGTGCCCTATAAACCAGCCATAAAAAGGTTCTACATTATTTGTGGAACATTTTTATGGATCATTGTGTTAGGCCATTCCCTTGAATCTGGGGTCACAGTCTGCCTGGCAAGACCACTGGTCCTGGCCCGCTACCCCCTGGCTGATCATTCAGACTGGGCAAAGCTGTCGGGAAGCCTCCATCAGGGCCTAAACATCTGCTCATTCCCTGCTGTGGGAATGGCCAGTTGGGGTCAGCCAATTCTTCACTTCCCTCTGTATAAACCCCTGCACAGAAACAGGAAGTGCCCTGTGCTTTGCTCAGCTGGAGCCCAGAGTATCTTGCTGTTTCCTCCAGCCTGTGGCTCTGCCTCAGTTCTGCTTGATCTCCTGGCTTCTCAACTTGGCTTGCCCTCTTACTCTGCTGTCTGTCTGATCCTTTGGCCTCCTGACTTGGCATGTCCCTAGACCCTACACCCTGTTTGATCTCCTGGCTTCTTGCCCTGGGCTGCCCTTTGACTCCATACCCTGTCTGATCCTCCAGCTTCCTGACTTAGTCTGTTCCCAAACCCAGTTCTTGGATTGGCTTTCTGGCCACCCACTATCCACTGAGACAGTTTTCCATTTTATGATGCCTTGTTTAGGTGCTCATGTCACTTTGCATAAATGCAAAGTGCAGAAAGGGCCTAAACTGCACTGACTAGAGTATATAGTTAACCACCAAAGTCTAGTTTGGGAAGCTTAATCAACTTTTCGAAGATTCTCTTGTGTTGAGGGAATCCTCAGCTGACTGTCTGGAGATATAAACAACCCCAAGTTCTTGGTTTGCTTTTGTTTGCTTTCATTTGCTTTGCTTGGGTTGTTTAGATGCTGAGTTATATCATCAAATAAAACATCAAATAAGGTAATGTAATTGTGCTAAATAAATATGCAATAACTGAATATGTGATCTGTGAATCAAATAAATGTATCCCCTGTATTCTCTGGAAATTCACAGGAACAGAAATCAGTCATGCAGGCATATCAACACTCCAAGTCCTTTTACTAGTATGACACCTTCAAACCAAAGTAACAGGCACCTTAGAAATGCCACTGATAGATGAGACAGCTGGATATATGTGAATATTATTAGGTGAGACTGCTTTTTTGTTTACTGAGACAAAAGTTGAACATAAAGAGAAGTTTCCTTCTATCACATAAGCAAAGATACACTCCATTATGCACAGCTGCTTGTCATCTTTGATAGATGCAAAAAAAGCCTCACTTATCATCACAAATGGATTATAGAGATTTACTATATTTAATTGTCTACAGGGTTTTATCTGTACAAAATGTGCTGGTTTGCCCATCACTGAATTTCCATCCTGCTGTCCAAACAGATACACCTTTAGATTTCATAAAGAAGGTGACTATACCTGTGTACCAGTATCTAGATATTAATTTCCTTAGCTGATACATTAATAAAACTATTTTAAACTTAAAAAAAATCTTCCACAAATGATGAAGCAATTATGTAAAAATGGAAGATTTTTTAGAGTGATATTTTGGCTTGATTCCATCTAACAGCAATTCTTTGCCAGATGTTCAGTATTATTGATTCAACAAAAAGTATGACATTTGTTTATAGTAACTAATGACATGTGATTGACAAAAGAGTTTAACTTGATTTGAGAGTTTTGTGTAATGAGTTGGATCTTTAAACTAAACTATAAAATATTTGGAGCTGTAGGATAAATGGATTGCAAAAGGCAATAGGCCTCTATTCTCCTAGCATAAATGTTTCCCCAGTGGCATAGAGCTGGATATATGCTGACTCTGTGAGGCCTTTTCTTACAGTCCCATTCTCCCCATGTCCCAACACACACCCTCCAAACCAGCCAGCATCACTGCTTCTCAGCTGCCACAATGATCCCTATGGAGTTGTTGCAGCCAAGCATAAATTATAGCAGGCCTAAGGCTCCTCTAAGTCATGCTAACGTCAGAAAGACCATGCACCAGACCTCAGAAATTGGACTAATACCATCTTCAGTATCCCCCTCCTGCTACAGATGTTCCACAGTCAATTAAGCAGGGTAGAGAAGTGCCTTTAAGGGAGTTCCATACGTTTTATACACATACTTAAATAAATAAGTAATTATCATATCATTCATATCTTCATCTATCTACTCATGCAAATACTACAAGTGAGCCCCAGAGACAAAGAATCCCTGTGGTATTAAAGTTATTACATGAACTCCCAAATGTAAAATAACCTTGATATAATTTTATTATTATAGGACTTGTAATATATTTTTACTTCAAACTTTTTTTTTAAAGAAAGAAATTAATCCAAAAGTGTAGACTGAAGTCTGGCATTTGTGGAAAATCAAGGAAAAAAACCCCATTGTTTGCTAAGTTAATGCAGACAACTTGTAAAATTATGTTTTGGCTGCTAGTAGCACATAAATTCATATAGTTCTGATAATTTTATGTTATCATTAAAAACACTATTAATATTACATATTATAAGCTATACAAATATTAAAACAGTCTATCATTCCAATAATTTCAGAATTTGAATACATTTGATTTAATTACATAATTAAGTTAGTATTGATTAGTTTATCTATTGCATTAGTTAAACTGAAGGAAGATTCAGTTAATGAGACAGAAACGGTGAAGTGATTGGTCACTTCCTTGTTTCATTCCACTACATGGACCTTACAGTTGGGTTTAATCAACTTTTTTTTTAAGAGTTTAACTTTGCTTAAACCAGAGCAGCACCTCACTCCCACTTAAAAAAACAAATGCGACAAAAGGTGCATATCTATGTACCCAGCCTTCTGACCAACTTCAGACTAACACTACTAACTACCTCTCTCAATTTATAGCACATCTCCACATTGATTTATACTTGCAAATCAAATGCCATATATGTGGGTGGTATGTCCAAAAATCTAGAATACTTCCGTTGACTTTCTTGAATTGTCTCTTACCAGCTGTGGCAATGTTTTCCTCCAGCAGAGTTACTGATCTGCTGTACCCATCAGCAGTACCAAAACAAAGTGGAGAGGCTGTTCCTTTAACAGCCACCTGTTCTATACAAATGCCTAATGAACTATTTTTCTATCACTTCAAATGACAAGATACCTCTGAGGCTGATAAGCCAGAAAAAAATCAGAGTTCAGGTAAAGAAACCATAAATTAAATATATAAGAGTATCAATTTATCCTGTGTATGTTTCAAAAATCATGAAGTGCCTCATAGAAATACAGTACTTGTTTTAAACCTAATTTCTCAGTCTCTATGGAGGCATTTACAACAAAAATGGTTTTAAGATTTTCTGTCTGTTTATTTTAAAGTCAAGTCTGATCAGATTTTTACTGGGGATGAAATGTTATAAAAGCTAACTATAGAGAATAAAACATCTTGAGCATCTATGGTATCAGAATTTCATGTCACACACAATGCATAACAATAAATAAATTCTAAAATTTTAAATACCACAAGGGACATTAAAAATTCAGTGATGTATCTGCATTACCTAGGTGTTCCTCTTGTAAGTATAGCAAAATGATTATATCTTGTTTGGTTTTTTTTAACATCCTAAATGTCTACTAACCATTATTAGTTCAGAATGATACAGTCCAATGGTATTTTATGATTTTCTTAGGATACTGTATCTAGTTTTATTCTGAGGGAAGAAAAAAAAACCATACTCCGTGCAGGTCTACCTGAGACATTTACTGTGGAGTAGACTAACTAGTTGCACAGTAAACATTGCACGTCTACATGTGTGCCCCTATTAAGCTGGAGTAAACTAATTTACACCATAACAGGATAGTCCTTGTAAATACAAGTAGTGCATGTGTAGATGCTGCCCTGGCTGGTTAGGGTCTGAGGGTGCTGCCTGTTGGCTAGCCCCATACTGAATCACCCTTTTGCCTCAGCCAGCCCCTCTGTGGCACACTGAGCTGGCAGGGTGGAAGGGGGAGCAGCCCATGGTTGGCAGTCTGACCCCCTGAGTCCCCTACTAGCCAGTGCTGCTCTGACCCAGGTCATTGTGCTGTGATCCTGGGTGCATGTGTAAATACACAGCTGAGAGCAATGACTCTAGTGTGATAAGCAGCAGAGTTTATTGCACCGTATTAATATGCATGTCTAGATGAACTCTCCATGTCATATAGCACAAACATATATTAGCTAGCTGATACGTTGAAGACTTCCACCACAACAATAGAGTAGCCCACACAAACACAGTCATTATACCAACTAGTGTTTTTTTTTTGTGAATGACTTACCCCACTAGCTTCCTTCTACCACTATATACATAGTCTATAAAACCAGCAACAGTGTATACTTTAAGGCCAACAAGGTTCCTTGGGTGAATTTGATATCTTTTATTGGACCAACCCAAATGGTTGGAGAATAGTTATTAAGCAAACTTTCGGGTTCAAAAACCCTTCGTCAATCTAAGGACGTTTCAGCAGTTGGTGTGTGCTCTTCCTGGATGGAATGAAAAGTAAACAAGCCAGGGGCTGGGCTGGGCTGGGCTGGGGAGTCAGTTGCCAGGCAGATTATAATGTATCAAAAATCCAATGTCTATGTTTCGTCCATAATCTCTGGTATCCAGCAGGTTGATGAAATGGAGCTCATAGGCTCGTCTCTGGGAAGTGTTGTGTAAGTTTCCCTTGAGGATCAGGACTGAGAGATTGGAGAGAGAGTGGCCCTCCTGTGAGAAATGTGCCCCCACTGGTAATTGAGTGTTTCTGTCTTTGATGGATTTTCGGTGTGCATTCATTCTGGTGCGCAGTTGTTGTCTGGTCTCTCCTACATATCTTCCATCAGGGCATTTGGTGCATTGGATGAGGTATATTACATTTCTGGAGGTGCAGCTGTAAGATCCTGGGATGCTGATGGCTCTGTTGTGGGGTGTAGTAATAGTGGGGGTGGTGGAGATGTGTTGGCAGGTTTTGCATTTCTTGTCCTGGCACGGTCTGGATCTTTTTGGTGTGTTCTGGGCTTGAGGAAGTTTGCTTCTGGTGATGAGGTTGGCGAGGTTCGGTGCTTGTCTGAAGGCTAGGATGGGTGGCTCTGGGAAGATCTTTTTAAGAATAGGGTCTCTTTCTAATATGGGTTGCAATTTTTTGAGGATTTTCCGTACAGGTTCAAGGGAGGGGTGATAGGTCATAACCAGCGGTGTGCGATTTGTGGGTGTTTTTCTTCTGTACTGCAGCAGTTCTTCACGTGGTATCCAGGTGGCTCTTTCAGGCCTATATTCTACTGACCTACACTCTGTGAATAGGCCCACTACAGTGAATAGGATTGTTTGTACAGGAACAAACAACAGAAATAAGTAAAAGTGGCAGAATTTATTCCTGCATACTTCCAGACAACTCTCTTTATTTCTTCTTCCTATCCAAATTGTGGTTTTGACATTTTTGTTTTTATATCTTATATTTATCTCTCTTCTATATCCTTTTCTAAACACTCTCTGTAAATCACCCTGTGTGAATGACCTGCCACAAAAGCTATACTGTCTTTTAGCACTATTGTCAGGTGCTAAGATAGGACTATGGATGCAAAGTCAAAAATTCATTCTTATTCATATAGGAAGACTGGTAACTGGAGTACTATACTACATGTATCTAGTTCTTCTGGTTTATATTAGACTACAAATAGGCACTTCAGCCACTATGATGTCTGGGCATGTAAGAGGAGTATGATAATGCTGAATTAAATGTTACTGAATTTTATAAATGAGATTAAATCAGTGGAATTCCAGGCTGATAACTATCTATAACTTCCAATGCTATTTATCCAAATAAGCAGCTTTGTTATTTGTGATCTAAGTGAGCAGAAGGGCATAGCAAAATGGTTTCATTAGCAAGCTGAAAATTATTGATATACATGTCATGTAGGTAAACTGTTTAAAGCATTACTGTTTTACAACTCTAAACATCATTGCGACAGATACTGTACTGTTTGCTCTGAGTCCATCAAGAGAAATCCTCAGGAGGGAGCACAAAGAAGAGCATGCTTTCAGCAGAGGACAAAAAGTTCTGAGTGTTTTCTAAAGGTTCTTGCTTGGTTTTGTTATGAAGTGGGAAAATTATGTGGTGTTATTACTAGAACATTTATAAAAACAATTATATAGGAAGATTTTCTTCTTTTAATTCTGCATATAAAGCCATTATATTACACACAAATCACTCTTACAAATTCTTTATATATATTTGACATAATATAGACACTCTAGGGTAGGACAGATATATAGCAGATGCCTAAAGAATATAAATATGTAATTACCTGATTAGAAAATGCATAGATGTCAGATACCAACTAGCCTGGGGAAAAAAGGTATTAAATATATGTCTTCCTTTAAAATATGTTGGTTATAATAATCCAAAAAGAAAATAGTGTGAAACAGAGCCTGACAAGTGCAATGCAAACTTCAATACACAGATTACGTTATCTGTTGTGATCATGACCCTCCCATTCCTCAGCTGGAGGAAATTAGGTTTTATTCAATCAATGGAAAAAATCACAGGGCCAGATTCAAAGCAGGGTGTGATGAATTGACACCCTGTTTAGAGAGTAGCCCCAAAACCCTCTCTGCCCACCTGCTGCTTGACCACTACAGACTGATATGCCAGGGGCCAGCTCCCTTGATCAAAGATTCCTCATCCTCACCAGTCTCACCCAGGCTCTGACCATTCTTAGCAGAGGAGATTTAGCCAAATTAAAGAATAGGACATTTTTTTTTGGCATGTGCTGAAATTACATATCCCCTCCTCCAGAGAAGAAGCCTGGCTAATGGTCAAATGCTCTGAAATCACTGAACATGGACAATAAGGTATAAGGAAAAACAGTGGCAGGGATAACTAGGCAAGGAGGGGTGGGGGTGGATGGTGACCAGGGCACCAGCACTTGGTGCCAACATAAAGGGGGTGCCAGTGTTCCCCTCCCCACCCTTCATTCATCAGATGGTACCTGGAGGTACCTGGAGGTACCTTCACCCTTCATCCATCATGGCAGGGTAAGCCCTGCACTACCCAGATGTAGGAGCTGGACAGGCATGGCCTCTTGTCCAGTAGTGTATCTGTGGCAAGGGAATGGATTAATGCTACCACATGGGAGGTGTTATTATAGCAGTCACAGCCTTGCACCTAGAGGAAGGGGAAGTGAGAGGGCCACCAGGAGGGGCCCAGGGGAGCCCATGCCACTGCCTATTTCCCAGAGGCAGCAGCCCAAGCCTGAGCTGCTGCAATAGCAGCTGCTGCTGTAGTATGGACAGCAAAGCCCCTTTCCCCTTTTATCTCCCAGTTGATAAGTCAGGTGCAATTCCTGATCCAATTATAACTAGGAAATACTAGATATAAAGATTTCTAATTCCATGTTGTTGAACAGAGAGCAGTAGTTACTCTGAAACTAGGCAGGACAGGGTGGCTCCTCATAGACTGCTTCAGATAGGTTAACAAAATAGCCTACTGATCTTCATGGCATGCGATGAAGTAGCTTACAGATATTTATGCCTTTCTGAACCAGATAATAAAGTGCCACCCTGGCCTGCCTTCTTCCTATTCTTGGTTATCAATTACCCCACCAAGTTATAAGCTTTCAGTTGTTTTTCCAGCTGAGAGAAATACTAGTCTCTGATTAGACTGTCTCCAGGCACTAGCCTTGCTCTAGGACTTCCCTTTTTGTAGTGCACACATCACCATTGTCTGTTGTTTGATGCAAATGGACCCAGGAAACCCTCATTTGGCCTCGCCACTAGGCATACCCATGCTAAATGCAATTCTCAGTTATTACTCCTCTCAGTCATTTAAACACTGATCATCTCCTAAGTGTAAACCTCTTGTTTAGAAGTAACACCTAAAAATCATTATCCCATTATAAAAACCTGGTCCTGCTATAAAAAAAAAATACATTCACAAATACTGAATTCCATACAAACATAAGAATTATGGGAACAGACAGAAGTGACAATTTTTGCATGACTGGGGCACAGAAAACAGTTTTTAGCCATAACCAAACACAAGTATGTGGCTGTAGACAGCTTACAAAATGGCTGACTGGGGGAAAATCTGAAACCTCATTGAAATATGGGTCAGATGAAGATGTTTCAAAGCATAGCGTCTTCTGTAACTTCAGTCTGACTGCCTACCAGCCTTTCCCTGTTTTCAGAATGAGGGGGAAAGGGAATGGAAGGATTTAGGTCTGGGGTCTTTTCAGCCCCTGCTGGAGGGTGGGATGGATGTATTTGAGTCCCTTCTGAGGTAGGTGGGCTCCAATTCACCCACCACACCATCCAGCATTGGCTGAAGAATCCCTAGAATGAGCCACTTCTGGTCCCCTTCCCCGCTTCTGTTCTGAAAACTTTGCAGCCTTACAGGGAGGAAGGGCCATTGCTAGAAGAAACTGGCTACAGGCTGAAACCAACAACTAGATTCCCCTCCCCTCTGGAACCAACAGTGAACTTCTGTTTGTTCCAGGGGATGGTTGCAACTCAGAACACTTCCTGAAAAGTTTTCCTCTGTTACAGTGGGGAGCTGCACTTCTGTCTGCACCCTGTAAGACCAACCACAGCTCAGCATTAGCTATCCATAGAGACTATAAACCATAAAGCAAATCTAAAAATAGATTACCATTAGTTATAAACAGAGACTACCCCCTGTCTTGGCAGACTTGTTTCATAAAAACATCCATGAATGATATTCTGTAAATCCACAAAATAGTGTGGGCTCATAACAAATAGTTTAGGTACCTAAAAGGTAAATGTTGCTTGAGAGTAATCCGTTAAGCAAACAATGGGCATATTTACATGTGCAATTAATGTGCCTGAATTTTCTATGGAGCAGCATGAATTTTCCATGTGCAGCATCATGGGCCTGTGGAGCACATTGGACAGGGTCCCTTTGGTTGCCCCTCAGGGCCCCAGGTGGCTCCATTGCATGAGGTGTATCCTTCAAAAGCCAGCTGTATTACATGGGGATGCATTCCACACCCCAGCCTGTACAGAGCCATGATCTCCTTCACTAGCTGTGCCTCCCCTGGGATCCTCTTGCCTTCTTCACCTCCTTCTCTAGCCATGGGACAAGCAGCACCCTCCAGTAAGTACTCCTCACCCCTGGGGGTGCAGAGTGGGAGAAAAATATACAAATTCAACAAGGATACATGCAAAGTCCTGCATCTGGGACTAAATAATGGCATCACAAATACAGAGTGGGGAACAACTTGCTAGGTTACAGTAATGCAGAGAAGGACCTTGGAGTTACAATAGATCATAAACTGAGCCAAAGGCATGCTTTCACTGCAAAAAAAAGAAAAAAAGAAAAAAGTCAACAGCATACTAGGTTGTATTAACAAGAATGTCATTTACAAATTAATGGAAGCAATTTTTACACTCTGTTTATCACTTATGAGGCCTCACCTTGAGTATTGTGTTCAGTGTTGGACCCTACACTTAAATAATAATGTGGGCAGTTTAAAAAGAGTCCAGTACAAGCAACAAAATTGTGTAGGGGGCAGAAAGGCATGATTTATGAGGAAAGGCTGAAATAATTATGGTTATTTAGTCTAGAGAAGAAAAGACTGAAGTGGAATTTAATAACAGTCTTCAAACACCTGAAGGGAGTATATAAAGATGAAAATAGCCTTTTCATGGTGGCCATAGGGGACAGGATAAGGAATCTCCATCCCTGGAAATATTCAAGAGCAGATTAGGCAGACACTTAGCCAGAATGGTTTGATCAGGGATAATTGCCTTGAACAGGGAACTGGACTAGATGATCTTGTGAGGACCCTTCCAGTCCTATATCCTATGATCCTGTGATGTTATACAGTTGTGGTAACAAGATAACAAGAGAGGAGCTTAAGGTCAACAGAAAATAGAAGCTGTTAAGGCAGGGGTAGGCAAAATGCAGCCTGCAGGACAGATGCAGCCTGCCAGGCCATTCTATCCAGCCTGCCAGGCCCCTAAAAAATTTAGAAAATTAGGATTTATCTGCCCCTGGCCGCCTGTCATGTGGTCCTCGGTGGCTTCCCAAAACTCAGTAAACAGCCCTCCGCCTGAAATATTTGCCCACCCTTGTGTTAAGGTCTAAAAGCAAGGTGTCCATAGAGAAGTGGCTACTCCACTGTAGGCCCATGAACTCTGCCCCTCTCCCTGTTATATCCAGAGCACGCAACACCCACTCCAGGATCTGTGCTACACATGGGGCCTGCGTCAGCTAGGGATGGCTGCACATGGCTCCTTGCCCTCACAGTTCTGGGACTGCAACATATGCAGACCCCACTCCAGCCAGTCCACACACAGCATGCTGGAGCAGGGACTGCATGTAGCATGTGTTCTAAGCCAGTCGTGCACCACATGTGGCATGGATCCTGGCCTGGCTAGAATGGGCACCACATGCAGTGCAGTCCTAGACTATGTAGTGTGGATCCTGGAGTGGGCACCACATGTGGTGTATGTCCTGGGCCCTGTGCATGAGCCTACTCAGACCCAGGGCAACACTGGGGGCCAAGTACCAGGGATCCATGAGCCAGATCTGGCCGATGGCCCATATTTTTGATACCATGCTCTAGAACTAGGTGGCAACTACAAGGGGATTTGGGAACCTCAATTTTGGATTTAAGTTTGTATATTTTCTTAAACCGCAATGTAGACACCCAAGTTCTTTTATTGTATCAGGCCTCCACTGATTTCACTGAGGCCTGGATTCCTGGTCCTCTTATTAAGCAAAGATTATCAATTGTGTTCAGCTGTTTGGTAATATAAATAAAAACTCACTAGGGATGAGGTTGAGAGCATCAAACATATTTGATCTACACTAAATTAGATTTAAATTGAAGTACACAAAAGTGAAATTAAGCCACTCAGTCAACTAACATGCAGCTATAACAAAGGCTATAGTATGCTGGAAACAGATACAGATTAAAAAAAAAAAAATAGAAACACATTAGATGGAATTAATAATTAAAAATCGAACTGCAATGTTTAAAATAATTACACCTGTCATTCCTACCACCAGATTAAAAATTACACATATACAACAAATACTAGCTAATACAACAAGAAATAATACCCATCATTGGCAAGGTATCTGGGTTAGTAAATTAAAAACAAAATAAGGATCCTGAAAACATAGTACATAACTCTTCTCACCGAGTGATCCCAGCTCTATTAATATGAGTACATTTACAACTGGTGGCAGGATTGGGGCATAACTGCCAACTGTAATCTTTATCACTTTGTTAATCTACTGTAACCTGTTTCTTTGCCATTTAGAATCCAAGCTGATTGAGACACAGATTATATTCTCTCAGAAGCTTGCAAAGCACTGTTCACATTTTGAATACAATAGCACGCCACATAATAAATCAAACTAAGATCAACATTCAGGGAAAAACATATTACTATATCCCTGTACCATCACAAATGTCCTTCCTTCACCAAACAGATAGGTTTATGGTATGATTTTCCAGTTTAAATTTCAATGTCTGTTCTATTGCACAGCCTCTCATTGTAAAGGAAAACTTCATGTTAATTTCTTTTGTTGTGTATGTAATATATCCAAAAGGTACAAAATTGCCAAATAACTGAAAAAAAAACCTATTCTGCTTCTAGCACATATATTACAAAGTCAGTCTAATTTCAGGTAGATTTTACAATGTGGTGCTTCAAATGAGATACAAACAGTATTGCAATGTACAAATGTGTAATATATTTTAAAAGGTAGGAATATGTAATGTATTGCATTCACAAAAAGCATAACATGTATTTGCACATTTTCATATTTAATTATCTACTTTACATAAGGGACTACTTTGCTTTAAAAAAAAAAGATAAGGAGCTTCATTATGAGATTTAAATTCTATGAACTTTGAAATGAAAAAGATGTGAAGCTTTTATTAAATTCTTAAAAGTTAGCAACTTGATTAGACCCTAATAAATCTCACAGAAACTTCCAATAATTTTGACACATATAACAAAATAAATATGGGCAAACAGAAAAAAAAGTAAACATATAAAAATCCTAATTTTAAGGAAAGGAGCACATATCTATATCTATATACACAACGCCTTAAAGTTAAAAAGTGATGTAACTTGATATATAAAAAAAAGTGAAAAACGTTGTCAGGAAATAGATATCTAAACAGATACTAATTTAAATATGCAACAAAATGTTTGCTATAGCATCATGTTTGTGCTCCCAAGAAGTAAACACAAGTGTGCAATGATACATGAGCCAGTGTTCTCATAGTTTCATAGTTGGTAGGGTCAGAAGGGACCTGAACAGATCACCAGATCTGACCCCCTGCCATGGGTGGGAAGAATGCTGGGGTCAAATGACCCCGACTAGGTGTCTATCTAGCCTCCTTTTGAAGACCCCCAGGGTAGGAGCGAGCACCACTTCCCTTGGAAATTGGTTCCAGATCCCAGCCACCCCGACTGTAAAGTAGCGCCTCCTGATGTCCAGCCTGAACCTATTCTTGATCAACTTGTGGCCGTTATTCCTAGTTACTCCTGGTAGTGATTGGGGGAACAGGGACTCTCCCATTCCCCTCAGAATGTAAATAGTTTTCAAAAGATACATAAATACCAATGAACATTCATTCAGCATTGTAGCATTTTAGTCATCCATGGTATGATCTCCCTAATTAGATCAATGAGACATTAATATTGACAGTACATAGTATTTCCACTCAGGCTGGAAATTATGCACATAATCTTGTACTCTACAGCTGATAAAAAGGAAAATCAAAACAAACTACAATTATACCAGGGAAAGTGTTAGCTAGATAATTTTTACTTGAACTAAATGGTACAGTTCAGAGAGAAGAATAGGTATAGAATACACTCAAATAATTTTGCCCAGTACAAAAGCTGTTAGGAAAAGCTGGCTTATAAATATTTAATTGGCCCAGTGAAATGTTAGGGGCTTAGTTTTGGCTTGCTGCCACAGCACTATATTTGTTAAGGAAGGACAAACTAAATTCTTCATTGGTAGCTAGAAGAAGCACTGTACCTAGGTGTTGCATATTCTTCATGAATCACAGTTTGGTTTTCTACACAGCCATATAAAGGAGAGGAAAAGACATTACAATATGGCAAGTACAACTAATTGGGTCCTACATCCTACCCTATCTGTTAAAATGATTCTTGAAGAGTAAGCAAGATTTACAAAATTTAAAAATTTAGCATTTATGCCTTTTATCTCTACCATGTCCACCTTGATAAATAGAAAAAATAGGTCGATAAGACTATACACTGGGCACATCTATACATGTATATTAATGTGCATGAATAAACTCCAGAGCTCCTGGGTGTGCTGTCTACATGTGCACCCAGGACTGCAGCATGTTGAGCAGGGTTGGAGCAGCTCCAGCTCACAGGTGGCCCAGAGGCTCAGACTGCCAGCCCAGGGCTTCTTCCCCTGGCTCAACACGTCGCAGAGGGGCTGGCTGGGACATGACGGTTCTTCAGCACAGGGTTAACTGACAGGCAGCCCTCACACTGAAGAACCCTTGTGCCCCAGCCAGCCCCATCAGCATGTACATGTGCACTGCTGTAGAGTTTTTTACCCCAGATTAGCAAGTACTATCCTGCTGCAGAGTTAATTAATATAATCCTGCCTAATATGGGAGCACATGTAGACTAAGAGATATTTACTAAGCAGCTAATTAATCTACTGCACAGCAAATGCCTCATGTAGATGCACCCACTTAGGTCATGACTACACTGCCTCCCTGCCAACCCTCGAAATATTGCTGAGAAAAAAATTGTCTACTTGTTCCCGCTTTGCATGCAACAAACCCAGCAGTTGGAAATTTTATACAGCTTAGACCAGTCCTGACCCTTTCAGGTTCTCTACTATCAGAGATTTTGAGGAAATCTAAGATTAACGAGGGAGAAGTGTATAATTAGGACCACTCTATTCTGCCTAATTGCCAAGCTTGTTGAGTAGGAGCAAGTGATGAGAGTTCATTTCTCAGCAGTGGTCCTAGGCTTAGTGTGATGGCAGTATAAGCATGGCCTCAGGTGGCCAGGACAGGTTGGAGGAGTGGGGACAACTATATCCTGAATTCTTTTGCATTTTCATATTTCACATTTATCTAGGAGCTCAGGCCGGGCCTACATTGTTGTGAGTGAAAAGAAATTGCTGTAGAATTTCATCCACTACCTAAGTTAGCTATATGTTTTTACTTATTAAAGGAAAAAGAAAGTGAATCTATAATTTAACAAATCTAGGTAAAATATGCACTATGATACTGTCGCAGAGCACTAAGGTGCCCTGCTCCTAGAGAGTGGAAACTGCCAGGGAGAGAGCCCTTGCAGGGAACAACGAGCACAGCTGTGGGTTACCTGGGGTAACCAGAAAGTCAGCTGACTGGAAGGGGCAGGGCCTGGCCCTCATAAGGCCCAGGGGCTGAGGCCAGGCTAGCAGTTACCTGGCAGCAGCCAGACAGAGAGGAGCTCCTGAAGTTAAGATGCGGGAACCGCAGGTACAGCTCAAGCCAGATAAAAGAAGGCAGCTCTAAGATGTCTGAGCAGCGTGGTTATAGCCAGGCGGCTTATAGTTATGTTATAGCCTAGGGGTTTGTGTTTAGCATTGGCGTTGTTATTTATTACACCGGTGGTTTGGGTGAGGCTATAAGGGGTTGGAGGAGGCCTCATCAGGGACTCACAGCAGAGTGTGAGGACCCCGGCGCCAGTGAGGGCGCAGCGTACTCATGTGGGACCCCGCGTAGCGTGGGGATCCCAGCGCCAGCGGGCGCAGCACCTGGGGTACATAGCCCCTAGCCCCGAAGAGGGGCGTTTGAGAAGCCCAAATGTGGGCACGGAGAGCCCCAGAAAGGGGGCAACATTATTGGAAAGCCCAAGTTGGGCACGGCGAGCCTCAGAGAGCCTTATTGAGAAGCCCAAGTGTGGGCACAGAGAGTCCCAGAAAGGGGGCAACAGTATTGGAGAGCCCAAGTTGCGCCTGGTGAGCCCCAGAGAGGGGGTGTTATTGAGAAGCCCCAGTGTGGGCGTGGTGAGCCCCAGGAGGGGCACTACTGAGAAGCCCAGTGTGGGCATAGCAAGCCCCAGAGAAGGGGTACTACTGAGAAGCCCCACTGCGGGCACGGTGAGCCCCTGAGGAAGGGCATGGTACTGCGGTAAACCCCGAAGAAGGGCGTAGTACTGCGGTAAACCCCGGAGAGAGGGGGTAGTAGTGCGGTGAGCCCTGGAGAAAGGGGGTAGCAGTGCGGTGGGCCCGAGAGACAGGTGGCTTAACTGAGAAGTCCCAATGTGGGCACAGAAGTCCCCAGGAAAGGGGCAGCTTCATAGGGAAGGCCCCAGAGAGGGGCGACACTACAGAGAAGGCCCAGATGGGATGCAAAGAGCCCCAGGAAAAGGGCAGCATTGGAGAGAGAGCTCCAAGAGAGGGGCAGTATTCTAGAGAAGACCCGGAGCGGGCACGGAGAGCCCTAAGAGCAGGCGACAGTACAGAGGAGGCCCCAGAGAGCGGGCGAGTGTATTCAACAGACCAACGTCCAGTCCAACTGCGAGGCTTGGGGCGTGGTATCAGGGGAGGGTGGAGCCACGCATAGCCCATAAGGCTAGGGTGCCCAGGAAGCACCCATGGTAGAGCAGAACCCATAAGGGGTCCAGGAATTCATGGGGTCAGAAATAACCGTGTCCAAGGAGACATAAGGCAGTCTCCCAACCTTATGTGAACATCAAAGACATGGCGGGCGAGAATCCGAGGGAGCCCTTGGGCCGACTTGGCACAAAGGAAGGGGGCCTGAAGGAGATCACAGCCCTCCTATAGGACCCCGCCTGTCACAGATACCATTAGATGGTCTAAAACCACTCTATAATTTAGTATAAAAACATGCTGTTTAAGACCTAACAACCTGCTCAGCTCAGTGGAAAAACTGGGGAGGATTATCAGTACAGACAGTAAGTGGAAAAAGTAAGGGAGGAAAGCTGAGAGAGAATGTTTTTCTTTATCCTGTATCTACATTATCGGAAAGTCTTGAACAGTTCTGCCTAACTTCAAAAGCTAGAAAACTTTTTGTGCATGCATGACATTCATAGTACAAAACCTAATTTCCAGAATTGTCAATTCATTATTACATGTAATGAACGATTATCTACAAACCATGATCTCTTCCGCTAGAATAAATGGAAAATATACTCATCTGCTAAAGAAAAAGTTCCTTGAACTAAAAAAATAAGTGATTAGTGTAAAAGAAAAAGATTCAAGTAAGAATGTTCTGTTTATCTACTGCTAAGATATGTATTAATTAAAAAAAGTTTTAATAAATTTTCCTTTTGTTCAAAAGTGGTCTTTCATATTATTATCTTATTCTGAATCTTTGCCAGACGAATCCACTAGATTTCAGAACACTACTTTCAGGCATGGTATCATTGTCATGAGGGTTTTCCCCCCTCTGCCTTCCTTTTCTAACAGCTCCCATGTACAATGTAACCTATGTCTGTACAAAAGATTGATCACTGCATCTCTTCAGCTATCATGCAACATGGAAGACACAAAACAGAACGTATAAAAGGATGTAATATGACATGAGAAAATTTGGAACTTTGCACTGGGTTTGCTCCACTGTGGATTTTTTTAATTGCTGCTTCCTGAATAACTTGCGGAGACTGCCACCACAATACAACCCCCGCAAGCGCCAGCCATTTATGGTGGCAAAGATGATTATTTAATGTTTGTAAGGTACAGTGAGAATGTCAGTAGACAGGCATTACAAAAGTGTAAAGCTATTTCCTCCAGGTAATGTCAGCAGTCAGAATTGCACAAAGGTGGGTATTTGTTTCTGTTTCCAAAAACAAAAGGTTCTGTGTTCCTATGCATGCACCCATCACACCCAAAGAAAAAATGCCTCTAATTTCATTGCTCCTTTAATATTAAGAAGTGCAATCTCCAGAGCAGCACTGTGAGATTTCTAATCTACCTGAAAACTATTTACAATCTTAAATCCTATAGTAAAGATGTAATACAAATATTTGGCACCAGATTAGAAACAAATGTGCCTTTAAAGGACCTTACCTATCCAGGCACCACCAAAATCTTACTCATAGCCCAATTTTCACATAAATGTAAAACTACATATGCATCACTATAGCCATGATGATGTCTTTTGGCCCCTCTCCTTCTTCTTGCTTTCAGAATGTCATTATATTCTAAAATTCATAACAGAAAGATTTAGGAACTTAACTGTTGCTCTGAATCTTAGATCTATGGTTGTAATGGAAAACTGCTGCTGTTTCACACTAATGAAATCCTTTGACCCATTTCTAGGAAAACTAGAAGTCAGATGGCAGATGATCACTGGCTATTATCAGAACAACGTTCTAATAACCTCTAACAAGAGGATTTAAAAAAATATTTTATTACTTCACATAAGACTGCTCATTTTCCTTATTGAAACTGGTAAAGGAAAATGAGCAACAGCTAGATGCTTAACTCTAATTTTCTTTCCGTCTAGTCCTGCCATGGGGATAATTTCAATGATAAACTCTGTAATTGTGGTAACTCATGTTAAACAGGATATTTTTCTTCAGACAAGATGGTTTCCATAGATTTAATTTTTACTTTATACACTTTCTACATATAATTGTATGATTCCATGATTCTTAAAATTTCTTAATTATTCCATGTCTTTTTAATATATATATTTGTAGAAAGATGTATTGTATTAAAGGATATTAATTAGGAATACATAAAATAAAACATGTTAAAATAACATTATTAGGGTTGCAAAATCAAACACTCAAAAGGTAGGGTTAAAATTGCCTCTACAACCATATTTCAGCCCCATTGTGCCAGTCTCCTTATTCAGTCAGTCCAAGCCTGCTCTCTTCCCTAGCTCCTTATCTCCTTACTCAGTAATTCTCACTCTCTCATACTCCAAGCCAGAATCACATTTTTTCTCCTTTTCTTGTGATGCCAGTCTCATACTCCTTTCCCTAACCTACACTTTCCATTTGCTCTGGCTCTTGCCTCTTTACACTTGAATCAAACAGCATTCACAAGAAAATCAGGTTCCTCAATCTGGGTTTATGTGCCCAGCCACACTCCAGTCCAGAGCTGCTGGAAACAGTCAAAAAGAGTATGCCTACATCTTTCATCCTTCTATACAGATTCACATTTAGATCAACCAAACACTAGTTAGGTCAACCTAAGTGTAATGTCTGCACATACCCAGAAAGGGTATGTTAATATGACCAGCCAGGATGTTCTTAAGCATATTCTGGTTACCTGCTTCCATTCACACAGTCTAAATCTGTATATATGCTAGTGAGGATGCTTGAGAGTAGCTGCTAGGAATAACCCCAGAGCATTTTCAGCAGTGTATTAGGTCTGAGGTGTATGAGTAGAAGTAGGTGATTAGGACATGCATTGCACCAGGGTGGCCAAAATAAGGCATGTGTGCCACAACTGGCATGGGCAACCTCTGTGTGTTGCACCCAGTAGACTGGGGAGGGAGCAGGCAACATGGTGGTAGATAGGGCATGAAACAGAAAATAGAGCAGCAACTCAGGAAGGGATCACAGATCAGGGAGTAGAAAGCAGAGCAGCAAGAAACACAGAAGGGGAAAGAAAGCTAAGCAATGGATCAGGCAAGGGAAGGGGAATGGAGCGGCACAAGGGGATAGGGGTCATGAGGAGATCCTATGGCTTTATTTGTGACATGTCTCCTAAAAACATTATCTCCCACTACATACGACTGTCCTGGCTTCTGCCACAGTACAAACATAACCTAAAAAGAAAGTCCAGTCCTTCTCATCCCCTATGTGCAATGTAGTCATATGCAGAAACTGTGAAAGGCTGAAGCACATTCATTTATTCTACATGGAAAATGAATGCACAGTCTGAACAGCATAAGGAACTAAGAGAGACTTGACTGAGGATAAAATCTTTTGAAATATTAATTAAGTCTGTTGAACATGTGTGAACTGCAATTGTCAATAGCTTGTAATCTAAACAAATCTGGGAAATATTCATGGGATAGGCAAAAATATATATTTCAGGCACAAATATCAGTCTTTTGTTGTATTTCCCTGTTTTAAAGTGGGAAGAAACAGTTGTTCAAAAACAAACAAAAACAACCCCCAATTGAACAATACCTTCTTCCTCGCCCCAAAGAAAAAGTGGTTTTTTTTTACACAGGGAAAACAATATGTATTTCCTGGCCTTGTTCCCAGAAATGGCAGAACTGCTTGGTCTGAAATTAAACCAAAAAAATAAACAAACAAAAAGAAAAAAGAAAACCCGCTCCCTCAAAACAACAACAAAACTCAGCCAAAAGTTTTGAAGAATAGTAAGTAATTGAAACAGTTTCTTATAATGGGAAGTGGCAGGCTACCTTAATTAAACACTGATTTCCAAAACACAGGTTCTTGTTCTCTTACTTTAGGACTATTAATAGGAAACCTGAAGAAATTATAGAAGTCTAGTTCAGATGAGACCCTAAATATTCAAATGATTATTTAAACGGTATATCTAAATCATATTCAAGCTGAATTATTGATATCTGCAAAAAAAGGACTTTGTGTTCTCAGTGGACTGGAAATAACATGAGAACACTTTGAGTTTTGGTTCCAGGCAAAAACAAGAGATGCAGAAGTGGCATGGAGGTGAATAACAAGTTGAGCAAAAAGGGCACACTACGTTTGGCTTCACTTTTCAATTCAGGTCAATTTTAACTTTATCCAAATTAGTTCCTAATTAAGACAACCCAATACTTTTTTTTTTATTTGCCCTCAAGAACTAGAGCCATACAAAGGATAGTTTGGGTCTTTTGGGGGCATTTGAAAATGCTTCTTTTTTAGTAGAACTTTTTATTTTACATTATATTTTCAATATTAAAGAGAAAATTAAACAATAAGTCAATCCCAAGTGAAAAATCTAGATATTTGCCCTCAACATCTGTTAAATCAAGACACTTAGATCTGTTCTTTTTGTAATGAAATTAAAGTTAAATTTAAAGTTTTTTAAGCATTTTGATTTAAGCTTTGATAATTCTCCAACCAACTCCACTAAGGACTCCTAACTTTTCTGTGCACACAGTGGGTGCTGAGGTGAATGTAGTAACTGCAATTGTTTTCTGTATGTCATCAAACTTTCAAGGTCAGGTGATGAGTGTATTTGACCCTGCAATAAAAGACTACAATAGAATATGTGTCCTAATAGGACACAAAAGACCACAAGCAACATTAATTCTAGAATTTCTTAACTTTTAATGCTTAATTTTTCAAATTGATTTTTTATATTTGTATTTTATGAAATGGCCCCAGGTTTCTTATTGTTATACTGACACTCTAAAAAATGAAAAAGTTAGTACTTGTGTGCATACATGCACACACAATTGATCATTCTTATATCATTTTGGTTATTTTTTTTTTTTTTACTGTAGTTTGCAGAGTTTCTCTTTGGAACTGATCCTATAGTCCAATTAGTTACTAAGAGAAACTCCAGGAGCTTCTGTTCATTACTGTTTTTATTTTGCTCAACTGACACAACATGTCCTGAGGCAAAGCCACTGGATTCCAGGTTTTTAGTTTGTTTGTGAGGGTAATTGCCTAAGTTTAAAGGTTCAGAACATTTTTTCATTGATATTTTATTGCTCTTTTTTGAATTATTCCACAATGTGAAATAGACTAGATTTAACCTCAATTCAAAATTGTGGTAAATTCACATTTTTAGACAGGCTTTAGAACTTAACCTTTTCATTTGATATATTCCAAACAAAAACTGAGCAATGTAATATATTAAACATGATAGGAAGGCCAAGGCAGAGGCGGAACTAGGGCTGGTGACAAGAATTAAGGATAACAAAAAGTCCTTTTTCAAATACATAGGGAATAAGAAGAAGGCACCAGGTAACATGTGGCCCTTACAGGACAGGCTTGGCAATCTCGTGATTGCAGCAAAGGAAAAAGCTGATCTCTTCAATGAGTTCTTTGCCTCCACATTTCTGAGCAGGGACCAGGACAACTCGCCCACTAGGTTTATGGACAGGCTCAGGGGACACGATGCCAAGCCTAGGGTCAGGGGTGATCTAGTTAGGGAACTTTTGGAGGGGCTGCACATGTTTAAATCAGCAGATCTGGATGATCTTCATCCGAGGGAATTGGAAGAGGTCATAGCAGGGCCCCTGGCACAGCTATATGAGTGCTCATGGTGCTTGGACCAGGTCCCAGAGGACTGGAAAGGTCCAATGTAGTCCCCATTTATAAGAAGGGGAGAAAGGAGGACCCGGGACTATAGGCTAGTCAGTCTCATCTCGGTTCTTGGGAAGACGTTTGAGAAAATTATCAAGGAGCACATCTGGGGGGGCCCAGTATGCAAGGTAATGTTAAGGGGCAACAAACACATGTTCATTGCAGGCAGATCCTGCCTGACTAACCTTGATTCCTTTTATGACCAGGTCACAAAGTCCTTGGATGTGGGCGCTGAAGTGGATGTCATCTACCTGGACTTCAAGAAGGCCTTTGACACTGTTTCTCAACCCTGTCGCATAAAAAAAACTAGGTGACTGTGGCATTGATGCCTATACAGTCAGATGGGGGGTGAATTAGCTTGATGGTCATACCCAGAGAATGGTGGTGGATGGGTGGTTTTTGACCTGGAGGGATGTGGGCAGTGGAATTCCCCAAGGCTCGGTCCTTGGGCCTGTGATATTCAACATCTTTATCAGCAACTTGGAGGTGGGCATGGAAAGCATGCTGTCCAAATCTGCTGATGACACAAAGATGTGGGGAGAAGTGGGTACACTGGAGAGGATGGACAGAATCCAACTAGATCTAGACAGGTTACAGAGGTGGGCAGATGAGAACAGAATGGAATTCAACGCAGACAAGTGCAAGGTGCTGCATGTAGGGAGAAGGAACCTGCAAAATACCTATAGGCTGGGGAACAAGCTTCTCAACAACACAGTGCCTGAAAGGGATCTTAGAGTCATTGTTGACTCCAGGATGGACATAAACCCCCAATGTGAGGAAGCGGTCAGTAAGGCTAATGTACCTTGTTGTGCACGTTCTGAGCCATCACAAGCAGGTCCAGGGAGGTGATCCTTCTCCGCTATGTGGTGCTGGTCAGACCATAGTTGGAGTACTGCATCCAGTTCTGGGCACCACACTTCAAGAGGGATGTGGCGAACCTTGAGAGGGTTCACAGGAGGGCCACTTCTATGGTCAGGGGGCAGCAGGCCAGGCCCTATGAGGATAGACTAAAGGGCCTGAATCTATTCAGCCTCCTCAAGAGAAGACTGAGAGGGGATCTGGTGGCCATCTATAAACTCACCAGAGGGAACCAGAGGGAAATAGGTGAGGCTCTGTTCCCCCGGGCACCACCTGGGATAACAAGGAATAACAGCTATAAATTGATTGAGAGCAGGTTCAGGCTAGATATCAGGAGGCATTACTTTATGGTTAGGGCTGCCAGACTCTGGAATGAGCTCCCAAGGGAGGTGGTGCTCTCCCCTAACTTGGGGGTCTTAAAGAAGAGGCTGGATAGATATCTGGCTGGGGTCAGACTTGATGATCTGTTCAGGTCCCTTCTGACCCTAGAAACTATGAAACTACCCTAAAAACTTTGAAACATGTCATCATGTCTGAAAAAATTCTTTTCCAGTCTGTTTTTCCAGTCTGAAAGCCTGACTTCAGTCTAAAGAATACAATGCTGTGTAATCTGTAATCAAATACTAACCAGCTATGCTAAAAATAGAAGCTAGTAAATGTGATTAATAATGGTAATACCTACCTGTTATAAATCAGATTATATTTTTCATCAGTAAATCTCAAAATACGTTACAAAAGCAGGCAAGCACAACTATCCCCATTTTACAGAAAAGGAAATCAGTAATTACGGAGTCCTGAGCTCTTTTAAAACAGAATTTGCAACAAGTGATTAATCTACTCTGTCTTTCTGCCTTACTTCAGACTAACATGGCTCTCTCTACCACCATAGGAAAAATAGGTTTGGTTGCAGGTAAGAAGCAATGGTCATGCTTGAAGTACCTGTTCAACTGGGCCCAAATGGCTTTCTTCTATTGAAATGCTCTGCGGGTGATTATTATGCCAAATATGAAGGATGAAAACCTTTCCTGGATAAGGTTTCAAGAGGATCACTGCAGCAAACCACCCTCCAACCCCCCACCTCCAAGACCAGCTACATGGTTTTTAGAACTTCTAAGATATGGCTCACTCAATTTAAAAAAAAAAAATGGATTTTTGCTGTTTTTAGTTCCTCACATTTGTTTCTGAGTGAAGTTCCTCATTTTCTAACACACACAAAAATAAAAAATAAAAAGGCTATTAAAAACTACACAGCAGCACCTCTTTCCTAATATCTTTTGTAATCCAATTTCATTCCCAGTGACTACTTAAATAATTACAGGATTGTTTTTATACAAATCATCCCAGTCAAACTAAGTTTTTTTTGTATGTAAAATGCATAACACCATTTTAGCTCTCCTTATACTAGTTTGCAGACAAGGGCTTAAAAGTCCAAATTTTACCTCAGAGACTTAGTTGTTTCCAAAAGATCTTTGTTGCTCTTCAATTAAAGTTTGGGTTTTTTTTCCCCGGGGGTGGGGGGGGGAGGAGAGAGAAGGGGAGTCTTTTTTATTTTTTGCTTTTTTTTTACTAAACTTTGGTATCTTGAATCCAATGCTAGGCAATGCAACACCTATGTATAAAAGGTTATCTTGCCTGAAGAGAAAGAGACCTAGGTCTTAGCAATGTTAAGATACAGCTGCTTGACCAGTTTGGTTAGTAGTCGGAAAATCTGAATTGAAGAATCTTTATTATATTGATGAGGAAATTACTTTTTTTTTGTAATATAAGGCAAGTGTGTTATTATAGAAATGTGTCTAAAAAGAACACATGTCCATCCTCTAAGAACAAATGTTTCTTTTTAGAGGATGAAGCTATCTCATCTGCCCCAAGGCCAAACGCTGCTGTTCAGATTTTTAATTCTGGCATTTATATTTTGGATTCTCCATTTTAGAATGATGACTTTGCATTGTCCAACTCCTGGAATGGCAGGAAATAACAGAATGTGACAGTGTTATTTTGAAATAACTCTTTCCTCCCTCTTCCCCTACAATCCAAGTGCATAAAGGTAGAGGACACACTCAATATGTGAGGATTAGAAACTGTCTGCAAAGGGTACAACCCTATTATGGGAGATTCATAAGAGGAGTATTTCTTTAAGCGCAGTTCTCAACATGAGGAACTCATAGTCTATGCTGAGTTTCTTTTAGCATCAGAAAAGGACTGCAGTGTTAGCACTGCAGAAAAACTCCACTACTTGCTATTCAGATATTGTGTGGTGCTGCTAGTCATTTAAAGTTACAATCTGTTACCTATACCAAACAAACGTGTTTGTGCCTTTTATTGCCTGTCACTCTGTGACGTTAGTAACATTCCATTTTAACTGGAATGTCATTTTAAGGTTAAATACAGCTGACAAGACAGCACAGAACACCCGTACGTATACTAAAATGACAAAGTCTTCCCACTGATTAGAGAACAGGGAAGGTGGGTCCGGCTGTGGGAATGCCTGAGGCCAAATCATCTTCCCTCCACAACAACCACAGGTGTCTCAGCAAGGGAAGTTTTAATTGGGGAATAAAAATCCTCAGAAATATAAAACTGAAATTATAATGGAAGAACTGGCACTTTTTGATCCAAACAAATAACTGCCACAACAGTGTAAGTTGTGGCTTTGGCATGTTCAAACTTATATCTTTGTACATAATGCCTCAGTGTTCTCCAAGCTGGGGATATTAAAATAGTTGAACAAAGTCCTCTTACACTCTTTGGACTTTCCAGTTTATTCTCTAGTGGTAAAAAGAAAAAAAGAAGGAAAAAAATCTTTGGTGACATCTAGCATGGAGACAAATTAAAACTAATATATTTCTGGGAAACTGTAGTTAAAAGGATTAAAGCAATAACACACACAAAAACAACACAACTTTGGTATAATGCTGGTGGCTAAAATAACCCATTAATTGTCTTTGGGGAAGAATCTTCCAAAATTCCTTGGCAAATAAAGAACATTTAATATAAAACAATCTAATGACATTTTTTTTATTGTTTCGGTGTAAACACTTGAGACCAATCAGGTTAAGATAAAACAAATGTATTTTCATAATTATTGTATTGGTGTTATCCTACCCAACCTAAAATAACTGTGTTTATTACAGAACTGATACTAATGTGGATTCCACACTACAAGTTACAAAGATGTTTTCCCTTCTCCACTCCAGTACTCTTTTACTTCATTTTTCAAACTCTTGGCTTCCATACTCCATGTTTAACAGGAACACAGGAGGTATTAGGCTACTCTCTTTTCTCTCTCTCAACCCCTGGTAGGACCATTTCAAACAATGTTGTCAAACAGTAACCATAGTGCTCCCCTTGGTTATATCCAGTCTATGTTTACTCTCGGGGTAATGTTTATTGTTTAAACATCATGGAGTTAAACTATTTCAGCACAACTGGTTGATGATAACCAGAGCCTCTTAATCACAGTTGTATCACAGATGCATCAACCTTAAAACACAAAGCCCCTATGTAGTTTAGAACAACTCAAGGAATGAGATTAGATATGTTTAATTTTCAGGTTCCCATATAAGAAATTTTGAACTTGTTTTATATCAAGGTCAGTTCAAATTCTGTTTTAACTGTGTGCTTACTCAATGGACTACTGTATCATTGGTTTCCTAATCAAATAATGAAAGCTAGAATTACAAACATTTCTTTTCATTTTTCTATTCTCATAGATTATTTACCCAACCGGCTGTAGTATTTTTACATTCAGCATCACATCAAGTTTAAAAAACAATAATAAGACATTTGCATAAACCACAGAATTGCAAATCCAAGTTCTGTGTTGTTAATGCTTTAACTAGCTGTACTGTTATGTTTGGTGGTTTTACAACCATATAATGTCAGTTGCTTTAATATTAGATGACTTCTTGAGTAGTGGCACAATATCTTAAAGACTCGTGAACCCAGTGGCTGAAACTGGAAACTAATTCAACAATAAAAATTGTGGAACTGATGACATAAGAACAATTTAAACAAATCTGGCCAGTGGGGGCCCAGGGGTAGGTTGTAGAAATGCGACTGTGGACCTGAAGGAGGCAGTCTTTTTCACTGAGGTCTTTTTGGAGGCTAAGTTAGAATGTGGGAAAGTTCTGGCTGTGCAGAAGGGGAAGCCCACCACAGCCCAGAAGTCAAGCACGAAAGATGATTGTGGAAGTGAGCACCACTTTACCTCCTGCAATAACAAGTGTGAGCTAAGCAATCATGAGCCATGGAATTGAGGCCAGAATAGGCATAACAACGAGATGCAATATTAGACCTGGGGACAAGAGACGCTTTAGTCTGTTTTTCACAGGGCCACACTTCTCAGTGGTCACTGGTGCTGGGATTATGCCCTCATGGAGTATTACAGAGTCCTAGAGAAGTAGGGCTGGAAGGGACCTCCAGGGGTCGTGTAGTCCAACCCCCTACCTGAGGCAGTATCATCCCCATCCAAACCATCATGGATGTGGACAACATTGAGAGGGTCCAGAGGAGGGCCACCCGCATGATCCAGGGCCAGCAGGGCAGACCCTACAATGAGAGGCTACGGGACCTGAACCTGTTCAGCCTTCACAAGAGAAGGCTGAGGAGGGACCTTGTGACCGTCTATAAAATCACTAGGGGGGACCAGAAGGGCTTGGGGCAGACCTTGTTTCCCCTAGCGCCCCCCGGGATAACAAGGAATAACGGCCACAAGTTGTTGGAGAGTAGGTTTAGATTAGACATCCGTAGGAACTACTTCACAGTTAGGGCGGCTAGGATCTGGAACCAACTTCCAAGGGAAGTGGTGCTGGCTCCTACCCTGGGGGTCTTTAAGAAGCGGCTTGATGCCTACCTGGCTGGGGTCACTTGAGCCCAGTTTCCCTCCTGCCCAGGCAGGGGGTCGGACTTGAAGATCTACAAGGTCCCTTCCGACCCTACTTCTATGATTCTATTATTCTATGATCACATACAACCATAATCTAAGCTTTACACAAGACTACCATTAGTCCTACCACAACATAGACCTAACACTGCAACCTGCCACACGTAAAGCAGAGGAACCACATTCAATCTGGGGTCTCTGAGAGAAATTCTCAAATGCTGCCTCAGAACCCTGAGTAATGGCCATTGCGGTTTTTCTTCCCTTCTTCCCCCACTGCTACCTTTTCCCCTGCTTCTTATTTTAGTCATGACAACTGAAGCCCCAAGTTTAGTGGTGGGCCTGAGGTCATTGGGAGGAGGGGGTGGGCAGCATTCATCTGGAGCCATGCTTATGCAGCAGCTATGGCAGCTGTGCTAACATGTCCTGCGGGCCACAATTGAACTATTCACAGGCTGCATGTAACCTACAGGCCACCAGTTGGACTACCTTGTTGCAGATGATGGCATACAAGATGCAATGGCTATACAAATTCAACTCTAAAATAATATTAAGTTTCCAAGTAATAACTTTTTTTTTTTATTTAAGATTCAACAATTTTCAAAGGGAGGTAGTAGACTCACTGTTTTCAAAATCCATCTGAATAAGACACTACTCAGCCCATCTACAAATATATCACAATTCCTTTTTATCATTTCCAACTGTTTTGTTCACAAAATAATAATGCTTTCCTAATGTACAGCGATTCAAAATATTGCTTTTAGTAATGTGCTTAACTTCTATATCCATCCATCAGTACAGGGAATTGCATTACAATCTCATAAACAGAGTAAGAACTAAGAAGTATTCCTCAGCATTCTGTGAGAAATGTTGTCATCTAACTAGTAAGGTTACATATTCAGTTACCAAAAAAAAAAACAAAACAAACAAAAAAAACCAAAAAAAAAAAGCAAGAATGCATTTGTAAGCTACTTACTAGTGTATGTGAGTTGAAATCCTTGGTCTGTATCAGATCCATTAGTATTAAATTCTATCCACAAGTGTTTAGAAGTGCTGTTAAGGATCACTCGCATCATTTCATTTTTGGTGAAGGCCCCCAAAGGACGTGAAAAGCTGTCTTTTCCATCATACACCTTATGTAAACAAAATCAAAACATGAAACTCTGTACATACTTGAATTTTTGAGGCATTTCAATTAGTTTGGTTATACTTAAACATTGATTTCAAGAAATTCTCTTAATATTTTTAAAACTAGTTTTTAAATAAACTATTATATTTTCAGCTTGGAGACAGATATTATTTTTAAAGGTCTTTCTTGGCATTTCAATTCAGATGATAGATAAGAATATGCTACCCACCAATGATTTGCTTTACATTTTATACTTCACATTTTATATGGATAGATATAGATACAGATATAGATTATATGCTATAAGCACTTCTACAGCTCAAATGCATTAGCTTTTGTGAGATTATTTGGAATGATATTAATATTTATACGTGGATCTATCTATAGAGGCTTCATAACCATGACTTCTTTCATAATCCACTCACAAAGGCTGAAAAGGTTTGTGACATTTCAGTCAAGGGTGTCTCTTCTGAAATCACTGCTGGAATAAGAGGGGAGAGAGATAAAACTGTCTCCCACTCTGCTTCCTCCTGTCTAAATATATTATGAGCAGGAATGAGGTACTAAGCCAACCTGTCACCTTTTATTTCAGACTCTTAGCCTGAGGTAATTTGTGTCTCTTAATAAGTTATAATAAAATAATTATTCTATCTGATACCACATCAGACAGATATATTCTTCTATTTACAAAGTGCAGAAATGTTCCTATTTAGCAATCATGATCTGACCAGAAAACTTGAAGGTAGGCCAGACTAACCTGCATTAACCTCAGTGCTTTAAAAATGGTTCAATCAAAGGTAATACACTTCTGACTGTTTGTAAATACAAAACTCCACACATGATATAGTACTTACTTGTGGGGGTTTGTTTCATTTCCCTCTCCTCTAGTGTAAAATATTTGAGTCAATGAGATCCTCAAATGGCCTGTGATATTTTCAAGGACCACTAAATGAATTCAATAAACCAAATACATAAAACAAATTTTTCTTCCTATTTTATAAATTGTATATACTTTCAATATGGTTATAATTAAAAATGTGTTTGTGCACAGTATGTTTTAAAAAAAAAACAAACTTAGCATTTGCTATCTTCCATGGAGCAGTAGGGCTGAAATGTTACTGTAGTTATGAGGGTCAAGGAAAGGTATGAGGTGCAAGGATTTATGTAGTCTCTTTTATTGGAACAACTGAATAGTCAGAACAAAATGTTGAATAAGCTTTCAGGTAGCAAATGCCCTTCCACAAGTTGAAGGAAGGGGAAGACACAGGCTGAGTTAAATTGCAAAGAGAAGACTCCATGAAAATACAAACAATTGGCTTGGAGGGATGGAGAACTGTGAACTGGTGGGAGTAGAAAGGTATTATAAGGAGCCATTATACGACAAAATAAGAGAGAGGTAGATATCTGTGTTAGACTAAAGTCAGGCAAAAGCAGGGTATAGATGCACCTTATAGACTAAGAGTAAGTAAGTAAGGGGGCAGGTAGTGCAATGGTAATTTGTAGCTGTTGCTACAGGGATGGGTTGGGGTTGTGCTCTGTATTCCAGGCTGCAGAGAAGATGAAGCCTGCTGGCACCAGAGCAAATGTAAGGGTGGGTGCGATGGCGGGAACGGGAGGGTGAAGCAGCACATGGGGGAGACTGGGTGTGGTGGGGGCCCAAGGCTGCAGGGGAGGAGTGGTCCAGAGGTGTTGCAAAAGCAGGCAGAAGCAGGCAGCAGCTGTGGTTCCAGCTCTGATCCAGTGTTGAGGCCAGAATTGAAATTGCAGAAGCTGCCTGCCCCTACCACTTCATACCTGATTTTAAGACAAGGGACTTCCCACCCACCCCCTGTTAAATGGGGTATAAAAATGGTCTTTTAGTCAACTAAATACAGTAACACATTTTCTGATGTACTGTATTTACTTAAATCCAAGACAACATTTTTTCTCAACCAGAACAAGGGGGGAGGAAGGAAAGTCTCATCTTAGATGTGAGTATCAGCCAGGGACAAGTGGTGCCTCAGGTTCAGGTTTGGCCCCAAGTTCAGGGCTGAAACCAGAGCTGAGCTGCTGCCTGCCCCAGGCCAGAACTGCTCATTTGGCAAGGATGGGGGCATGCAACCAAGAGGAGTATTGGGTAGACTACAGTGTAGTGGTAGGGGAACCTGGAGCCTGGACAGCAATTTGAAGGGAGATACACAAAGGGGAAAGGAGTAAAGGGAAAGACTCCAGTGGGGAGCAGGGGCTTGGGGGCAGGGAGTGGGAAAGCAAGCACAGGCAAGGGGGCAAGGGGTGGGATGCATGTGCAGAGGGGTGCATAGTGGGAGGCAAGCACAGACATAGGGCAGCAGGGGAGCAAGGGGCAAGGGTCTAGCTTCTTGCCTCCCACTGTTGCTTTCCCTAACACAACAGTGGAGGGGATGATTTAAGGTGACATTCCACTAATTAGAAATGTATGTACAATAAATGTATAGTTCCCCACATATAGAATAAAATTATTGTCAAGCAAGATGGTGGGGGGTCATCTTATATTCAAAGTCACTTGGAGTCAAGTAAATACAGAACATTTCTGGATCCATGGTTTCTTATGATTTTGTCATGCGGGATTGTTGATTGTTGTGGTGTTGGGGTCATGCTAACATGTTGTACATTTGTTCTTAAGGCAGACTGTGTCCCCAGGGGACACGCATCAAAATAAGATCATCCAGTTTCTGCTTAGGAATGTGCTTTTTATGCTGGTTCTATGATGTTTTGCTATTTTTATTTGGATTACTTTTATTTATTGATATCAATACTACAATTATTATATATATATATATGTGTGATCAGTTTATTAATCTTTAAAAGAGAAAACTCAACTGTTATCTAAAATTACACAAGCCTCCCCCCTCCAATGTATATACAACAGGAGTTCAGGACAGTTGACAGTTTTTTAAAGAAACTGTATTAAAATGTAAACACAATCTATTCTGATGCAAAGAAAAAGCAGGAAGCATCATAAGCAGGGGTCCACCCAACTTGAGGAGCCGAATGAACAATTTCACAGGAAGATCACAGGGTTGGCTGCCATTTTTGAGGGCTTATTGTGGTGGGGCCTCTCCACAGCTATGATAGGCTGAGGACCCCTAACAGCTCCTTCCTCCTTTCCCCCCACTGTTCATTGGTGGTGAGCTTTCCATCATATGGCCTTACCCCTCACCATTGATTGCCTGAGAGGGCTGTCCTACATTCAGTCCCACCCCTCACCTCTAATTGGTGGAGAGGGGTAAGGCCACACAGTAGGCATCACTCTCAGCCAATTAGTGGTGGGGGCAGCAGCCATCTTGCCAACAGCCCTTCATGGTGGCAGATCCACTCCCCTCTTCCCTCTGGTGGGTTACAGCAGCTGGGAGGAGTGTTGGATTCTACTAGGGAGTTAACATTTTATTTTCAGTAAGTTTTTTTTCCCATGGATTTTGTGAAGATCAGCAGATTTCATGAAATCTGAGCAATCATGATTTGGGTAGGTCCCTAATCATAAAAGATCAAATCATGAGTTCATCTCTGCTCTGAACTGAAGAAATAATTGTCCAAAAAGTGTAAGAAGACAACGAGAGAGTTGTTTAGCTACTAAATGTGGAGAAAAAACTAAAAGCAGATGATATGCAGAGTGCTGAGATGTTAATACTTTTAAGCCTTCTCTAAAAAGGTTAATTGCAATAAGATAACTGTCACAAATCAGCTTCACTGAAAAAGATATAAGAACTCATGCTAGAATAAGAAGGAAATTAGATGGCTGGAGTACTTGGGGAAAAGGCCAAAGACATCTCAGAATGATTAACAATTATATTTTAGAACTCATGGATTACAGATGAGTAACTAGAAAATTGGGAAAGGCGAACAATGCCTGTCTTTAAAAGGGAAAAAAGAAGGGCCCAGACAATTACAGCCTATTTTCAATTCCTGGAAATGTATTGGAATGAATAATCAAGCAATCTATTTTTTAATAGATAATAAATTAGTAACAGCCAACACAGAATGTTCAAGAACAGATGATGTTAAGCCAACCTAATTTATATCTGTGACATGATTAAAAGGCTTCTGGATCAGGGAGCAGTAATAGTTGTGTCATCTTTTGACTTCAGTAAGGGTTTTAACACCATCTCACATGCTGTTCACAAGAGCAGGTGAAATCTTCACATGACTAGTGATTTGCCTGCTTCTAGTTCTGTGTTTTCAACTTTCAAGGGGACTAATTTTCTGAAAGTGCTGAATATATAACATCTGAAAATCAGGAATCCAAGGTCCCACAGGTTGTCTACTAGGGCTGTGTGAAGCTTCGGTCCCCAATTTGATTCGGCAGAGATTCAGCCCAATTTAGTGGCCAAATCTCCAAATCCAAATTGAATCAGGAGACCCTTAAATCTCTCCAAATTGAATTGGAACCCTCCAAATTGACTTGGAGTGATTTGGAAAGATTTGGTGATTCAGACATAGACACAGCTTTAAATATTTTTTCTATATATGTCAAGGTACCAGGCAGCTCATGAATGCTGCAATACTGGGGTGGATGGAGCATCCCACAGGAAAGCAGGGGGCTCCCCAGAGTGGTTGGCAGTATAAGCCGGAAGTGGACCAGCACTTCCAGTTCACTTCCAGGTCCACTGGGAAGAATGCTGAGCTCCCTCCCCCTGTGTCCCTCTGGCTCAGCAACTGGTACCTCCTGGATGTGAGGAAGCACCCGGGGTCCCCCCACAGCTGATCAAAGAGCCAGCGGGGGAATTGGGGGGCTGGTCCCCAGTGTGTTCCCTGGCAGACCCAGAAGTAGACCAGAAGTATTCATGGTCCACTTCTGGGTTTGCCACTGAACACGCAGGGGGGCCCCCTGCGCTCCTGTGGGACACTCCATCTGCCCCAGCATCACAGGATGCATGCGCCATGCCTGGTACCTCAAGGTATGTAGAAAAAACATTTAAAGCTGCATCTATGGCCAAATCACTGATTCTCCAAATCAACATTGAATCTTCATATTTGGATTTCACTGAATTGAATAGGGGACAGTAATCCAAATCACTAATCAAATCATTATCCTCTATTTGGGCTGAATCTGAATCTAATACAGCCCCTTTTGCACACCTCTGTTGTCTACTCAAAAATGGAAGCAATAACATTATTGATAATTTTTCAAAAATTTAGCCCTAAGCCTTTAGATGGTATTTTATGCTATATGTGATGTATTCTAAATGTACAACAGAGTGCATTAAGCTTTGAAAGCCAGGGTTTTAAAAGTATATGGCAGTAAGGTGCTTAGGAGATTTTGAAAATCCCACTGTGTACCCCTTTGTCCTTAGGTACATAAATGTCAATAATACCCTTGATCATAATGTTTATCTGAAACTTTAGATATGTAAATATCTTTAAATATCTTACCTTGACAACCCTACTCAATCTCATGCTTTTTTTGTAATTTAATGTCCTTGATTAACAATATCTAATGTTTAAACTAAATTATCATGCCTCTAAAATGATGATGTAATTGCTTGGCAGCTGCCCTGGTGTCATTCAATCTTGAGAGCTTTCAAGAAGCTATACACTATTTATAACCATTGATTTAGACAGACTTTGCAAGTACATGTATAGCAAAAGCAATGTTAGCCCATAAACCAAGATATATATCCAGAATAAAAAAAATATTTTAGGATTCCCTAGGCAGGAATGCCTAAGTACCTTTTTAAGACCATAGACTATTGCCAGCCCTCACAAAAAAAAAGGTTATTCCAGCTACATGCTCTTAACATAATACAATCTTCTTTTTCTTATCACTGGAAGCAAAATCATTATTTATATCTACAGTTTTCAATTGTTCTAAATTACAAAGATACACATGTCTTAATTAAGACTTACTTTCCACACTAATCATGAAGAGGGAGATTTTCAAAATGCTGTACTGAGTTAGATAGATGCTTCCTATATATCTTATTAGGACTTGCATTAGATCCTTATGAAATGCCTTGACATTTCACCCTAAACAAATGGTCATACTTTACACTTTCATGAAATGTTACTTGAAGATATTTTCCTTAAGAATTTGAGAACATGTGGATTTTAAGGAAAAATATAGAATGGTTAACTTCTTACTTATTTCAGCACATTCACCTGATGCAGAAGACGGTATACATATTTTCAAGTAATGAAAACAAATGTCTTGAATTATTAACTACAGTTACTTATTTTTTGCCATTTGGATTTCTTGTTTAATTAATACGAAACTCAGATTATTCTAAAATATGCATAAATATGATCCATTGATAAGTAAATATAATTGAATAAATGAGTAAAAAGTCAAACAGTCACACTTACCTTATACCAACTGTTGCTCTTTAAGATGTATTATCCATATCTATTGTAGCTCTGGAGAACCAACAACCCAAAATATGACATAGGTGTTTTTTGTGTGTTTAGTGTACCTGAATACAGCTTTCCAATAGTCTTGAATTCTTCATTGTTCAGAACAGCTGGAACCTTGGTGTCCATAGAAGATAATTGGCATTGCTCAGCCAAATAAAGAATTTCATCAATCTGGCTACATGCATTAATCTGTTAACTGTATTTTCTGAAATAATGTTTTGAATCTCCATACATAAGCTCATTAACAGTGTCTGTGCTGCAGTGTGTACTAAGGGTTTGCTGGGGTGGAGAAAGTTTTCCTTGCTCTAAGAGATTAAGTCCAGTGGAAGTAAAGAAATTAGAGGTAGTGTGGACAAGTTAATCAAGTTAGGATACTAGAATGGTCTCATCAAGTCTGGAACTACTGTAATTGTTACTACTAACTGCTGTCCAAGCTTTTTTAAATTCCTCAGTGTTAGGGAATATGTAGGTTGGCATAAATTGTCCCTTTAGATGATAGGGTGCTAGGGTGAGGAAGGCATCAAACAGACAGTCTGGGCATAGACCTTTTCTCAATCACAAACTCTTGTTTATTTCTGTTCTGTGCAGATCTATGGATGATTGATTCTATTCAAGAAAGGTATTTTGCATATTGGAGTCCTTGGGTTTCTTTCAGTGACCTTTTAATAATTGCCTGCATGGTTGTGCTAAGGGATAGTGTAGGTACGGCAGGAGCAGAGCTACTGAGAAGATTTGGTGGCACATACACCAATTTCAAACATATAACAGATGTGTAAGAGGGATTGTAGGATGAGATTTTCTCCCTATCTGATACATAATTGGCGTGATCTGCATTTATACCCTGATTTTAAAAAGGCCTATTAAATTGTCTTGAGTGAAAACATATTTACTGGAAGTTGCATCTCTGCAAGTCTATAAGGCCTGGAATTAGTGATATTCCACGTAAATTTCGTGGCTGAGCACTGAGTCATACATCATCAACATTTCAGTGATGTGTAAAGAATGGTATTCCTTTGACTACCCAAGCAGATTATTCCAGAGTTTCTTGAGGCAGGTGAACTTAAATTAAATGGTCTATTACCCCATTCTATGTTATATTTGATAGGCTCATTTTGGTACCTATCTTTGAAAAAAAAAATGGGAATCAGTTGGGACTGTCTCTCTCCCCATCCCTTTCTTTCTATCCCTCCCTCTTTTCCAATATCTCCTAACTTCATCATATCACTCAATATCTGTATTATATTTTGCAGACAACATATAGGACAAACTGCTTTTTCTTTATTTATTAGAGTAGCTTTTACAGTGAGCTAACACACGCAGTAAGGTAATTTAAATTTGACCTTATAATCATTAAATAGATGGAACTGTTGTTGGAGTGATCAACATAAAAATAGCAATATCAGACCAGAAGGGTAAATAGTTATTTCTGTCATGTAAACAAGAACATTATCATGAGAGCAAAACAACTGGAAATTCAATAACTGAATTCTATGTTACTCAATGATTTATACAAGTACCTGATATTGAGACATTAGAAACATAAATCCCAAGCAATTATTTATCTTATGATTGATAATTTAGATAGGATTTATGGTGTTATCTGATTTGCAAAACACAGTAATAATTACTTAAAAAGGGCAGAACAAAAAGTAATGAGAGAGATTATATTATAACTGATTTTCAAAGTGTATAGAAATCAAGTTCTACATATTTCAATGGAATTACAGAGGAAGGGAAGTCAATCAAACTATCTCTAACTATAGTTCAGGCTCTTTGTTACAGTGGTATAGGTTACACCATAAAGGTTCATGTTTAAAGTTTTCTTTTCATCATCACTATGAATAATACTTATAAAGATTTTAAGATTGATTACTATATTTTCTTGATACCACTTAGCTAGGATTTAAGTCACATGCTGAGTAGAAGGAAGGCAAAAAGTATCAGAGTTAGAGTATTGATTTCTTGTGTTAAGTACCCACTGTAGAAGGCAGCAGACAGTGAAACAGATTTTCTTTTACCTTAACAATATCTCCCTCATGCAGCTGAAAGCTCCTGGCTCTAAGGTGGATCCCTTTTCCAGCTTCTGTTTCAATTTTATAGATACATTCATGGTTGTTGTCATAATTAGATGGAAAATTTGGAGACAGCAATGTTCCTTCATTTCCAGAGACACTTGCTCCACATTCAGCTAAAGAAAATATGCACATTGAAAAAAAAGTGAATTATCCATTTCAAGAGAATAAAATAATGTTTATTTTCAAACCTGACATTAAGTCCCTAAGATAACATATTAGAGACTATCTAGAGAAATATATTGCTCCTGGGCTTTTTTTTCTATTGACATAAACTATCAAAGAAAAACAATAATTTGCTTTCAACAGTATCTTAAAGGGTTTATTTACCACATGCTTGATTTTTTTAGATTGAGGGATATCCAGACCCTCTTGGTTTAATTGCCTTGGCTTCTCATTTATCTTTTGGTTAGCCCTCATTCACAATGTGAAACCCCTAATTACCCACAAGTTGTTCTAGTTTTATGCAGAGTAAGGGTAGCACTGATCATACTAGTGGGCATGTCTACACATGCAATTAACGCGACTGAATACACTGGCTTATTTTGAGCCATGGGAAACCAATCCCAATGTCACCATCTACACATGTGGTTAAGCACAGTGCAGCTGGATACAATTTGTATGTCACAGGACTATCCAGCAGCACAGTAAATTAGTCTCCTGAACCCTAATTGCCACACGTGTAGACAGTGATGCTTTACTGTGCAGCAAGTTAGTCTGTTGCCCAGTAAAGTGTCTCATGTAGATGGACCCACTGATTCCCTGTTCAGCCTAGTACTAGAAAGAGTGGAGAGTCAAATATTATAGTAAAAGAATTTGACCTTATAACAAATGGTATGCCTTGGCTTCTTAGAAAAGTTTCTTCTATTGAGAATAAAGAAGCTGCTGACAGGTCACAATAAAATCAAGCTGCTCTTATCCTTCATAGCCAAAAGGTAGAGGAAGGTTTTTTTCCAAATAGTCAGAAAACAATTAAAGAAACTTTGCCTTACAGCAGTAAAGGGATTTTGACTTCATTGCTCTGCTGCATTGGTTTATGTGGAGGAAAAAGGTACTGTTATGGGCCCAAGCTTGTTTTATGACTGAAGAGTAAATAAAGGTTAAGATCTAGTAAAACCACAAATGGTAGTTTTAATCTCTAACTCTGGCAAAGGAAAAAATGGGATACAGTTTTGAAACAAATAATTAGAATACTCGGGGGTGGGGGGTAAATAAAACACTTTGAAAACCCCAAACTACTATTTACCTTACAGTCAAACTAGTACTTAGGTGTTACAATTACTCTGAAATGTCACAGAATACATTTATTCAATACTGAGACATATATAGCAGGCAAAATAAATTGCAAAAGAATAAAAGGTTTTGGTCTGAGTAAAAAATCCTAAGCTTGAGCCAAACCTACTGTATTTTATTTGTAGTAATAGCTAAGAAATTTAGAATCTTCCAGGAAAAGGTATTTTAAATGCCATGAATGAATTTGCTTAAAGGCATATATTCTAAATACATTTTTTCGTATGGATTTAAAATGGACTCTTAGTGTATGTTACCAAAAACTGCAAGAGAGGAAGAGTGAATATACTGCCTGAACCCTACATTTTAGATATTTTTATTCTGCTCAGAAAGAATGGAGGAGGACAGCAACTATGGTTTCACCTGTGAAAAATCAGCAGTGAAGCTGTAGTGTACTGTGCCCCTTCCTTTACTTATCCCAGTAAGATCCTGAACTATTTTTTCCTTAGTCTGGGGATGAGGAAACAGAGGGCATCAGAGTCTTCCTCACCAAATGTTGTCAAGCAAAGTGCTCCTGATATTTCCAGCCAAGTTTAAAACTACTTTGTATTACTTACATGGTTTAAAGAACCTTACCAGATGGGAAAAGCCATCTCTAAGTGTCTATTTTGATGGATGAGTCAGAACTGATAACTCAGTGTATATAAATTTTACAAGTCTAAGCAAATCAAGGTATCCTTCTTGGACAAAAGACATAGCAAATACGTAACAGATATTATAGTACAGAGGATCATATATATGTGTGGATATATATATATATATTGGTTATATATGGTGTGTGTATATCCATGTATATATATGTATATGTATGAGATCCTGTATAATACCTGTTACATGGGTAACAGATAGGTCTTTTGTCAAGGGAAGATACCCTGATATGAGTAGGCTGTGGAATTCATTTGTATGTATAGTCTTATTTAGTATATGTAGTCTTATATGTGTGTATTAAATACTATAATATACAGCCAAGTGATATTTACAGTGATATAGTACTTTATTTGATATATAAATAATGTATACATATATATTACTTATATTTATGAGTAATTAATGAAGTTGACTGAGGAAAGCTCAGGTATTCTGTACATGTGTTCTGCAACAGGTATCTGCCCAGATAAAGATCTGTATCCTTGAGGAATAAAAATCTTTGTTCCCTTAGGTACTTTTTATATCCATTCTCTACCTTCTTCAAAAAACAAAAACTTACTTGCTGGAAAAAAATCTTTATACTGTTTCTACATTATTGTGAGTTTTGACTCTATGATTGAATTGTAACCTGCAACAGGTACATGGTGTCAATAGCTATAAACCTCTGCTAAGAAGTAATTTAAAATCAATACTGGACTGAGACAGAATAAGAACAGCAATTAGGAACCTATTAAACATAGTTCCCAATTAGAAAGATGAATTATACAATGATTCTGAAATACTTGCAAAGAAAAACCATTCCTGTTGTTATTGTTATTTTATAAGGATCATCATTTACAAGAGATTTTATTTCAGTTATGGATACTTAAATTTCCTGCTCTGAAGTGTTGAGAGTCCAAAGATAGATACAGGGACTAGGGATTGCAAACAATAAATTGGGAAATAAGAGGATGGATGATGAGGGCTACAAAAATAAAAAAAAATAACCAAGTTGTCATGATCACCTTGTTTTCCAATGTGTGTTCTGTAACATGCATAGATTCTTTCCCTCTCTCTGGACTCCACTGGTTTTCTAAAATTGCAGCCCAGGTCAAAATGACTCTTTCCCAACACCCAAAGTATCCAAGGCTAATCATCCATCATCCCTAAAGCATCCAATCACCCTCTCTCCACATGGCACACTATCATCTGAGGCAGCGCTCTGGCAGAATTGCAAACACACCCAACACCCTGCCATGATACATCACTTTCCTTCAACAGCAGTCTCCTTCCCTATCATGCCAGAATTCAGCTCCTATCTTCTGAAAATATAGCTGCCAATGACATTACTATCACAAACGGTCCTGAAGGGAATGCCCTCATGCCAACTGTTACTGATGAGAACTGAGTATCCTTTGACTTGCTGGGATATAGTGTTAGGGGGAAATTGATCAAATGAAAGGATATGAAATCTGTGGCTAAGCTTCTCTCACTCCTACCCCTAAAAGCCATTAATTTCTTAGTCTGTCAGCTCAGACTGGCTTGCTCATTTCCTTGACCAGTTTTTTACAGCACATCAAGATGCTTCTGATGAAGTTTTTGGTTCCAAGGTTTTCTCCCTTAGCTACAGAAACCTACCTTTTCCTGAATCCACATAAACAGCAAAGGTAACAGGGAAAATTTGGGGGGTCTTGAGTCCTCAAGGCAGAGTATTCTCTTCAACTGTGAACTATGGCATAGATGATTAGGCATCACAAAAAATGAGCATTACAATCTCTCATTTCTAGGCACCTGGAAGAAGCATGTAATCCACAGCCCTATGCTAGGCAGTCTAGTCTTGCCATCAAATATATGGGAGAAGTCAGTGTTTCAGAATGGCACACTCAAAAGTGGACTACTGAACAGATCTACAGACTGAGGATATTTCTCTCTGAACCTTAAGATATTTTCCTCAGCATCTATGGTGGCAGGAGTCACTGATCTTTTCTTTCCTTTTTGACAGAAGGCAGTATACCCACCACACTATTATGTAGTATCAAACTCACATTGCCACCTCAGAGCTCCTCCACATTAAATATAGGAACTCCAGCTTCAGCAGGGAAGAGGAGCACATGAATGTGAGCATGACTCCCTGCCTAACGGTTACAGCATTCATCAGGACAAGGAAGTTCTGGGTGCCAATCCTTGATCCAAGGGTTGATTCAGAATTTTATTTATTCACTGTTTGATGCAAAATACATAAACAGTCCTTGGAGCAGCAGCTGGAACCCTGGACTTGCTCCTGGTGAGTGCCAAAATCAAAATGTTGGTTGCCAACCTTTTGCCCCCATGGGGTAGACTTTGCAACTCCCAGCATCCTGCTTCAGGCTGACAATTTCTGTCCCCTGGAGAGCTTAGGTCACCTGTGTTTATGGTGAAGATAGTCAGCCACTCTGCAGCAAGGTAAGTACAGGCACAAAAGAACAACTGGGGGCACTATAGGACTGTTTCCTGCACAGGGGTAAATGACTTAGTACAGCTGTGTACTACCCAATACCTATGCTGCCACGGGCAAGGTTGGACCTTTTCACCAGCCGGATTCAGTACACAGGACACTGGTTGCTGATCCCTGTGCTAGAGAGCTATATTTTCTTGCATTTTCTCTCTCTTTCCCCATACCACTCAAAAATAAATATTTCATACTTTTATGCAAAATGGAATAGTTACAATAAGCCAGAAAGTACAGAACATCCTACTGCCTGGTGGCTAAGGCATCTCAAAGGAAGTGGGAAATATAAGATCCTTTTAGGCCAAGTATTTTGCATATGCACTCTAGCCATTCAGATATTATAAAGGAAGTGGAGTGGCTCCTCCTATGTCTTTTTTGTGTGTGTGTGTTTGTCTTTTAATGGTAGCTACCATTTTGTGCAAAGTCTGATTCAGGGGTCATGCTTTAAGATCACATACTGGATTAAATTTCTCAGGCAAGACAGGCAGAGGAGTTTATAATATGTGGCTCACAGTGGGCCTTAGACATGAATTAGTTTAGACTCAATCCAATCAGAATGGAGTCTCAGAATATGCAGAAGTAGAACTGCGAGTGCATGAAGAACTGAACATATGTATTTCTGACTAAGCACCTTCAGAGTTGGGTGTCAGATGAGTGAAGATTTAAAGGATCACACATGATCTTAAAAGAATTATGGTTTGTAGCAAACAGTTTGGACCACAGCCCCAAATTGCTGCTCAACTTTTAGCTATATGCAAGACAATAAAGATGCATCAATTTATACTAATGAGGTCTGGCCTTCTGTTCTATAACATTTTTGGACTTAGACTTTTCAGTAATAAGTCCTTTAGGGCAGAGATGGGTTATCAGTCTGACACTGATCTGATGCTGTAGAGTACTATGCACATGCACAAGGCTATGAAAATATTAATAACAACAACAGGAAGTGAGTCATTGAAAATCTACATCTGAGTACCATCTGTATTAGAAATTCTCTAAATATAACTTTATCAAAATATAGCATGGCATTTGGGGGGGGGGGGTGTTGTTAGTCTGTCTTCTCAGCTTTTCTTTCTTTTTCTTTTAAGATACCATCATCCACAGCAGCACAAACTGTGTAAAGAAAATAATATAACTCCTGAATAACTGATACAGGTCACTGGCAGTTTTCCTTTCATGTACAGAAACCTTTTTGCAGTGAATAATCAGTATAAGAACTGGTTCATGAAGGTATATAATTTTCATAGTGGGAGTAGCGATCTGGTTAATGGTACCTAAATCTACCTACTAGCCTAAAGGGGAAAGTCCTAGCCCTCACTTGCAGCAAAATATTAAATTAATACAGATGTGTTGCCACCTTATTAAAGTGTTTCAGAGTAAACACTACTTTCTGCAAGTAAATCCAATCACTGAGAGACAAGGGTTGCTTTATTAAGGAAATTGAGAAAACACATAAAAGTCTGTTTTTGGCCAACAGGACATAAATGCAAACAGCTAGCAGGGAATTTGCTCTGAAGTAATCAACAGTGTGCAAACACCTTAGAAGTGCAAATAAAGAACCTAGTGTCCAAAAGGGCAAAAAAATCGGCTTCTTTAGATATGCTCTAGGAAGGGCATGGTGGGAATCTGCTAGCTGGTTTACAATGGTTTTGAGACTTAAAAAATCTAACAAGAAAAGAAAGAAAAAAAAGGGGGGGGGGGAGGGAGGGGAGAAAAATAAACAGCATGCTATCCCTGATTTAGCCTGAAAACTGAATTACTTTGTTTTTTTCAGACCATACAGATTCCATGTTGAATTTGATTTAGAAGGCGATGGATTTATAAAATACAGACTGTATATAAAAAGTAAGGGAGGATTTTTGGGCATGAAACTTTATTTAAACTGTAAAGAACATTATTGTTTAATAGGTCTAAAAGCCTTCTCACGTCATATCTCAATTAGTTTCTTAATTTTAATGTGTGCTACATGTTCATTATTCAGATGTGATATGATAAAGTATATATGAGTGTTTCATAAAGGAAAACTTGTGCTTTAGTGGTTTGTCATTTAAAAAAGAAGTACCTTTCTTGAAAATATTGTTAATCTCTGGTCTTCAGTCTGAGGACGAGGAGCAGGGAAGAACAGCCTCATCTTTTTTCAGACTGGGAATGTCTACTCAGCAAAATGAAGGTGCCATATTAGTTTGTGCTAGCTTAATCTAGATAGTCTGGGTAACAGTAGCAGTGCTGATATGGTGTCATGGGTTTTAGCAGCTACTACCTGAGTATAAACTGTCTAGTTATCAGGGGTTCATACTTTAATTGCTGACACATGATAAGCCTATGCTTCTGAATTTTCACTGCTGTTGTTCCCCATGCTAGCCAAATCAATCTAGCACAGGTGCATAGGCTACAAACACGCATTAAGTTTGCTGTGTAGATATTAGATATTATTGGTATGGTTCCAAATGTGATTATATATGTCATAACCCAAAGATTTTTAGTGCCTCGGCACGTTGGAATTTTCCCGCCACATGGAGCTTTCTTTGCACGGTGGATTTCTCAGCTGCAGGGAGAAATCCCCGGTGCAAAAGAGTTCCCGCCACTCATATGCAAATTCGTACCCCATTATTGGCTGATTCTAAATTATTCTTACGTGGCGGCTAGCAATTGGCTCGCTAGCTGTATAAAAGGTTAGAGCAGTTTCCGCCCAAGTTGGAGGACTCCACAACCATCTCGTGGGGAACTCTGAGCGCGCTGTGGAGCCTAGCAAACTCTGCGTGTGTCTTGGAGGAGGACATAGAGGCCTGATCAGCTCTTAGCCACTCCCCGTCATAGTGTGAATTTGACGTATCCCCCGTGTGAAGCGCTCGTGGAGTCGTATATCGACGACTCATCTCGGTTCGGTTCGGAAGAGATCTCACTTGTGTTTGTTTGTGTGCAACTGCAACTCAAGCAAGTTTCCTCCCTGCACTGTAACCATCGGCAGTGTAAGTAAAGCTTTCTTTATAAAACCAATACGCTGTCTCGCCTCTCCATCCACCAGCCCGCCTGACATTCGCTTAATTAACCAGCGTTTCCCTCGGTCAGCTCCACCCGGCCGAGACAATTTACTCTTCAAGTCCATCAAGCCATGGAACTAGTATAAAAAAAATCACAGGTCTCTTTTTGCAATAAGAGAGGAAGATGGCCATTTGAGACCTTCCACAGAATATGAAAGAAATCCTCTTATTGTGCAGAACCAGTTTCAGGGTCTTAAACTGCCTCCAAACAGTCTTTAGCATGGATTGATAAGGTGGTATAGCTAGGAAAAGAAAGCAACACTGAAACAATTATACTGTTTTGTCTCAATTGCTTGAACTGCATCCTGCAGCCACAAGCAGTGCCATGCAAGGTTAGAACATTCACCAGGACCCAGGCATTGGATGAATGGAGTTCACTAAAGTAATCCAAAATTGACGTTTAAGTCTTATCTTTCCTATGCTGAGCAAAGTATGGCTAGAACACAGAGCTGAGCATACCTTCAGGTTATTTGTTTGGAATTCCAGTAAACATGTTTTAAAGAAGTAAAAAAGAGACTATCAAGCAGTTTCTGCATATGAGCAAAAAATCTGTATAAGAAACTAAACTCAGAAATAATGCTCAAATTGAAATGATCTGAAATATACTTTGTGTAAAAAAGAAGTAACAATAAAGTTATTTTAGGACAGTTTGCTTGAATGGTCTTTTTCATATATTTTGTCAAAAGACTTGAAGAAGGAGATTAAAGTGAAGGAACACATCAAATGTAAAATTTGGTCTGTAGCAAGAATTTATGACTAAGGCAAATTGCCTTTATTGTGATCTAAGATATATGCAAGGTCCTGGCTGCCTGCCTCTTTCCCTGCATAACCCCTCTCTTATTTGAGTAGTAAAGCCAATATCCCAATGACCTGGTGCAGTTTTTAAGAAACCATAATGATTTGAATAATGTGAGCAGCAGTAAGCCCAGACACCTGTCATATACTTTATCCTGACAAGATTAAAAGAGGCTGCAAATGAAAGCATAGGTCTCTTAGCCTTCCAAGATAATAAGAGCTCTGTACCACCCCATCACCTAGGATCTACTGAAAGATTTTTTGACATCAATAAAACTGTACTTTTCTTTTTTGCTTGATTGGTTTCTGGAGCTGCAGGTCACTAATACCAATTCTCACTCAGGCTCTGAGTGAATCTGTTCCCATTGTTTGCCCTCAGAAGATTGCATGATAGAACCCAAGATGATGGATTTTTCCATTTTAATAAAAATATGAGAGTCATAAGTTCTTTGCTTTCCTTCTTTCTCTTCCAGTACCAGTAACTAAGACTAAGTACAGATGTTCAAAAAGCCCCTGGCAGAAGTGCTCTCTAACTATCATGCTTTACTTAAAGCACTAAAAGTTACAATGTGAGCAAACCAAACAGATGGTGGTGAGGGCTTGGAACCTTCCTACACTGGCCACTGGGGGAATGCCCACACACCTCCTAGGAGGCTGCCACATTGGCCTCTCTCCCCAATCCCACCCCCACTCCCCCACCAGCCGGTGCCTGCCAGAAGTATTTGGGAAGGGGAGACCCAGGACCCTTTTTCCAACACCCCTCCCAGCCAGGCAGCAGTGCACTACAGGGGAGGAGCTGTTACAGGGAAAGAGACCCCAGATCCATTCCCCCCTGGCTCCCTCCAGGCTGCAGCATGCCATGGGGCCAGGGTGACTGCAGGGAGACACCCCTACTTCCTCCCTCTCCCAGCTGGATGTGGCTCTCAGCTGGCTGGGGTGGTGTTAATAGTGTTCTTATCACTGTTTTCATTCTGTTTAGACCTATACCTTTTAAGGATGAGTGGAAAGTAGATCTACTCATAAATAATCACAAAATAGTACATTTGAAAACTAATACAGGGCCAAGGCTAATGTGATGGCTGTATAATTATACAGCACTTGAAGGGCTGAATCACTTTGCTGCTCAAATATTGGCTATTAATCTTCAAAAGGGAAAAATGCAAGTATGTGGCAAATGCAGTACATACTGTGAGTGTCAGAATGAGAAAGAATTGCTGAAATTTCAGATGGTAAAATCTGACTTACAAGCTATACTGGGCTTACCAGCTGTGACAAGTTTGAATTCAGTGCAAGTGTCAATCTGGTAAGAAAAGAAACAAAAGGTGACTGCAATATTTACAGAATAAAAGGGCCTAGAATGCTTCCTAGTTAACAAACCATAAAGATTCCACCTGGATCACAGTTACCACATGTAACACATGCACTTTATAAAATCCACATGAAGTTAAGGGATAATATTTTTAAGGAATTGTACTTAAGCTGTATGGAAGAGTTGCAAGATATAAAAAAACATACAAGAACCTAGTTTGGGTCAATTCTATAGTGACTGTGTGGAAACCAGGGAGGGATGAAATTTTAAAAATAATCTTGGATCCACAGGATTGGAACAAAACAATGTGAAGAGAACTTCCTCAATTGCCCAAAAGTAGGATAAATACTAGTTTGCAAAACCTATGATTTTCCCTGTTTTAGATGCCAATAATAGCTTTTGGCACATACAGCTGGATGACTAAAGTTCTAGACTTTGTACTTTAAATGCATCATTTGCCAGATCCAAATTTTACTCAACTCATTTTTGGTTTCTATACTGAAGTGTATCAAAGGCTGACACAACAGAAATGTAAAGACCAGAAAGGTGCTGAATGTTATACAGCTGATAAACTGGTGTGGAAAAATGGCCAGCAAGATGATGATGAGCAACTTAGGACAATTATGGATGGATCGTGAAAGGAATCTGTGACAGAGTAAGAACAATTACAAAGTGGCACTAACACCAAATAAGTATTTGGAACATTATTTGACAAAAGTAGATGTAAGACTGATACAGAAAAAAAGTCACTGAAATAGCCACACTAACCTATTCCTTCAAATAGTTATGTATGGAATAAATTTACCCAGATACATATTGACAATTGAAGCTCCTTTAAGATAACTTTTGGTGGGAAAAAAGAAGCAAAAAAAATATCCTGCTGAATATGCCTTATACCAAAGATAGCATATAACTATTTGAAAGAATTGCTTACAAGAGCACCAGTAATTAATTACTTTTATATCAAAGAATCTGTTACCTTATCACTAGGTGCCAGTTCTATGGGACTATTCATTGTTGCAAAGGGGGCTCCTGTTGCTTGTTCATCTAATGTTCTGACAACAATATAACAGAAGTACTCTCAAATACAAAAAGAAATGATAGCAATAGCGTTTGCCTGTATTTAATTTCATCAGTACATCTCTGGGGAAAATAGTTATTAAAACATATCACAAGTCTCTCAAAAAGGTATTTTACAAAACCTTTTACAATTCTTCACCAAAGATTTAAAACTCAGCATATGTGTTTTTGGATAGCTGTTTTCATGTACGTAATCTTATGTATGAAATGCACAGGCAATTCTAGGTGCCTAACTCTAAATTTTGGATTTCATGTATGTAAAAAACCATGAAACCCAATGTGTTGGTCTTTTATTGGATTTAGTCCTCAAAGGGCATGCCTACATGAAACCTTCACTGCATAGCTGACTAATTAGGTCCATAGTAAACGGCTTAGCATCTATACTTGCAGCCCTATTAGGCTTTAGTAAACAAATAACTTGTAAATACAAGTACTAGCCTTCAGTGATGTTCTTAGTGCACAGCAACACGCATGTAGATGCTGACCTGGCTGGGGCATTGGGGTGCTTCAGTGTGGGGGCTGCCTCAGGCAAGCTTACAGTGGACCACCCTCGTGCCCGAGCCAGCCCCTCCATAGCATATTGAGTTGGATTGAAGTAGCCCCAGGATAGCAGGCTGACCCCCCAGGGCCCCTGCAAATGGGGGCTGCTCTGACCCAGCTTAATGTGCAGCAGTCCTGGGTGTATGCTCAAACAGACAGCTTGTCCTGCAACAAAGCATGCATGCAGGGGCATGTGCTGTGGCAGTTTGTGCTGCTGCAAGCACACATCCCTGCATATCTGGATGGGGCCTAATTTCAAATTTACATCACTTCAGGGGAGGGTTAACTTGGGACTGTGCTATCTAGCTTGTGTTACGGTAACTCCAGTTTGCTCCACAAAAATAAAATGAGCAATTTGCTTCCCATGGGGCACGTCTACATGAGGCACATCTACGTGTTACTGCGTATTAGCCTCATTTACTGTATAATACGGGCAAGCGTCTACACATGTGCACCCTTACAGAACAGTAAATCCCCTTAAATGTACAAATGCAGGTAGCAAATTTAAGCACAATTAGTTAATTTTTAAATGAACTACCTTCATTTGGTGGGCCCCAAAATGACATCCTGGCCAGGGCCATGGAGGCCATATATGATGACCACCAGACCCTGGACACCATCCTGGCCCTGGTGGTGTTGTGTGTGCACGTTACTGTCTGGCTCCCAGCCATAGACGTGCAGACCTCATGGCAGCTACCCACTGTCCCGCAGCAGCTCCCTACCTCCTTTGCTACCTCCCACTCACAAAAGTCCCTAGCTCAGCACCCGCCCTGGGTCCACCACCACCTGCCTAGAACCAGCCCCACCACTTGCCCCAGCTCCACATGGGTGTGCAGCCAGAGTTGCCTAGAGCAGCATCAGACCTGGATAATAGTCCTGATGGTCCTGGATTCTGGCAGCCAGAGGGGGAGCTGCCTGCCCCAGAGGAGCATGGGCTTCCATCGCCCCTGCGCAAGCCCCCTGCCTGCCATGGTTGCTGAAGCCCCTGAAACTGTGGGGGAATTGCCCAAGGCCAGGGTGCTGGCCACCTGCCCCGGACTCTGCCCCGTAGGTGCCCCACCCCATGGCACCCCAATCCAGGACACAAAAACACAGACTCTTAACTTGTAAATAGTTTTGAAACTGGGAAGAGGATTTAGTGCCAGGCCCCTGCACATGTGGCACCTACCCAAGATCGCTTATAGTGCAGTAAGTCTAGTTATGACTAAATTGACATGTAGATGTGCCCAGGATGCACAACTCCCAGCCATACCCACTACTCAGACCAAGTGTCTTGCCTTATAGCCATGCCCCTGCTTGCCAACCATTTAGTGCCACATCAGAGTTGTGTAGGCAATAAATATTATTGACCCTTTACATGTGACTGTTCCCAGCATGTTCTAATTTTAACAACTCTTAGCATTCCACATATTTAGTATGGTCTAAGTGTATCATAAAACTTCACCCAAAAATGTCTCCCCACTCCCCAGCCCATTGGATTGTTCCATCCTAAGTGCAGGACTTTGCACTTTTCCTTATTGAACTCCATGAGATTTTGTTTGGTCCAGTACTCCAATTCATCTAGGTCTCTCTGAATCCTAACCCAACCCTACAGCATATCTACTACTTCCTCCATCTTGGTTTCAGCTGCAAAATTGCTGAGGATGCACTCCATCACATCTTCCAGGTCATTAATGAAGATATAGAACAAAACCAGCCCCAGGACCAACCCATGAAGCATCCCACTTGATACCAGCTGCCAGTTAGACATTGAGCCACTGATTTACTACCCTTTTAACACTGATGTTCCAGCCAATATTTTATCCACCTTATAGTCCATTCCTCCAAACTGTACTTCCTTAGCTTGCTTGCAAGAACATTGTGGGAGACTAACAAAAGCCTTGCTAAAGTCAAGGTATATCATATTCACTGGTCTCTCTGCATCCACAGAGCCAGCTATCTCATCATAGGCAATGAGGTTGGTCAGGCATGATGTGCCCTTGGTGAATCCATGCTGACTGTTCCTAATTGCCTTCTTCTCCTCAAAGTGCTTAGAAATGGGAGACAATCCAATGGGCTATAGGCTGGGAAAAGACCGGCTAAGCAACAACATAGCCTCATGTAATGAGGAATAATCTGGGACGCTCCATTTAATCACAATAACAATGCTGCATAAGTTAAAAATAGTGAAAAATGGTTTAATAATAAATGCTTAATAGAAATATAACCATGAAATGGTCATGGGACCCCTTAAGAAAATAAATGGGAGGGGATGCCACATGTATTTCAGCTGGAGAACCATAATTAGTAGGGCTGTGCAAAGCTTCGGTAGCCTATTAGATTTGGAGAAGATTTGCCCCTGTTCATTCCCCCAGCTCTCAATCATTCCTCACAGTTCCTGGTTTGATTCCCCATCTCCTGGTTCAATTCTCCAGTTCCTGGTTTGATTCCCCAGCTCCCCAGTCATTCCCCCAGCTCCCAATCATTCTGCCTAGCCCCCACGGCTTCTCCTGGGGCTGCCAGCACTGCCTGCCTTGCCCTGGAAGAGGGGCAGCCAGGGGAGCAGCTGGATGAGCCATGGCTTGAGCCGGCAGCCTTGGGAGAAGCTGCAGGGTCTGGTGGGGAATGATTGGGGAGTTTCAGGAATGATTGGGGGCCGGGGGGAGTGATTGGGGGTTGGGAGAACAAACAAGGGCTTCTCCCCAGCTCCTGGTTTGATCCCTCATCTCCCGGTTTGATCCCCTACCTCCCCCATCATTCCCTGTGTCTTCTTCTGGGGCTGCCAGTACTGCCTGCCTCTCCATGGGGGGGCAGCCAGGGGAGCAACTGGACAAGCTGCAGCTTCTTCTGGGGCTGTGCGCTCAAGCCAGGGCTTGTCTGGCTGCTCTTCCAGCTGCTCCTGCCAGCACTGCATGCCTTAAGTCTATGGCTGAATAAGATTTGGCACTGAATAACTTCATATTTGGGTTTAAACTGTACAGATTTAGAAAATATTAGACTTATAAAAGGATGCATGCTATTTTAATTATTTTGTGAAGCATTCAGAATGTCAGGTGCAAATTCCTCATTAATAATTATATGTAGTATAGAGAAGTCATCCGAAGGGATTAAGAGGAAAAAAAGTGTGAAAGCTTACATGAGAACCATGTAAAATATATTTTCTCCTCTAAGCAAGGTTAAATTTATTCTTCAAGATCAATAGATCTAAACCTTGCCTCCAGCCAGAGAAATCTAGGATATTTTTAAATAAAGTTTTGGAATGTGATTAAAAAAAACATTTAGGAGATTAAAAAAAGAATAACTATACTGCAGTAAAAGTTCAGTAGGTCATAAGATATAATTATAGAGACTGAAAAATGTTATGAATTCACTTGTTGCTTAAGTTATTGCTGTCATGCACCTTGATTTCTAAGTTCAAGAAAAAAGCATGATATCTGCATAATTATTGGTAAGGGAAAATTAAAGTATGGAAACAGCTTAACACTTAATTTAAATACTTCCTACTAGAATCTGGGACACCTTTTGACTGGCTGAACATCTTTGTTTTCAGTTCTAATGGATCTAAGCAGCACAAGCCTGAAAAACAAATGTTACTTCAGCAACAATGATCACCAAATATATATTAACGTGGAGAATAAAATCCTGAGTGATATATTCATCACATATTAAATTAAATAAAGGAAACTCATCACTTTACCATTCATGAAACCAGGGGTGGGAGTTGTATTTGTATTACAAGGCTAATGACTTTGAATAAAAATCTTTATCCAGTCACTTCTAGGACTTTTTACCAAAGTATAATTTCTATTAAAAAGTCCAAGAATAAATATTTCATATGTGCACATAACAAATAATCATATTGATTAAGCCAAGAGTAGAAACTAAGCTAAATTAATTTTAGCTGGAATCCTAAACTTACTTTTAATCTAAGATAAAATGGCTGAAGCCAAATAACTGACATGAAGAGAATAAAATACACTTTTGAAGACACATTATATGGGAATATAAAAACAGTTGAAGGAGAGAAGTCATAATCAAATAAGCAACTAATACTTTTCAGAATCTTTATATCCCTAATGTCTGCATAAAGATGTATAAGCTATGCTTTAAAGGCATCTATGGAAGCTTTAAATTACTGTTTTATATAATTTTACAAATGACAATAAACCATAGTGCAAATGTGTGTATGCATTTATGCATTCCTTTGCTAATGATGTTTCATAAGAAATTGTGTCTAAGTAGTTTAAACAGAAGTTTAATTAGATTGATAGGAGAAGGGACATAAAGGAAGAAGGACATGGCCATTGCTATGCTGATAGCCCCTCTCAGACCTTCCCTCCCATACGTAGAAGGTGAGGGTGCATAGAGAACACAACCTGGAAGAAGAGAACTGGCTGGGCTAGAGCCAAAGAGAGAAGCATGGCACTCTCATTTTCTTAGTGTAGGGTGTTTAAATCATTTGGTCCTGAGACCCAAATCCAGACTGCTGAACTTTACAAGGGCCAGATGACTCACCTCCAATGGCAGGGCACCAATTTGTTGGTTCAGCTGCCAGACAATCCACAAGAGGATTCCAACCCCCATTTTCTTGCAGCACTGATTTTACTTGCCAACATCAACCAAAAAAATCCAAATTTGGCAGTGGGGAAGGAGACTAGGCATAAGTATTGATGCCATTTAGGCTTTGGGTTCTGGGGCTGTGCCAATGCAGTGGCTGTGGCAACCAGAACAACAGGTCCTGTAGGGCACAAATTAACAACTAACATCTCTTTTGCTAAGCTGACTCAATGTTTCATTATACATCTTGTTCAGAAACTTATTTCAGGGCTGAATTTGTCTGACTTCAGCTTCTAGCTATTGTATGCCTTTGTCTAATAGCATGAAATGTCCCCACTATCACATCTCTTTTCTATGTTTAACTGTCTATGCACAGGATAAGGTCACTTCTTAACTTTCTTTTTGATAAACTAAGTAATTTGAGCTTGAGTTCACACCTTACATTTTAAAGATGAAATTTTGAACTTCACATTTTTCAGCCCTTGAATGTTGTGGTTTTCCACTGACCTTTTTACAGGATTATCATTCACTCTGAAAAATTTACAACAGGACAGGATGCAGTATTCTACTTGCAGTCTTGCAAATGCTAAGTACAGTGGCAAGATTGTTTCTCTACTTCTACCTGATTAATTCAAAGACCAAGTTTAGTCATCTTAGTATGCTTCTAAGAGCTGATGTTGAGGGAGTTATTATAATCCCAAAAGCCATCCCTCCTTAGTCCACAGGAGTATAGTATCTTAATAGACAGCAGAACATATAATACACAGCCTAGAGACGGGCTTGTGCAAAAAGCTCCCATATAGCCTGTCAAAACTTAGGCTTCATGGATGAAAGTCTCCTGATGTGGTTTGCATCTAGCCCAGTCAGAAATATTTTACTACTAGTTAGGGGTTTCAAGGGAAGTATCCAGCTGTGCAAACTCCAGCTTCACATATAGGCAAGCTTCAGGTATGCCCAAGTTAAGGGAAGCTGGCTGGCAGAATTAGCACATTCATTAGCTCTTCTTGTGACCTAATGGCTGACGGATAGAAAATGATATTTAGAGATTTGCTTGTAGGACCTGGCTTGTAGGTAAAGTAGATACGCATTAGAATAGTGGTCCAAGAGAATGGCAAGGATTAATTAGTTTCTAAAAGCCCATTTGTGACAAAGTTTCCTTTAAGGCCCATGTTAGGATGGTAAACCTGCTCTTTTTTCCCGCCCTTTTCCCCTGCTGATTTATGGTGAGTCCGAACACTGAAAGAATTGGTCTTGCATTGGTCTTGCAGCTGATATATTGCTTACCTATGCCCAAGTTAGAGATTTAATTGGGCATAAGTCTTAAGACGCTAAGGTCAGCAGAAGCATAACCCTTATTCTAAGTAACATCAGCAAAATGACTTTTGTTTACTTAGTGGAATGTAGGGCTTCAAATGGTTAAACATTTGTCTAATCATTTGACTGTTGAGTTGTGGAATAGAGGGACTCAAATCAGACAGGGGAGGAAACTAGTGGTATATCAAGAGGGAAAATGCAAAAGTAGGCTTTTAAGATGATCAACCGCAAGTGACCGAAGGTAGTAGGGGTGACAACCTCACACAGGCACAGAGTGAAAATTATCATGGTAATGGGCTAATGCATAGCCAATTCCATGGGCGTAATGGGAGGAGGTTGGGGGAGGAGACTGGTCATGGTTTAATGCTAATGAGTGTAGACTGGAAGGTATAAATGTATGAATGCAATGATGTTCTGGGCCGCTCCCCACTTGTGTGGGGACCCTCCTGAAGTTGCCTCCATTTCAATAAAGTTGTTCAATGCAGTGTGTGCTTGTGTTTGCTCCATGAGTCGTCATGCTTATGATTCCATGGGCAATTGATTCATCGCTTCCCCAGTCGATGGGCCTCATGCGGAGTCGAGGTTTAACAGCCCACTGTGTCTGAAGCCAGCAGACACACCAGCTGGGAAAATAGAGATATGTATCACACTGTTCCATAACATGAACAGTGTACCCAAACAGTGATAAAAGACTCTGCAGTATTGGCACCAAGTCACAATGCCCAAATGCAGAGCCCTTGAGATTGTTGGTTTTGGTGAACAGACCAAATTAAGGTGTGTGCATGTAATGGGTTTGTTGGAAAAAAGGAATATCCTGACAGTACAGAATACAGATAGTATGATTACCACAGGGAAACCAGTCAATGATGCCTGGGTATGAAGAGTCACCAGAGAGAAAGAATACAAACCAAGGCATTTCAAAGCATCAAAGTGCCCTTGAGAGGGGAACCTGAGGCCACTATGGACAGAGGGCACACCACCAGCCCATCTCATCCACCCAACTGAGGAGGGGGTGGGGGGACTCGGCCTTTTACTTCCAGGATGCTGACATCTGACGTTTAAGAAAGAAACTCAGGGTGATGCTCACATAGTGGCCAGTTGTACTTCCCTCTGTGACAACTCTAGGACTTGTAGCTATAGAATTGGGGAGGTTATTTTGTTTGCCTTGCCTGCATTGTTCTTATCTGCTATCACTGTATATCAATAAAATTCACCTAATTTTGAATGGAGAATTCATGGTTGGTCTGAGGGTTTGGGTCTGCCTGGAACCAAGTATCTGGGTCATAAATCCAGTGTCAACAATGGCTAGAGTACCTGCTCGTCATAAGTTGTAGTTTCTCAAGAGGAAACACATTGGTAGTGCAAGTACATGGTATAGATGGGATCTCATGTAAGTTTTCTTAACTACAGATGAATGTGCCCAAAAGGACCAGTATTCATTTACAGCGACATCCCCAGATGCATTGCCCTCAGGGCTAAGTACAGACAATCAAAAAGCCTAAGGCAGCATAGTTTCAATCTTTGCAGGTTTCTCTAAGCTGTGGGAGATTGGACCAATAATAAACTGAACTGACATTCATTTTTCAGTTGGAAAAGGCAGCCAGATGCCTGTGGTGGCCTAGGCCACAAACTGGGGGACACTACAGCATACCTCTCAGCCAGACAGCCACTGTGAACCCAGCTGAATGGGGGCCAGACCTGATTTGCTTGCCAGTACAGGCCCCCAACCCCCTGCTGTCCCCCCACGCAGGGGGTTGAGGAGCTACTCATCCAGGTGCCGGCCCATGTGAGGGGAACCCCCACTTTAGGGAGTTTCCCCCAGCCCAGCCCGGGGTCCTCCCAGCCCTGGTCTGCCCTGTCATGGGGATACAGAGGACGTTTCCTCAGGTGGGAGGATATTTCCGCAGGTGGCAGGCATTACTTTGTGACATGGCATGTGGCATCCCATGCTAATGCAGCTTCCTAGGGGTCCCCCAGCCTGTGGCTACCCTGCCCCATGGAGCCAAGGAAAATCCTCTCTTCCCCCTCAGCTGTTCAGTTCAGACACTGCTGCAGGTTGGAAAGGGAAGGATTTTCCAGGACCCAGGGGCTTGCCTGCACAGTTGGGTGTCAGGGCACAGGACGGCCCCTGTCCTAAGGGAGTTCCTTCACCTCAGAGTCCCCCCAAAGTGGGACTGCCCTGCCCCTGGGAGCCAAGGGCAAATTCCTCACCCCCCACTTCTGCTCAGCCACTACCACTGGTGGGAGGGAGGAGTACCCTGGGCCAGGTGCCTGTCTGTGCAGCTGTGCAGCCCCCACCTCAGCAGCCTTCCCCAACCCTGGGGTTCCCCAGACTGGGGATATCCTGCCCCATGGAAACCAAAGGTAATAAGGTAATGCCCCTCCCCCACCATTCCCCAGTGCAGCTGGACCACTGTTCCACTCTGCCCCACCCACTGCTTCTCACAGAAAGTGGTGAGAGAGTTTGTGGGGAGCAAAGAGTGAGGTCTTCCTTGTGGCCCCAGGGCTGCTCCCACAGTGCTGGAACAACACAGCTCCTCTACCCAGAGGCAGGGTGGGGGTACCCACATTACCAGGGCTTTGCCATCATGCTGTGTCACAAAGTAATGCCTGCCCCCCACATTACCCATACACCAGACACTGAGCCCAGATGAACACTTGAGCTCTGACACAGCCCCACAGGACTGGCTCTAGATCTTGCAAACACAGGGAACATCATGGCCCCACAAAACTATGGAACAAAGAAGATCACACACAGGCTATGAGTAAAGCATTCTCTACCATTAATTTAACTGTGTTAATGCTTAAGGGTTTGTTAACAGCACATGATGTTCAGTAATGTAGTGAGAATGAGTGGAAAATAAGCTTACAGATTCATAATGAATTGGTAGAGATTTACTTAAGTCACATTTTCATGTTTTCAGGGAAGGCAGGACATCCCCAACTTTCCCTGAAGAGTGGGAAATAGCCGACCCCCCCACCCCCTCCGAAATTGGCATGAAATTGCTTAAGGGAAGGAAAAAGAAAAGAAGAAAAGAAAAAAAAAAACTGACCTGAAGCAAGCAGCAGCAAGCAGGGAGGAAAGAAAAGTTCAGAAAACCTTCACCTGCAGCACAGGGGCTCCAGGGGAAGTATGGGGTTTCTCAGCCAGGCTCAGTGATTGAGTTAATCAGCATGCTGATTAGCCCAATTACTGGGCAGCACAGGAGACTAGGAGGATTTAAAGAACATGCATACAGCACAGTGAGGCTGGCTACTGCACTTAAGATCAGTTCCACAGTCATCCCCACTCCCACTTCCACTCCCTTCCCCATCAGCTCTCACTGCTTCAAAATAGTCCACTACCCCAGCAGGATTTTTTTTTTTTCTTTTGCACTGGCTGTTTTTGGGTGCTGAATGCACCTGCCCCCCTGCCCCCCCCCCCCCCAACAAAAAGTGGTGAGGGGTGGGAAGAGGAAATGGCGGCCACTGGCACAAAAAGCACCTGAAATCAGTGCCTGCCAATGTGATGGCCACCTGAAAATAACCAGCAGCCACAGCAATTTAAATATATGTCTATGAATTGGGAGACATGCTGGGCGAGGCCTGTTGATGTGAACAGAGCATCTGAGTGCAGGCTGAGCACCTGGACCAACCAGTTGGCTGATGACATAGGCAGGAAAATCTGCAACCCCTGACCCTTCACCTGAGATTCTCCCCCAGACGGAGTCAGGACTTGTAGGAGAAACCCAGTGTGATTGCTCTCAGTTGTGAGTTACACCAGCTTCCATGTCCCAGATTGCCCAGGAGGTGCAGTATGTTCTGCTTGTTACCCTGCTTGACTCTCATGGGAACCTATGGGACATCATGTATGCCCACCTGGACATGATGCGGTAACTGGTCAGGATGGCATGTGCCTTCTTGCCCCTGACCCAGCAGCCAGCTGTCACACATGGGGCCATCTACGGTACCCTGTGTTTGCCAAGCACGCTGGCCTGGGCCACTGACTTTCATGTAACCAAAGAGGATGAGGCCACCTAGTATACCATGACCACTGGGGTGGTCTGGCATTACCTCCAGAACATCAAGTGCCAGTTTTGGGCCCATGCCACTAGTGCCAACTGTTACATAGGTGACTGGCGCCTTTTGAGTCAGAGCGGGTCCCCTGGCAGCCAATCTGACTGACCAGGAGCGGGGGGGGGGGGGGTACCCCATGGATGATCTCACTCAGTGAAAAGCAGCTGTGCCACTTGCACAAGTCCCACATCCACTTCCAGAAGTGGCACATGCGCTTTTGCTGGTGGCCCCGCTCCCTGGCTGGTGATCACAGAGGGGCACTCACAAGGGCTTGCAGGGGAGGCATCTGCCCACCTGTCCACCAGCTAAACAGAGAGCCTGGCCTGACAAGGGGTGCAACAGCACTCTCAGGGGGTGTACATGAACCCTCATCTACCACCTATGCTTTGCAACTGAACTGGTGGAAGTGGATTGTCCTGGGCACCTGGGACAACAAACAGTGGGTTTAGACCTTCTGCATGTACCAGATGACCTTTATGGACATCATTGCCTAGCTGGTCCCGAACATCTGTCACTCTGAAGAAGCAGGTGGCCATTGCCATCTACCCCCAGTAGTTATTGCTATGTCACCAGTTTGGAGTGGGCAAGTCCATGGCCAGAGAGGCTGCCTAGGAAGCGTGCTGGGTCATTCACAACATCCTAGCAAACTTCTTCCCCTGCCTATTGACCCACAGGAGGTGGTCATTGCAGGGGCTTCCCCAAATGCATGGGAGCTGTAGACAGCATCCACATCCCTATCCTCTGCTTGGACCAGAAACCTAGGCATTCATCAACTGCAAGGGCTTTTCCTCAATCATTCCGCAGGCTGCATATTCCCACCATGGCTGCATCCCAGTGCCAGAGAACACAGAAATTAATGAAGAGGTTCCACTTTGAAGCACCTAGATTTGAACTGTCCTTCAGTGAGGGTTAATTTGTCACACAACTGGAGTGCTCTGAAGCCGTGCTCTTCTGTTTGGGCATGGCTTTAGAGTGCTTTCAAGGGGTCAATCACACAACAAACTTCTGTGTCTATAATGTCACTGCCCACCAAATTGCCCATCAGATGTTTATCAATGGAAAAATCCCCAAAACCAAAAACAAACAACATGCCCTGCCACCAAAGACTGGATAGTTACAAGCACTATAAAGACCTGTATTTTACAAGGCCCTTCTTAATAATGGAAATGAATACTGGTATTAATTCACTGAAGACTGAGCTCAGGTACTGGCACTTCTAGAGTCTGGGAAAGATTAACCTGACCTAAAGAGCTTCAGTCTTCTCTGCTATGTTGTACTTACAAATTGTATAAATGACTGATATTGAACCGGTCTGCCCTATATATGGATAAACAGCTCATCCCTGAGCTGGCTTTATAGGGTGGCTTTCACTCTGGAAAATCAACAATGACCCAGGTGCTCAATCTAACTCAACATACTGAGGATGATTTTGGAAGAGGCCAAATCAGTAAAGCTGTGTTTGTTGACCTAATAGCTGTCTATCATACAGTTAACCACCAACTCTTTCACAAGACCCTGGAAATGACAGAAGGTCTACACCTTAAAGAGCTGATATGAACCCTGCTCAAAAATGTACATTTTGTCAAACTGGATGGGACAAAAAAAGTAGATGCAGATGGAGGTGACAAATTAATGGCTTCCCCAAGGAAGCATACTTGCACTGCTGATACATACCATCTATACAATGATATTATATAACATCAATTATATATGTGTATATATATATGTATCTATATATATATAGAGAGAGAGAGAGTTATTTAGAGTTTTATATAGAGAGTTATAGATGTGTGTGTACCAAATATATTAGTTATATAACCAATCAATTTGGAAACAAACATTTAATCTATGCTTTCTACCTGTGCATAAAAGCCTAAAACACTGGTTTTGACCATCTTGAAAAATTCCTAAGCAAGGCACTAATTGGCCTAACCTCATACTATGGGCCAACCCAGTGAAAACACAGGTATAGCAAAACCCCCAGTTTTTGTTTCTTGTTTTTATTTTAAAATGCATTCCCTCCCATTCCCCAATCATTTCTGACTTTTTCTCTCCCTCTCTATTCCCTATAGATAAGTATAAGTGAACTAAGACATAGGATAAGCTTCAGCATTTTATTTTGGTAGCAAGTTGTATTTCTTTTGTTTTTTTCTCCTTTATATTGTATGATTATTATGTTTATATTGATTGTTACTGTTCTATATTACTGTTTTACTGATATTATATGATATAGGCCTATATATAAGGCCAAAAGTTAGCATAAGTCATGTCAAGTTTCTATTTTGTCTGTCAAGCCCCCATCTTGTCCCCATGCCCTGTTATGTAACCTATGACTCACACCTACCTCTCCTATATAACTTGGTTCCTGAATGAATGCGGATGAATGCAGGTGCTTGAGAGACAATGGCAGTAGGTCTAAAAATAGCTCCTTCTGAATGACCGAACCATCAAAACCAATACCTGGACCAAGGACCCAGCCATTGGAAACAAAAGATGAGGCAACCCACCATTGTGCCAGGCTACACATGCTCAGTAAGAACACCTGGAAGCCTCTGGAACAGGACTGACATTGCCTGGACAGGACTGACATTGCCTGGACATACCCGCCCCACAGGAAATCATAGGTAGTCTGCCCCATACAAAGGGGTAGTGAAGACTAACTCCTTGGGACACCCTCTCCATCTGGACCAGCACTACACCACACCACCTATCCACCCAGAGGTCCTGCTGGCAAACCCACTCTGGACAACACCTGCTGGATGAAGACCCCTTTTCAGCCTGGATAGGTAGCTATCACCCCCACCCCTCTTCAACCAAGGACTTGGACTCTGTTTCTCTTCCCTACCTGGACTCCAACCCTCCCACTGAGTCTCTTTCTCCTGCTGCCATTGTGAGTGCTTGTGTGTCTGTGTGTGTGTGGGAGTGCTTGTGTGAGTGTGTGTAGGAACCACGCTATACAGTATAGTGTTCATTTAATAAAATGGTTATTAGGACCCCTGAGTTGGGTTTTGCTTTACTATGGTTCCTGCCCTGCTCCAATCTCTGCTCCTCACTCCTCTAACTTCTGTCTCATTTCTCCCTCTCCTGCTTCTGGCTCACCGCCACCTCCAACACCTGTCCCATGCTCCTGTGGCTCCAGCTATCCTGAGCTCCTCTCTGCCTACAAACCCCTGTTTCTTTGCCACTGTCTCATCCCCACTGCCTTTCCCCCGATCTCTGCCACTGTTTTGTCTCATCCCCACTGCCTTTTCCCTGGATCTCTGCTACTGCTATTGTCTCATTCCCACTGCTTTTTCTCCTGGTCTCTGCCACTGTCATTGCCTTGTTCCCACTGCCTTTTCCCTTTCTGCCTCTGTCTCCTGGCTGTTTCCACTTTGCCACTGGGTTTTTTCCCTTGCTTCCACCCTCGCACCAGGTGACCCTAAGTAACCCCGGGGCCACTTGACCTTGAGTAACCCCAAGCCTCAGTTCCTCAGCCAGCTTCTCTCTAGTCTACCAGTTCTAATCCCAGTTCCAGAAACTTTCGGAGGCTGGAGCTGGGGGCCAGTGGCTGGGGCCAGGAGCTGGGGGCCAGAGGCTGGAGCTGGGAGCCAGGGGCTGGAGTCAGGGGGTGGTGGCTGGAGGCTGGGGCTGGGAGCTGGGGGCCAGGGGACATGGGGCCGGTGGCTGGAGGCTGGGGCCAGGGGTCAGAGGCCAGGGGATAGAGCTGGGGACCAGGGGCCAGAGGCCAGGGGCTGGAGCCAGGAGGTGGTGGCTGGAGCCAGAGCCTATCACAGGCTCTCCAGCTTCCGGGAAGTGCTCCTCTCCCCCGCATCAGGGCCGAGGAGTGGAGCACTTTCATGGATCCAGTGGAGCCTGCACCAGCCCCCTACCCCAGCCTCCATTTCTGCCTCGCCTCACCTCAGGGAGGAGCCACTGCCTGCCCCAGTGAGGCTCCATTGACTATAGGACACTGCTTCTCTTCCTGGCCCTGATGTTACATGCCTCCTCACTCCCTGAGGTGATGTGGGGGAGCAAAGCAGTATCCCGGAGCCAGCAGAGCCTCACTTGGGCAGGCAGTGGCTGCTCCATGAGGTGAGGCAAGGCAGGGATAGAGGCTGGAGTAAGGGGCTGGCATGGGCTCTGCCGGCTCTGGGGAAATGCTCCACTCCCCTGCCCTGATGCAGGGGAATGGAGCACTTCCTTGGAGGCAGCAGAGTCTGTGCCAGTCTCCTGCCCCAGCCTCTCCTGGTAAGCGGTCTTGAAAAGGCTGTGCGTAGCCACACTTTTAGTTGTGCATGGCCACACATGTATGCACCTTAGAGGGAACCTTGGTGGTCATTCCTAAAGAAAGTGATCCTTCGGGTGCAGAGGGAGATTATCCCAGTACAAGAGAAAAGGAAGAAAGGAGCCAAAAAACTTCCTTGGCAAAACATGGAAATCCAGGGGAGCCTAAGGGCAAAAAAGAAGGCATATATGTGGTAGAAACAGGGGGAAACTACCAGGGAGGAGTATACCTACTTGGCCCACACATGTACAGAGGCAGTTAGAAAGGCCAAAACAACTACAGATCTGAGCTGGCGACACAAATTTAAGACAACAAAAAGTCTTTTTTTAGGAATGTAGGGAGTAAAAGGAAGGTGCTGGGCAGCATAGGGCCCCTACTGAACAAGAAGGAACAATTCATGACGGGGGGGGGGAGGGGGAAAGCTGAGCTCTTCAATGAGTTGTCTCAGTGTTCCTGAACAGAGGTCAAGATAAGTCTCCTAATGAGTTCTTAGATAGGCATCAGAGGGACACCAGCCCAGCAACTGTCAACACTAACTTGGTGCAGAGTTACTTGGATGGGCAAGATGTGTTTAAGTCAGCAGGCCCAGATGAGCTTCATCCAAGAGCACTGAAGGAATTGGCTGGTGTCATAGCAGAACCACTGGCACGGCTGTTTGAGAACTCATGGCACTTGGGTCAGGTCCCGGAGGACTGGAAAAGGGCAATGTGGTCCCTATTTTCAAGAAAGGGAGGAAGGAGGATCCAAGTAATTATAGGCCAGTCAGTCTCACCTCCATTCTTGGAAAGGTCTTTGAAAAGATTATGAAGGTTCATATTTGTGGGAGTCCAGTTGGAAAAAATAATGCAGCAGGGAAATCAGCACTAAGCTTGAGCAGTGGAGTCTGAGTTGTATTTCAGTGGGCTGCCCTGTGTGGGGAGGGGATGTGCAAAGCAGCCTGGGATGCTGAGGGAGTAGGAGGTAACATGAGTCAGGAGGAGGTCTGGGACAAAATGTTGATAGACCAGTTTATCTTAAATAAGTCATCCAGGTCTATCTTAAATTGGTTTGGGGCATTTTGAAACTGGTCTATGTGCACTGAAATTCTGCTCTGTTACAGATTTAAAGAGGCTTCTGACCACTTATACCAATTTATGTATAATTTCTGTCCCTAACCCAGGAAAGTAAAGAGCTTAACAGAGAAGGAGTAGCTATCACGGACCAAATCCTTCTCTAATGAGAAACCGAATAGGTGCAGGTGTTGATTCCAGGAACCATACATATACATGAATGGTGAACAAGTTAAGAGGCTGTGATGTGGATGACTACACAGTCCGGTGGGTGGCGAATTGGCTAGAGGGTCGCACCCAGAGAGTCATGGTGGATGGGTCGGTTTCGACCTGGAAGGGTGTGGGCAGTGGGGTCCCACAGGGCTCGGTCTTTGGACCGATACTCTTTAATATCTTCATCAGTGATTTGGACGAGGGAGTGAAATGTACTCTGTCCAAGTTTGCAGATGACACAAAGCTATGGGGAGAAGTGGACACGCCGGAGGGCAGGGAACAGCTGCAAGCAGACCTGGACAGGTTGGACAAGTGGGCAGAAAACAACAGAATGCAGTTCAACAAGGAGAAATGCAAAGTGCTGCACCTAGGGAGGAAAAATGTCCAGCACACCTACAGCCTAGAGAATGACCTGCTGGGTGGCACGGAAGTGGAAAGGGATCTTGGAGTCCTAGTGGACTCCAAGATGAACATGAGTCGGCAGTGTGACGAAGCCATCAGAAAAGCCAATGGCACTTTATCGTGCATCAGCAGATGCATGACGAATAGATCCAAGGAGGTGATACTTCCCCTCTATCGGGCGCTCTATAAGGCCACAGTTGGAGTACTGCGTGCAATTCTGGGCAGCGCACTTCAACAGGGATGCGGATAACCTGGAGAGGGTCCAGAGAACGGCCACTCGTATGGTTAAGGGCTTGCAGACCAAGCCCTACGAGGAGAGACTAGAGAACCTGGACCTTTTCAGCCTCCGCAAGAGAAGGTTGAGAGGTGACCTTGTGGGTGCCTATAAGTTCATCAAGGGGGCACAGAAGGGAATTGGTGAGGTTTTATTCACCAAGGCACCCCCGGGGGTTACAAGAAATAATGGCCACAAGCTAGCGGAGAGCAGATTTAGATTGGACATTAGGAAGAACTTCTTCACAGTTAGAGTGGCCAAGGTCTGGAACGGGCTCCCAAGGGAGGTGGTGCTCTCCCCTACCCTGGGGGTCTTCAAGAGGAGGTTAGATAAGCATCTAGCTGGGTTCATCTAGACCCAGCACTCTTTCCTGCCTATGCAGGGGGTTGGACTCGATGATCTATTGAGGTCCCTTCCAACCCTAACATCTAACATCTATGAACCAACAAATTATTTTGGACATAGTTACAGACATGAAAATATCCTCCCCATTTAGATTATTTTTATTGCCCCCTAATATAAGCAGCAATCACTATTTGAGGTAAGTAATAGATTCTCTTCTAGTAAGCAGTTTGTTTTACCAGTTAAGAGTTAGTCAAATGGGCAAGGATAATAAGGTTAATGAGGGCAATTCATACAATTTTGAACATTTTTTTATTTAATATTCTTTTATGAATACTTTTTTTCTGTGTAATATGTGTTCCTGGAGTTACACTCCGCACCAGCTGAAACCCACAGACTCACCAGCTGTGAGAAAATGGCTGATGACAGTTTAAGGATTAGCAAAAAAATAAATTACCTCTTGAACAATCATGGTTTATAAGGCCTGTTTAGGGAAATCTGCAGAATTTAAATGTTATATTAGTAAAGATGCAGCTTCCCACTTAAATCCTTCCCTGTGTCTCTTGTTGTCCTGATCAAGTCCTATTCTAAGGTACTGCTTTCCGACAAAATCTCCCATTCTGTAGGATTAAACTACATACTTTATTCCAAGATGCACTTTAGAACTGGGTACCCTATTATTAAAAATAAAAGTATATTAATTCCTTTCATTAAAATATTATAAATATGAATTGTGTAGGAAAGCAAATTATGTTTATTTTATATTAATACAAATATACTTTTATTCATACAATACAATCATGCATTCATACATACATACATACATACACTCACACACAGAATATAATCATATAGTACAATCTTAATTTTCCTACCAATTTTTTTCTATATTGAAGCCAAAAAATAGTTTAACTGAATTAGAATAATTACTTCAATTACTTATTTCAAAGCAATCATAAAAGAAACACAAGGTAACAACAATTGTATGTTCCAGCATAACTGCATTTGGATATTAGGGCTGTGCAGGCCCTATTTGATTTAGATTCAGCCCAAATCTGGGACAGTGATTTGATCCATTGGTTTGGATCACTGTCCCTGATTCAATTTAGCCGAATCCAAAGATTTGTTGCTGACTTGGCAAATCAGTGATTTGGACACAGGCACAGCTTTAAATGTTGTTTTCTATATACCTTGAGGTAGCAGCGCAGCTCGCGATCACTGTGGTGCTGGGGTGGTGGAGCATCCCATAGGAACATGGGGGGCTCTCCAGCGTGCTTGGCAGAGACCCTGCTTCTGGGTCTACTAGGAAGCATTCTGGGCCCTCCCCTGCACCCGCCCAGCTTGGTGATCAGCTGCAGGGGGACCCCCAATGCCACCCCCAGATTCAGGAGGCACCAGGCCCCAAGCCAGGGGGGCACAGGAAGGAACCCCCTGTATGCTCCCCGGTGGACCAGGAAGTGGACTGGAAGTGCTTCTGGTCCACTTCCAGATCTGCTGCTGAGCATGGTGGGGAGCCCCACATGTTTCTGTGTGACTGCTTCTGCCCCAGCACTGCAGCATTCAGAGCCCCTGCTACCTAGAGGTATGTAGAAAAAACATTTAAAGCTGTATCTATGTGTGAATTGCTTAATCTGTCTGAATCTCTCTGAATTGATTGGGAGGGTTCTGAATTGATTTGGAGATATTAAAGGATCCTCTGATTTGATTTGGATTTGGAGATTTGATCACCAAATCAGGCCAAATCTCCGCGAAATCGAATCAGGGACTGAAGCTTTGCACAGCTCTATTGGATACAGCCTAAATTATATTTTGATAGAGCTAATGGAAAATATAACATATTAATAGTCTTAGTATTGTCAAACTAATGAAGTCATGTCTCTGTTAAGAGAAAAATAAAGAAATAATTTTCAGCTCATGATGCCAATCTGAAAGAGATACGGTGGCAATCTGCTATTGGATAATTTCCTGATCTTTAAAATAAATAATATATTAAGGAGGGTGTGAATGCCTTATTAGGGTACATGCAGAAGTTACATTTAGATCAACCTAAATCAATTGATCTAATAAATCAATCAGTCAGTCAATCTAAATGCCATTCTGTGAAGACATCCAGGGGGTTTCAAGTGAGCCAAAAATGGCTGACCCAATCTAAATTAGTTCACTTAAGTAAATTAACTATTTTAGATTAGGAATAGATTAACCCAATCAGGAAAATGTCTACAGACATTCAGGGTGCAGTCCTAGGGTTGGGAAGGGCTGCCCGCTCACCTCAGGGCTGTGCTCCTTCTGTGCCCCACCCCACCTGACTGGGCCATTTTTAGTCCCCTGACCTGCCATCCCCAGATAGAGACCATCCCCCACCACCCTTTTGGGACCTGATCCTGCCAAACCCCTCTGGGCCCGTTAGCCCCCACAGTCCCACCCCTTCCTCCTCCCACTCTAAGCTTCTTTGCACTGAGTTCTCAGTACAGCTACAGGCACCAGAAAACATCTGCACATGTCACTTCTGATCTATGATCACAAAGCTTAAAGTAAGCCACCATAGTATACTGAATGATCACTGACCATAGACTGGTTGTGGTGAACATTTGTACACATACTTAAAGTCATCTGCACTCTTTAACACTGTGCATGGTCACCCTCAATGTAATCATGTTGTCTATGGGAAGGGTGGAGTCTTAGTACTCAAAGTTTCCACACAGCCATAAGTTCCATGTGACTCTAAGGCTGTTTCTACACAGATATTTCCCCTTGAAAATCCAGAAACCCAGGAGAGTCATACCTGTGTAACTTACCTTAATTTTGCATACCAATTTCTGCTCCAGAAATGATAGGTTTAATTTCTGTCAATTAGACAGATGAGCAGTTCTACTACGGCAGCTGTGAACAGTAGATCCTATATCACTGCCTGCATACAAGAGACTGCTTGTCCTGAAGAAAGGCTACCGTGGGATAAGCTAATGACACAGTGTACCAGTATATCTTAACCACAGTTCCTTTTGGTATGCAAAATAATGGGGAAAGTTATAGGATGTAGGTCATCATCCATTTCTTTTTTTAACACCAGTGTAAACATGTTCTCTTTCTATACCCTGGGTGTGTTCTTTCATAATGGAGATGTTACTGTTTCATGCTGATGGATATTTTTAATATACCATTAAAGGGATATGTTTATCCCTAATAAAAAAAAAAACAACCCAAAATAAACAGAAACCCTCTTAAAAGAAACCACTCACTCAGATGTAACTGAAGCTATTTGATATTTCAGGAGCATTATATTAATATTAATTGATAGTTTCACATGCTAGTGCCTTACAGTGTATATGCAATCCAAGTTATCAAACATCACAAAAAACACTAACACAAATCATACATAGTATTTCTAAAGTTTGAAAACTCTATTTTCAGTATCTCAAAAAACCCACATTAGCTTTATTACAGCTCTTAAAAGAAGCTTGTAATTTTTTAAATTGCAAGCACAGTAAGAACAGTTATTGAAAAATTAATTCAACAGCCAATATGCAGAATTTATTAAAAACAAAACAAAACCACTTTTCAAAACAAAGATCTGGAGAATAGCTGTTTATTCTGGAAGATAATGGGTAAATATCTGTCTTTGCTTGCTTTTAAAATAACCACATATTCCTAGTCCAAATACCACCCTTTTCATTTTATCTTCACACATGTTTCAGACTTATCATCTACTACAATTTCGATTGATAAGTATTGTTCCATCAATATGTTCATTTAAAGCATCCTTATTTGCTTTTGTTTTCTACTTTTCTTTATAACTACAGTAATGAAGCACTATTCAAAATTATAGCTGTCTGACCTCTGAGCAAATAAAGCTTGGTAATTAGTCCCTCGCCACTAGCACTTTGTTCTCTGCCCACTGTTCTGACATTTATCATGTGGTATTAACGATTTGATGAATGAAATGAAAGCATGTGACCACCTACCCACACACCTTGGCAGAGGTGCACTCCAAACACGACGACCACCACCCAGGCAGGTAAGTTTATTAGCACCTTCTAAACGATATCCAGGAAAACAAGAAAATGTCAAGGAGTCTCCAACACCAAAGTGAAAACCAATTCGTCTGCTGAAAGCAGGAACACCAGGGTCATCACATGGTTCCAGGTCATATTCTGCAGAGAAGAAAACAGAACATATAAATAAATGCAACAAGCCTCCTGTATCTTAAAACATATGCAGAGGGGATGTATGGGGTTTATATAAATCAATATGAAAACATCTTCCTCAATTCTGGCCTCTACTTTAAATATTGTTTGATTCTTTCAATACGCAAAATGATAAGGATAATTTATGCAGGTATATCATTACATTTATTTTCTTAATTTCAAAAACTTTAAAAACAGATTCCTGGATAAGTCTATAATTGAGCTTTAAGTGAAAGTAGCTGTTTTACTGCATGAATAGACACAGAATTTAGTATTGTGCAGCCCTTAGTCTCAATGCTATCAAAAGGAATGGTATCAATGGATCAAGGACAATATATAGCTCTTAGTTGTTATGTCTGCAGTTGTAAGAAAGTAGGAATTCTTTTTTTAATCCACTTAAGAGAGTGATTGTTTATTTTTTCCTCTTACAAGGCAATTATCAAGAAGATAGATTTAATTTTGAAATATATGAAAAAAAACACTCAAGTCTCTTTTTACTTTCTTTTAATAATATTTTATACAGTTGAGTTGAAAAGACAAAAAATACAAACTATGACAACTAACAAAGATGTAATATACAAAACTAAAAAGGAAAAGCAAAAACAAATGAATCATATAATATGAAGATCATCCTTTATCAGTATTTTACCAACTACTAAGAACAAACTGTTATTTCAATAACAAGAAATAACAAACTTAAAAGTAGGCTTTAAATTATAATCCATTTAATTTCAAATAACATTAAAAGATATCAGATTGGTTTATATAAAATACAATCCTCTTATTTTGACCACATGTATTAAAAAAGCAATAAGGTATACACACTTGACATTTATAAAAACCACAGGGAAATATAGAAAAAAAAGATTAATTGTTCTTCCATTTCATTTTGTTTTCCAAGATATATTTGGAAGGTGTCCTTCTGAGAAATAATATTAATTAATTAATTTATTTTGCTTAATATTTGTGACATGCTAAAAAGTGGTGTAGAAAATAGATGTTAATATGGTAGGTGACAACTAACATTTCCATCTAAACAGTAAAGAAATATAGGTATTGACCTATATTACCTTTTGTTTGGATGGAAGAAGCCATGGTATAAATAATAGAATAATTAACATCAAAAATAGAAAAGAGAAAATATTTGTTAGATGTATGGATTCAAGCTTATTCTTTAGAATGTATTAATCTAGGAAACCCAATTTGTTTTATAGTAGTAAGTTATAAATACACATGATGTTTAAAGAATAAATAATAAAATAGTGTCTGATATACTTGGCTGCAGCCTAAGGGAGGAGAACATAATATATGCGGGGTTATGAAGATGACTTTAACCCATATATAGGGCTTTCTCGATCCTGGCTGCAAACTGTCATGAAGATGAGGCAGGCAGCCATCATTTGATTACAAGACAAGCAGAACATAGGTGCTGGGTGGAATAGGAACCATTGCCCCCATACTGATGCACACTCTGGCAAGCATTGTGCAGCCAACAATGCTAATGTTAAGGCTTTTTGCTGGTGAAGACTGATGAGGGCCAATATCTCTGTCCTAAGGTTAAGGACTTAGATCTGTAAACTGTTGAGCATTCTCAACTGATCCCGAGAAAAAAAGGTGCCATTGACCTTAGGCTAGATCCACGATAAGATTCTGGTGGCACAATGCTGAGCACTATAATATTTAACTCTTAGGTATCTTGCTACCTAGTTGCATCTCCAACCCTGAGTTAGGGTCCCCTGTATAAATCACAGAACACTGTGGACACCTTAGAAAGGGTTTCGTAAAGGGCAAAACACCAAGTGAAGAGATCCTTATTTTAGCAAGGAAGAATTACTAAAGAGAGGCCTGTGTCTTAAGTTTCACTCTTCTCTAGGGTACCAACTATTGTGGTTTCATTATCCTTTCTCACTCACATGGGTAGGAAGTGACCTGGATCTAACTTCTCCTCTAATGAATTCTTAATAGAAAATTGTGAGTTATTAATTAGAATATGAACCCAAACTTCTCCCAGGGGAGAACCATATGCAGTATGCCATGGAATCACTTTCATGGTTTCTCTTGCCCGATGATTGGTTACTTATTCTCTCCCCATCCTAAAATACCCGCTCATAAGATACTCTATTGCCTGGACTGCTGGATTGAACATTTACCTGGAAGATGATAATTGAAGTTACCAATTCCCTCACACGGGATGGAACTGAACCTAGATTTCTACCTTCCTGAGTGAGAATTCTAACCACTGAGCTATTAGATAGAAGGCCACCGGTGACCAACTTTGTTAGTGGTTGTGTTTTGTGGAGCGTCTTATCTGGCACTTGTCTCAGAGATGCCCACTAGATTAGGCCCAGCATTAGCTCCACAGCACTTTCAAAATTAAGGCACCTCTAGGAATACTCAGACTTTTAGGTGTATAGGGAATTTTGCAGGCCTATATCTATGTCTATAGATTCCTGACACTTCCAGGGATGAGTAGCACTGTGCAGGAATTTGGGGAGAACTACATTTTACTTAGGCACCTTAGTTATTATTAATCTGACACAATCCTTATCTAGAACCAAGAGTAAATGTTAGCTTAAATTGTGATGAGCAATGGCTGATATATGATTCACACTACTGTAACTGCCAAGGAAATGCTTGTTACTTATGAACATAATTTAATCTTCTTTCAAAATCTATTTCCTTATTCATATATTTTAGTAATCATTCCCACAGTTGGATTTATATTATGTACTTCAGGTGCTTATTCATTTTAAAAGACTTGTCATTTAATTTGATTGAATCATATCTTATTCCTACATTTTTGGAGATCATAAATATGTTGTTTAACTGAGAGCACGGTCACACAAACAAGTAACCACGGGACAAAGGAAAACGGGGCTTTTCAATGTTTCAGTTGCTCTTTGGTAACTGCCTATGTATACATACTTACTCTGAGGTAAATACAAGCTAGTCTACTGTAACTTAACCATGAATAAAAGAGGAACAAACTATGACGGTTTAGCTTTCATTAACCATGGGATAACTATGTGCACAGGGTCAGTTACAACAGCGGCTGTAAAACCCCATCCTTCATCCTTCTTTACCTCATTGGTAACTTGCTCATATGTCCAAGCCCTAACATCAGCGACTCTCAACCAGAGTGCTGCAGCACCCTGGGGTGCTGTGAGATCTTTTTAAGTAAGTACTAAAACATGGAGCAATTAGCCACCCGTACTACACAGTGCGCATGGTGCACAGTTAGTTTTAGCAGCTACTTTGTTGTAGCAGCATGCTATAATGTGGGGGTGCGTCACTATGGTGAAATAGCTGCTGGTCATGCATAGACACCCATGGATGCTACGTCACCATAGCGCATAGCTATAGCAATGTAGCATCATGTGTAGACATGTCCTTAAGTGCATAAACACCAGCACATGTTTTACAAGATAAATCCAGAGATCTAAAATGCAAATCCATTGTGTCAAAAGCTTTCTGACCTGCTGTGATCTTTCTGAAGAAAGAAATGCTTTGTTATATCATCCCGAATCCAACACATAACTCCCAAGTCAAAATGACCTCTGTCACCCCCCACTCCCCACTCCCTGCCCCCCAGTCATTAGGTTCTATCCTTGGAAAATTACAAATGTATTATTTTCCATGGATAGAATCTAATAATCGGAGGGTGGTTTTCAGTTTGTTGCCTCCCCCCACCACCCCACCATCTCCACTGCTGCAGTGGCAGGGGAGCAATCAGCAAGGAAAGAAGCAGCAGGGGAGGATGTCAGGTATCATGCCCCTTTCCCCCACTACCCCATCTTTCCTCATGCCGTTTGCCCCTGCTTGTGACTGCACTGCTAGCACCTGTCTCTCCTGCCACTTGTGTTGTCCCCCAATCCCCAGTGCCTGCCTTCCTCTTCTACTTGAGCTCCATGCTTGCTTTCAGGCACTTTCTCCCCTTCTCCCTATGCCTGAGCCCCAGTCATTTGCCCCCCTCAGTGCCTTCCCACCACATTACCCAATTCAGCAGTTCTGGCTCTGGATTCAGCCTGAGGCCCAGAGCGCACAGTGCCACGAGCCCCAGCCAGGCAGAGGCAGTAGCAGCAGATCCAGCCCTGGCTCAAGACTGGGGCCAGAGCTGGAGCTGTTGCAGTTCCTGTATGCTCCCCCAGGCTGAACACCAAACAATTTCCCCTTTGAGCTGTGTGATCCACCTGCATTCCCCCCTGCACTTCATGATCTCCCCTATGCTTTCCTACTCTGCACTGTGCAATCTCCCCTGAGCTCCCCCCACTCTGCACTGTACAGTCTCCCACAGGCTGGGGCTGGAGTCAAAGCCAGAGCCGCAGCAGCTGCCTTATCTGGGCTATACGCAAATCTAAGATGAAGTTTATTTTTTTTTTCCATGTTGGATGGAGAAAGCTCCATCTTAGATTTGAGTAAATATGGTATACATAACTATAAACAAAATAGACATTTAGCTTCATGAACATATTCTCTTTCTCTGATCTTTATAAAAATTAAAGTATATTTTACACCTATGTTTTACATGTGCAATAGTCAGTAGTAGATCCAGGAACAGGGCAAAGGGGTGTAATCCCCCAAACTTTGTCTATGCTGAACATGTGCAGTAAGCTCTGACCTCTGTACCTGATTAGCACAGGTTCCTTTCAGACCTTCCTGACCAGGTACAGACATTCAAAATGCCCGAAGCAAAAGTGAGCTAGTTATGCACTGTATACTAAGAGCCCTAAGTTAGATCTGTCGCAAACAGAACACACATTAGCCCTTTGGTGGGGGTGGGGCATGCAGGCTACTTGTACTAGAGAGGCCAGCAGGTTGGGGCCACTCTCATATACCTCCCTGTCAACTCCGTAGGCGGTGCCACCATTCATAGGCTGCCAGGCATGGCATAGCATCCCTCCCCCCACCTCCCTCAGCAGCATCAGCCACAGGAATGACAGCCGCTGGCACGCAGCAGAGGCAACCCTGATTGGCCATGCCTAATGGCCTGATCCTGCTACCTGGCAGCCTGATCCTGCTACCTGGAGCTGCTCCAGCTTGTGAAGATATGGGTAGGGGTCCCTGACTGGGTGTGTGGGAGCCCACCGCCATGTTTCCTGGAGCTTGGAAGCCCTCCTCTGTCCCTCCCCCTGGCAGTTTCAGCCACAGGCATGACAGCTACTGGCACACACTGGATACAAGACTGCCTGATCCTGTTCCCTGAGGCTGTGCCAGCTTGTGGAGGTATGGAGGTCCCTGGGTGGGTGTGTGGGAGCCCACACAGGAACCCCCATATCTCCATGAGCTGGTACAGCTCCAGGGAGCAAGACCAGAGTCAGGCAATCCTCCCCCTACTCCACACCCCCTCTGCAGCATCAGCCACTATGTAGATTCAGGTCTGTGGCAGCCTGGGTGCAGGGCCAACTAAGCACTTGGTGGGAGCAGCTGAGCTTGACCTGAGTTCCAGGGAGGTTATAGGGGAGTCACAAAGAAGGCTGGGATGTCAGAGGAAAAGCAACCTAACTTAAGTCAGGAGGGGATCTGGTACAGAGGTTTGATAGACTGGTTTAACCTAAATCACTTAAGACTGATACTACATCGATCCAGGTCCCTCTTAGACTGGGTTGCTCAATGCTTAAACCAGTCTATGTGTGCTGAACTTCTGTCAAGTTATGGATGTAGACCTGTTTCTCATCAGTGTAATGTCTGTATCTGGCCCCTGTGAGAAGCCAGCTCTGAGCTCACCAGCTGATCAGGGCAAGGTCTACCCAGAGCCCCTGCTTTCACTTGGCTTCAGAGTTCAAAGGGTGAACACTACTGCTGTTCACCATTCCCTTGCTTTCTCCTCCCCACTGAATTTAGCAGGTAGGGGAAGGAAAGGCTGGAGGCAGCCGCACTCATGCCCTGAGCTTCAATGTGATGTGAAGGCAGGAGCTCCCATGCAGACCCCCTGCAGACCTTTGTATGGCACCATGTAACATGCCCCCTACCCCATTACTAGAGTGAAGGGGATCTAGGGGTCTGATCCCACATCCTTCTTCTCCTTCATCTTTTCCTGATGGTTCACATGTCCACATGTGGTGTCCCTGTTCCTGATTTCTAATATCCCTGGTTCCACCTCCCTCCCCCAGCCTTGCCCCCTACCCCCCATTCCTTTAATTACACCTTGTTTGTGTTGCTAGAGGCAAACCCACAGGCAGAAAAGACTGAAACAAGATGGCTCCTGGGTCCAGGTGCAGTCACTGTCTGATGACCCAAGGGGCAGAGATGAAGGGTCACCTGGCCCAGAATGCCCTGTATAAGTTTAAGGCTCCAGATGGGAGACAGCAGTCTGGCCATAGTAGCTGCTGGGGACATATCCCTGAAGGAGGGAAGCAGGGGCCAAACCCCAGATTATGAAAAGAGGACTCAGGAGGACAGCCCAGGTGAAGGAAACCCAAGGACCTACACTGGAAGGAAGCTAAGTACCCCAAGCTTTTTTTGTTTTTCTGTTACTTGGAATTTGCCACTCAGGACATTTCTTTGAGCTGGACCAGTGCGTGGCTTTGGAGTTTTCATTTTCCTTGGAGGACTGAATTGTGGCTGTAGTGGACGCAGAGGCCACTGAAAGGGATAATTTGAGGCACCTCAATCTTCAGACTCAATTGAGAGGTAAAGGATAAAGACTGGGGTATGGTCTGAGCCTGAGGGGGCAAAGCCTGCCCAGGATGGTAAGGCAGGACCATAACAGGGGAGACAGGACCTCTGGCCCGAGCTGCCAGTGTGTGAGTACCATGAGGCCTGGAACCTGAGATTGCAAGGGTCCAGCCAAAGCTGAGCCAGAAATATGTGACTGTGAACTGTGGGCCTAAAGCTAGAAGGTTCAGTCAGAGTTTAAGTGAGATGAGTCCAGGGGAAGCCACAGACCAGGTAAGGGACCACTTCTCCAAAGCCCTCATTGCTCTCTGGGTAGCCTCCCCTATTTAGTTATTACATCACAACATGGCAGGAAAGAATACAAAAAAAGGGAGAGAATAGGGAGTGCTAGTGAGATGGGTATACTGGGCTGGCACCTGTGGGCATCCTACGCAGAGCCAAAAGGATGTGTCACCAAACACTCTCTGGATCTGTCCCTAACAATAGTATACATAAAATATCCATACTGTTGGCTGTTGACATATATATATGGGGGGGAGGGAACCATAATGCTTTACAGGAAGAGGAAGCATGATAGTTTGACCTAGTTCCCCAACATCTGTATAGATTGGGCACTTCACCAGGGCCTACTGAAGTGCCCAATCTATACAGACATTGAGCAAGCTGTGTCAAACTAACACAGTGCCTCATCTAGTCCTGTGCTGTAGTAGGCATGGGGGTGCGCAAAGCTAAACCTAAGGCTCCAATTTTTTATTTTTTTTTTATGTCTGTAAGTAGCCTTTATTGTCTGTCTATATAGCATATATTAGTTTATTTACACGTTCAATTTATGGCCAGGGCTGTCCTTACAAGGGGCAAATCGGGGTGACCACCCCAGCCCCCACACTTTGGGGGGCCCTGTGGAACCGGGCAGAGTGGCTGTGGTGATTCCACACTGCAGCTGGCTTCATGTTTGGCTATTCAGCACTGCCCCCTACCCCCGCCGCCAAATCCATTTTGACTTCCTTGCGTCCGGGGGTGGAGCCCCGCACAGGCTGATTTGCCCTGGGCCCTGCACCTTGCTCAGGTTGTCTCTTCTTATGGCATACTGAAATCAGAATCTCTTAAAGTTGAGCTTAACCTGAAGTCAAACTAACCCCTGCAGGATTTTTTCAACTGCAGAGAAGCTGAAGAATAAACCTAGCAGTACAGTCACTTTGTAGTAAAAAATTGCTCTTAAAAAGTAGAACAGAGGAAAAGAGCTTATACGTGGTAGATCAAAAATGCAGAAGTGACTCTTTTGCATGCTTAATGTTTCATTTTCTATTTGTGTTATAGATTTTGATCACTTCTGCCAGTTCAGTTTTCAATGATGCTGAAGAAAATGCTGCATCGTCTCATATTCAATTCATTGTTCTCTTTTCACTGCTTACTTTGCAGAAATACATTCTGCTTGTCTGAAAGTAAGAAAATAGTATTCCCACACTAGTCCCAATCATTTGTGCTATAGGATACATATTCATGAAAGTGTTCCTCAATATATTTATGCAGTTATAATGATGATATGGCCACCTAATTTTGACCTACTGGCTGCAGACATGGCAAGAACCATGAGAAACCCCCCCCCCCAGTATATTTAATGGGTTAGTTGTTCTCCAAGAACTTTTCCTCATGCACCAAGATAAATACATCTTATTCTGTATTTATCTTCAAGTTTGTTTGTACTCTGATACTAGTTCTGTAAGTTTCCACCAAAAGAAAACAAGCAGTGATTACATAGTTTCATACATTTTCAGTCTCTTACTATTGTTAGCATCTCACTTGATTATTCCAAACTGCTGACAATTGGTAAAATCATTCAGTTGACAAATGAAGCTATTGTGATCACTGCAACCGATAACTTTTTTGAACAAGAAATACAGACACTGCATTTTACTTGGCAATATCTGAAAAAAAAAAGTACTTCTGATCATGTTATAAAATCAGAGAAGGGACATTTAGCATGAACAACCTAAGTTGATGCCTTCTAGACAGTTAAAAGTATGCAGCTCTTAGAGTTTGTATGTCCCAGAAGTGAATATTGGCACATAAAATTATTAAATAATGTATTGTTTCTATAGGTAAAATATTACATTTTTTAAACACAGCAACCAAGAAGCAAATATGATTCAAGCAGGAGTTGGTATAGTTACATGTTGGTAACATTTTTTTTCATTTTTAAGTGAGGCATGATTCTACTCCTAAGATCAGTTTCCAGTGTCCCATAGTCTGACCTGTGACTGTTGCCTTCATCGCTATTGCCCCAATACTTTTTGTTCCTCCACCATTTTACTGTCTTCTCTTTTTTTGTATCTCAGACCACCCTTTATCTACACTTTTTTCTTGACTACTCTCCATTTTGCTGTATGTGTCGAAAAAAAATCTAGTTCTTGCTCTAATAATTCAAATTCTTCACTATTGCAGCTGTCCTCTCTAATAACCTCTTTTACATAAAGTAGCCTTTGTCTCTGTTTTTTCATTAGCCTCTTTTACACATCCCAAGTCATTTATGCATTGATCCATTTTCTAATTTGGATAGCAGGTTTTATCTTCTTTCATACTTATCGATGTTACAATATTTACTGTTAAAGTGAAAATATTATTTTCAAATAGTTTATCAGATCTGAATGATTTACCTGAAAATGTTATATTGAAGCCTTCATAAGAGATTGAGAAGTCAGATATAAATCGAAGCTGTGCAGTGAAGTTTCCAAAGAGGCCAGCTTTAATTGTTGGGGGCAAGACCAAGCCAGTTAATCTTGCCACTGGTTCTGTGAAGCTGCCATCTTCAGCGATGAGCAAATAGTCATGAGAGCTCTCCAGATGAAATGTATGAAAGGCCAGCTGTACTCCTTAAAAATATATATATATAAAAAGGCATGGGAGGGTTAAAAGCAAGAATTTAGACTGGCAATACAAGGCACTTAGTCCAGCTAATTTTATTTCCCTTTAAACACATACGTGATACAGACTACAAATCATCAAGCAATGTGGAAAGTAATCATAGGCTAAGAGTAATGCTATATCCAAAGAGAAAGATTTTTTAAAATATCTTAATTGATATAGGAATGGAATATATGTCACAGAAAAACAAGTAGTTCTTTAATTCATTTGGAGACACACAGAGAAGCCATGAGACTTAATTATGAATGCATACAATACTTTCAATTATTAATTGTTATTTATCTGTTTGGAGTACAAAGAGTATTATTCTTTCACCTATACAGAGTATTCCTAAACACATATACTATATATTATAAGTAGGCCTACAGATGATAGGTTTAAATAAATCTGAGTGCATTTGTTATGAGCAGACCCATATAAAACATGATCCTTTTGTACAGGTAAATGGATGATTATAGGACTGGTGAGGTTGTCAATCAGTAACCTGATTTTCTGACCACTCTGGGCATCTCATTGGTTTAGAGGACTTAAAGGATACTAAATCAATGTTTTTACCAACTCACATATAATTTATTTTCTAGTACTTTTAAAAACAAAACAGAAGTCTTAAAACCCATGTGTCTGGTCAGAGAACATTCTCTCACTCCTACATTTTGGGGGTAGGTTTGGAAGAGGAAAAGAGATTCCTGACAGAGTAATTTTTTGGATTTTTTTTTAGCAATTGATGACTCTCCTCTGAGGAGTGCAATTGCCATGAACACTATCCACAGATCACTATATTTTCAAGTCCCTCATTTTCACAACAACTTTCAACCAAATTGCCAAGGTAGTCCCTCATTGTCAATAACTGATAATATCCCAATACAGCAAAAGTTCTGTTGATTGGCATCTTACAAGGTAGCATGCTCAATTAACCAGCATGCCAGGGTGTAAGATAAAGTGAAACCGAACATGCTGACTATGGCACTTCTGGTTTCTCTGAGCCCCCATAGTCCAGGGCAAAGCAGCCTGCACTGCTGAGCCCCCACGGCCTGGGAGCATAACAGGCTATGTGGGGCTGTGCGGGGCCCACCTCCCTGTTGGGGTAGTGATGTGTCAGGAGGTGCAGCAATGTGACGGGAAGGGCAGAGGGACACCCCAGATGCGGTGGGAGAAGCGGCGGCCCAGGCCACTCAATTAACTGGCATATTTTGTTATCCAGTATCCCCCATTCCTGGGGGATGCCAGACAACAGAGCTTTTACTGTATTACAGCCAGCCAGCCAGCCATTCCATTTTTGCCCTGAATAGCCAAAAAATGAACAAGTTATGCCACTTCAGAACTATTTTATTATAGGATCTGCATTGCAACAAGTATTTTGAAACAATTATTCCTTCATTAGCATTTTACAAGTTTGCAAATACAATGCAGGGTTTATTAAGTTTGTAACTGTTAGGATGACAGTATTTGGATCTTGGGGAGCCCTGGATTTGCAGCTGAATAAAGGCTTTACTCTGGGTCTCAGCAAAGCTGCTGACCACAAGGCAGAATGATATATTAAAAGTAACATTGCAAGTGCTTAGGCAAGAAGTTTCCTAACAGTGTGGTAGTGTGTAGGATACATGATTAATTGTGTAAAAAGGAGACAGGATACAGGCCAACAGCTATCGTTAGGAGATAAAGCAGAAGCAGGACCTTGGAGATGGTGCTGAAATCAGCAAGAAACCACAGCTGACCTGGTTAATAGTCTTGAGCATATGCTCATTGCAAAAAGGTATGTAAATGAATAAAATGTATAGGCAATTCCATGCTAATGAAGTAAACAGTAAACAGAGGTGGAGCTTGAGACAGGAGGAGAGATGGGCCAAACAAAGGTGGCGCAAAGGTGGAGTAAATGTTAATGAGCATGAACCAAGGCATATAAATATGGAAAGAACTAAAGTTTGGGGCGGCTCCCCCGTTTCTTTGGGAGCTAGTTCAAAGCTGTCTCCGAAGCGGAATAAAGCTGTTGCGAGTAATGTGTGCTGGTGTTTACTCCATGTTTGCTCCCTGAGCAACTGGATCCCTGAGCAATTGGATTGTCATCTCCCTAGTCGTTGGGCGATGCATGGAGTCAGGGTCTAACAGTAACATCAAAATCATCTGTGCTCTTTTATAAGAAGGCAGTTGATCTAATAAGGTAAGCACAAAAAAAGGCCTCCCCTCTCAGACATTTCCTGGACCATTACACCTACAACTGTCTAAAAAATAAATACACTAGCTACAGTTAGCTAATATTAAAAAGGAAAACAAGTACTTGTTCATATCTTTGTTAGTTATCTGTACTTAGTGTATTTATTTTTTAGACTATTGTAGATGTAATGGCCTTTTTGTCCTTACTTTATTAGACCCACTGAGCTGCCTTGTTGGGAGAGAGATTAAATAAACTTTAATGTACAAAAATTGAAAATTTGGAAAGTACCCAATTTAAAGCACCAAGCACATATTTACCTATATGTGTTTGTGTGTATATCTGTGCATGTACATGCACACACACACATACACACACACACATGCACACACACGTGTATGGGTACATGTACAAACTACACATAAAGTGTTCCTTGCTTGTCTGTTTCGAATATATTCAGATCATTATTTTTTCTAAGCAATCACCAATTACAGACCACGATTATTCATCTTGATCACTTTTTGAGGTCTAAAATATTATCTGAATGCATTATATGCTGTGGTAGAAAAAATCCTTTTAGCGAGTTGTTTCATTACATATATTAGATTGGTGCTTGAAGTGTAAAAGCCAAATCCAGTTTGTGGATGTCCCATATATAGTTACTGTATATGTCCCACACCTAAAATCCAGGAACTTTGGCTGAGAAGACAATTCAATCTGAAAAGATTTAAGTGGCTAGGATCCTTGTACAGTCAATGGGGAGACTTAAGCACCAGAGTCATTTAGTTTCCGTAAGTGTAGGTGCCTATATGCTCTTTCAGAGAACAGGATGTAGTGGGTACCCACAAAAGGTTATCTGGAAAGCAAGGAGGTGCCCAAAGGAAACAAAAAGAAAATAATAAGCACAACGGTATTTCTGACCACCTGCTCTTTTCTTGATTAAGTGCCTAATACAGCACAGAAGTTACACATAAACCAGTTTAAGTAATAAAAAACTGGTTTAAACCTGTAACAGAACAGATCTTCAGTGCACATAAACAAGTTTGAAAATGGCTGAAACCGGTTTGAGAAACCTGGCTGAATATAGTATCAGATTTAACTGATTTGGGTCAAAACATTTTATACAATGTCTGTCCCAGACCCCTTGCTGGTTTAAAATAAACAAGACACCTCCAGTATCCTGGCATGCTCTCTGGGCTGGGTGGGGCTCTCTGCTTCACAGCAGGGCTGGCCCCTCCCCTCTGCTCTCTGGCTGCAGCTCTGGCACAGACTGTGGACTGCTCCCCCTCTCCCCTTCACCACTCCCTGCTAAGCAGGAATTCCCCTCTCCCCTCTACCTTGTGGCAAGGTGTTTGTGTATTAGCTAGCAGACCACAGGCTGGCTGCGGTCCCTGCTGAATCAACAGGTAGAATCAACAGGCTGAATCAACAGATAGCTGGTAATGTCCCTCTGTTGTTTTCTTAATAGGGTGATAAACACTGTTATCAGTTCCCTGCTGGGCTAATCAGAGCATCCTTCCAGGGTTTGACCATGACCCCCATGACCCCCCCCCCCCCCGGCTTCAGCTCAGTGCTGTGGAAGAGACGGGAGAGCTGCTGTAGCACCCCCTAGCTTCTAGCCTGAGCCATTGCAGACATGTGCCTGGATATCTGGGATGTCTGTGTAGTTATGAACCAGTTCAACCTTGCCAGGTTAGACTAACCTGCAAAGATTGAATTAATTCAGGCTCAGGCTTTTTGAATGTCTGTCCCTAGCCTATATGTTCTCTATTTTGTACCCACTAAAAGAAACTTATTAGTAAGTCCCTTTATACATATATAAAAAACAAATGCATGCATATGGGCACAAAACTCCCCAATGAACATAATGCTATATCTGCCTAGGTGTTTATCAACATTTCACTGATGACAAGACACAGTACTGGTTTTGCATGAAGGTGTAGGCCACATGAAGAACTATTACCTTTTACACTAATGATTAAAGCCTCTGCTGTCTAAAACCCTACACATTGGTGTGTATGTCAAGTGTTACATTTAAGCCCCTGGCACACTTAGTTATTTAACCAGTTAATCATGTTTTAAGTTATGACCAAGCCAAATGTTAATGTAATTAATGGTGTGATAAAATAAGGAATAAGCCACAAAGTTATTACACAAAATATGTATAAGAACTTTGTGGCTGCCTCTCATCATGTCAACAACCGAATGTGTGGCCAGGCTGCAGCTTCCAGCCACAGGATATGCTCCCATGGCTAGAAGTCTGGATCAGCTGATGTGGTTCCCAGGTGCAGGAGCACATGGAGGGCCCCCCATGGCTGGAATCCTCATCAGCTGACAGATTACTACTTCCCAGTGCAGGGGGAGCCTAAGATCACCACCCAAGGCACCACAACTTGTAGAATGTTAGGGAACATGATAATAACTGTCTGTCAGATTCCTTCGAACCTATACTTGCACATCTGCCAGGGGCCTCAGAAACTGATCAGACCCAGTGTACAAAGCCAGCAAATAAACAAACTTAAGCTGAATATAAGACTGGGTAGCCTTTTGTCAAATATATTGATATGAATTGTGTTCACAGTCAACCATTGATGTTATTATATTCTCTCCTCTCTGTCATCCATTTTACTAAAGAAAAGGAAATAGTTCATAGATTTCATAGACATTAGAGCTGGAAGGGACCTCGGAAGATCATCGAGTCCAGCCCCCTGCCCAAAGGGCAGGAAGTCAGCCGGGTTCATAGGATCCCAGCAAGATGAGCATCCAGTTTGCTCTTGAAGGTGTTCAATGTAGGCGCTTGAACCACCTCCGGTGGCAGGCTATTCCAGACCTTGGGGGCTCGGACAGTAAAGAAATCCCTACCTCAAAAATTGATTCTCCACTTCCCCCAAACTGCTATGGCAGCAGCTGCAAGGAAAGAGAATAGGAGTTTACTCTTCTAACTTCATGAATTCATCGACTGTGGACTGCCACTCTCAAAGAAATAGAATAAAGCAGACTTGAGACTCTAGTCTAATATGCCTGCAGTGCTTGTTGTGTCATTACCACTCTCCATTACTCTAAGCATCAGCTGCATAGTTCCCCAGTATTAAATTTGAAGGAGTATATCATGGGACCATGAGAGGTACATTAAAAATATTCCAAGAGTTAGACTTTTATGGCTGGACGTGTCTTTGATTTCATAGACATTAGGGCTGGAAGGGACCTCGGAAGATCATCGAGTCCAGCCCCCTGCCCAAAGGGCAGGAAGTCAGCTGAGGTCATAGGATCCCAGCAAGATAAGCATCCAGTTTGCTCTTGAAGGTGTTCAATGTAGGTGCTTGAGCCACCTCCAGTGGCAGACTGTTCCAGACCTTGGGGGCTCGGACAGTAAAGAAATTCTTCCTTATGTCCAGCCTGAAACGGTCTTGTAGTAGTTTATGACCATTCGACCTAGTCGTCATCCCTTGGGGCGCTCTGGTGAACAAATGTTCCCCCAGATACTGGTGGTCACCCCTGATAAACTTATGGGTGGCCATCAGATCACCCCTGAGCCTGCGCTTTTCCAGGCTAAAGAGCCCCAGGGCTCTCAGCCTGTCATCGTAGGGTCTGCTTCCCTGACCTCTGATCATGCGTTTGGCTCTTCTCTGGACTCTCTCAAGCTTCTCCACATCCTTTTTGAATTGTGGAGCCCAAAACTGGACGCAGTACTCCAGCTGCGGCCTCACCAAGGCCGAGTACAAGGGAAGAATGACGTCCCGGGATTTTCTTGAGAAGCATCTATGGATGCATGCCAACGTTTTGGTCACTTTACTAGCCACAGCATCGCACTGCAGGCTCATGTTCATCTTGTGGTCAATGATGACCCCCAAGTCTCTTTCTTGCATAGTGTTGGCCAACATAGCACTGCCGAGCCTATAAGGATGCTGCGGGTTTTTCTTCCCAAGGTGGAGAACCTTGCATTTATCAGTGTTGAACACCATCAGATTCTCGTCCGCCCACTTGCTGAGCCTGTCCAGGTCATCCTGGATCACCCGCCTGTCTTCTGGTGTGGATGCGTTTTCCCAAAGTTTGGTGTCATCAGCGAACTTGGCCAGTCCACTTCTGACTCCAGTGTCCACATCATTAATGAAGATGTTGAACAGTATGGGTCCAAGGACAGAGCCTTGGGGGACACCACTGGTCACAGGACACCACGATGAATGACTTCCATCAATTACCACCCTCTGGGTCTGACCCCGGAGCCAGTTTTCCAGCCAGTGGATCGTGGAGGACCCAAGGCGACAATTGGCCAGTTTCTCTAAGAGGTGATTATGGGAAAACAGGTCAAAGGCTTTTTTGAAGTCAAGATATATGACATCAATCTCTTCTCCCTTGTCCAGGTGATAGGTCACCTGGTCATAGAAGGAAATGAGATTGGTCAAGCAAGACCTACCCGCAACAAACCCGTGCTGGCTATCCCTTAAGATGTTGGCGTCGGCCAGTCCATTAAGGATGGCCTCTTTGATAAACTTTTCTAAGATCTTCCCCGGGATAGAAGTCAGGCTGATGGGCCTATAGTTAGCCGGATCCACTTTCCTCCCTTTCTTGAAGATAGGCACCACATTGGCCTTCTTCCAGTCTTCGGGCACTACACCAGAGCGCCAAGAGTTTTCAAAGATCTGCGCTAGAGGCTGGGCTATGATGCTCGCCAGCTCCTTGAGTACCCTGGGGTGAAGATTGTCAGGGCCGGCTGACTTGAAGGTATCCAGCTTCTCAAGATGTTCCTTCACGAAGTCAGCATCAATGGAGGGCGGGGGATCACCCTCATCTGAACTTCCCTGTCCCGTAGGACTGATGAAAGACCGACGCAAAGTACCTATTTAATAGGTTGGCTTTTTTCTGGGCTTTTTCCTGGGAAATATCTCCCATCCAAATACAGGACTATCTTCATAAGACTACAAACATCTGAAAAAGCAGTATAAGTAGTTTGTTTCATGCCTGCCATTATGGAAGGATTTTCCTCCCTCCCCTCTCCTATCGCAAATTTTAATACACAACTAAATTTCAATGTAATAGTTTGAGAAAATTAAATTTTTTTTTCTTTTAAGGATTAATAAAATACGTATATTTAATTCTGTTGGAAGCATATTTAAAATATATATTATCTGTGGATTGGCAGTCACATTATATTCTTACCTTTGCCATGTGATACTTCAATAGTCCAAGTGCAGTTAAGAGAGTTTGGATAAAAATCAGGAAAACCTGGAGAAAGAATGGTTCCACTGCTCCCATGAATATAACCACCACACAGAGCTTAATAAGAAAGAAAGAGAGAAAATGTCATTACATTGGGTTCTCTGTTACTGTAGCAAAATCTCAGATACTACTCATCATTTTTGCTTGATAAATGTCTCTGTATAGTGATACAGAAACATATTATTGACGAAGATAACTCGTCTTCACTAGTGTATGGTCTATGCATGTTTCCAACATTTTTTTAAAAGATGGCTACATCTGATAAAGGCAGAGAAGATTACCAGCAGCAATAATGTGTTAAAACTCCTCATACACAGAGAGTGGCTGGTTTCCTTGGTAACTTCTTTGAAAGTCAATGGGGAATCTTGGCATAAGTATGGACATGGAATAGACTGTAATCAAATGCAAGTTGATTGCCTGTGATTTGGAAACTTCCACTGGTTTTCTGAAGAAAGTCTCATCTACCGCATCCTCCTGGTCTGGTGTTCTATAACACACACCCACCACATCATCACCCTTGTTCCTCTCCCCTGTAACCTTAACCCAGAGACTTTCACCAGGCCTTTCTCTAGTTCCATACTCAAGCTCTGAGCAACCATACAGTTCTTTTACATATAGCGCAACTCCTCCACCTCTTCTCCCCTGCCTGTCTTTCCTGAACAGTTTGGCAGTCAGGCAAGAAACTTTGCTCAAAAATAATTCAGCAGTAATCATGTTTAAACTGTTTTACCTACACTTTATTGGATAAATGTTATTTAAAAATGCTTCAATATTTTCCCCTTCCCTTTTTATGCACACACTATTGACAGTTTCAAAATGATGTTATTTAGAATTATGCAAATAATGTTTAGTTTATAGATAATTCATGAGTAGCTGTAATGTTGAGAAGACTCAGTTTTCTAAATTCAAAATTTCAGTTGCATATAATGGTTTTAAATTGGAAGTATAGGTTGACATTGTTTAAATTCTTAACCTGAATTACTGCAACCCTTAAAAGCAAGTGAAAATATTTGGGAAATACATCCATCTTATTTCAACAGTTGTTTATCAGAAAATTTGATGAAAATGAACATGAACAAAGTATAGAAAAAAACAAAGCAAATATTGTTTTTTAAACATGTGAATGCTCATAGAAAATGTTATTGTAATATTCAATGGCCTCTACTTTAAGCACATTTTCCAGTTTTCAAACAGCTGTTTGCACCATATAGTGTTTTATGCTACCTTTTAATTAGTAATTCATTCTGAAATGTGTTTCTACTGCATAGCATTAGACTTTGTTCATATTTTGTGAATACTTTCAACACACAGAGTTTCAAAGAAAGATATATAGAATACAGGTTTTCTAATGGAAAAAGCCTCTTATTTTCTTATGTTATATGTATATGTGAAAAGAGATGCTTTTAAATTAGTGTAAATCACACAGCATGTTTTACTGTGCAAAATTGTTGTACAAGCTTGAATAGAGAGGGAAGAAATGATGTCAGGTAGTTCCTCATCATATCCAACATATAACAAACCTTTTTATGTATTTTGGAAGATCAACTGTTATGATGAAAAGTGTAATTGTCAGAGTCCTGATTATTATCAACATGAGTAATAGGTACTTTGCATTTGGGATAAATTAAACAAATAATGAAATACCCTCTTGAACAGCAGAAATTAAAGCAACAGAAGCTACCTCCCAAGACTTAACCGATTGGTTGCAACTGTGTGTGTCCTGACACAGGAGAAACAGCATGTGGGGAAGCCAGAGAAGAAGTGATAAGTATGCCCAGCCTTTTAGGAACGTCCTATACTTGTACTGTATTAATTCATGAAGCAAATGAAACGTGAACCAGCAATAAATAGTTTCCTTCTTAGAACATATTCCCAATCTAGAAAGGTAATGTGTGTTTGACATACACATTTATATTTGTATAATATACAAATATTATAACATCCAGACCTCAGGATGTCCCCAAACTTACCATTGGCTTCCAGTGCCAGGGGTTCTGTGTGACCTGCTCTCAACTCTGCATTTCCCCTGCCCTTTTAACGTTCTTCTCAATTCAGGCCCATTCACCCTCCCTTTCTCTGTCAACTGCTTCCTTCCTTCTTTTTCCTATGATTTTTTTCTTCCTTTTCTTTACTTTTTTCAGAGATATTACATATGTTCTGGGATGATAATCAGAGCTCAGACAGTTTCATCATTATTATGATTAAAGAAGATCTAATCTTTGCCTCTTATTCCTAGATCTTATGGTGCAGCATCTCATCTACACATTGCAGAGTTTATTCATATATTGAATGAAGATAATACTTAAAGTAGTGTAAGTAATTCATAACACATATTCAGTTGTGGGTTGCAAGGAAAGTTAGAAACACAGAGTATTGATAGTATTAAAATAGAAGTATTGTTACGTCTCAGCTCTGTGTTCTTGGGAACCCTGGCACAGGATGCAGTCTGTCTGACTCTCAAAGAATTCCCCCTCCCTCCCCTCCTCTACCTAAACGAAACTGATTAAGATGCAGTGAGAGATGCACCTAAGACCCTCCACATAAGGGTGACAAGTGAAACAACTGTCTTAGGTCTCATTTGCATCCGAGATGGAACCAGATGACCGTTCATTTACATGAGAGATGGAGAGCAGAAAGCCTGAAGCAGAGACTGCAGTGAATTCTGGGACCAGAGAAGCAGGGGAGCACTTCATGATGGGGAATCTGTGCTCCAAATGCTAATCAACCCACATTTACACACACCCAGCTCAGCATTTATCAGACCAGTTCTAATCTGGATTTACAAAGGACTTTCCTCCCCCCCGCCCCCCAGACACACACACACCTCTAAGTTTAATAGGCATCTTGGGCTGTACATTCCCCGGTCCCACTATGGGAGGCCTATTTAAACTTGATTGACTAAAACTTGGTTGCCGGGTTAGGGAATGCTGAGGCAAGAGACCTAGTCGGGGCGGGGGGGGGGTATGGGCAACACTTGAACAATGGTTAAGGGTTCATCACAGCGTCCAACCCATTGGAGCCCTAACCACAGGTGTTGTCATACTTTTCCCAGGACGGCTGGTGGAAGTCCTCCTGCCCAAAGGTTATAAATGCCCCAATATTTGCCTTAAGTTTGTTAAAAGACTATAGTAAGATCTGGAAAAGTCATGCTAAGCTGAGGCTTGTTCACATCAAGTAAAAATCCCAAATCCTGATGCTGTAAGCTATCTATTGTTTCTGAAGAAACCATGAGATATCCCATCAGTATATCTGCTATCCACAGGAATTTCAAGATGGCTCCCAAGTATCTGGTTACTCCCTAACCTTTTGTGCTTCCTGATTATCAATCAGTTTCTTGAGATGTTCCAAACCAGATAACCCCTTGTCAATAGAAAAGACAATGATTTCAACTATTGAGAATGCTTCGAAGCAGATGAACTGAGGGTATAAAAATCTGTAAAGAAGCAGCAGTGTGTGTGCTTCAGGAAGAAAAATCATGTGCTGACACCACCCACTGTTGTTCTCGGGATGCTGGAAGAACAGATCGTCTCCCTTCAAGGATTGTGCTACGAACTTTACCTGTCAGCTTTGAGACCCAAGTGCCTTGGACTGGCGAGATCTCAGTGCTCTCTCTCTCTCTCTCTCTCTCTCTCTCTCTCTCTTTTTTCTCTAGGCATAAATTTCTGAACTTGAACTGTACTAGTTAAGCTTGAGCTAAGTTTCCCCAAATACTTAGTGAAACCAGGGTAGTATTGTAATTGCTTGTGTTTGTTTTTCCTTTGCATGTCTATTACTATTAGCACCATTATATATTTCATATGCTTAGCAATAAATAACTTTTATAGTCAAACTGGTAGTAACTGGGTATATTTTTCCTTCTCTGCTTCTCTTTCCTCCTGTGCTCTGCAGCAGCACTTCTTTTACCTAAAGATCCTTGTGAAGCCCAAAAATACTGTGGGATCTGCTCATCAAGAGGCCAAAGATTGGGACATGCTGAGTTTGAAACACATAAGGGAATCAGCTTGTACAGGCTGATTGACCCAGTTTGACTCAGACGTGCCCTTATGAACTGAATGCTGGCCCATGAGGGTGTCAGCTGGACACCCAGCGGGATTCAGAGGGATTCTGTTCACCTGTGTGCTTGTGTCTGACTGCAATTTATTGTTGCTCTGATGAACTGATTCTTGGCATATGAGGGTGTCAGCCTGTCCATGCTGATCAACCCGGCCGGGTCAGGCATGTCATGTTAATCTGTATGTGTTTTTGTGTATGACTGATTTGGTGACTGGAGGAACCCAGCCCCATTGAGACTGAGTCCTGCAAGATAGCTCCACTGGGGGGGGGGGGGGTGAGGACTTGCAGAAGGGAGATATACAGCTCCGTATAGAAATGCAAGTAACACAAGCAGCACATTGACAGAATTACCAAGACCCTAGAAACATATCCCTTAAATGAGCACACCCCAAAGTAATGGGCAAATCTGGTAACAGTATTTAAAAGCTTTGAACTCTGGTATGAGGGAAAGGAAGAGAACATAACTAAAAACATGACTAACTAATGCACTAAAACAGAAAACAGCAGGGTTGAAGTTATGTGTTACACTAAGGACATTTATAATGTGAGCATCCACATATTAAAGCTTAACTCAAATGAAGTGCCCTCTGAGCATCTCAGGGTTATGCCAATACAGGTAAGGGCTAACACTGGGCTGTGATACATAGCTCACATTAAGGTATCTTCAGTCTGCTTCACAGAGATAAAATGAATAATTTGCAGTCCTCCGGCATCCCAGCATGCATCACTCCCAGACTCCCCATCCCAAGCAGGGAATGAACTCAAGTGTCCCACAATTGACCACTCCCAGGCCCAACTCCAACCTCAGAGCAGGGATAGAGCTCAGGCACCCTGGTTCCTAGCCACGTGCCTGCTCACCAGCTCTTTAGCAGCAAGTCAGGGCTGTGCAGACAAGAAGCAGTATTAATCTTTAACATGCGACTGCTCGCAGAACATTCTAACTTAACACTGCTTAACATTTTACAGGTTGTGGTCTAAGGTGTAATTTCATCCCAGCTTACTTTTTGTTTTTTAAGCTGGTTATTATAATTGGCACCTACCATCACAGCTAGGTAATGCATGATTCCACTGATGGTTTTTTTCACATATGAGTGGCTCCTCATCACTCAGTGTATATCCTGGATCACAGCTAAAAGTTACTGTAGATCGGATGCTAAAGCTGTTACCATGGCGATGGCCATTCACAGGAATCCCTGGGTCAAGGCAGGAATCTGATTCTAGTGTAACACCTGAAATGCAAAGTAAAGTTACTGCTTAAAGGAGGACAAGAGCAACACAAGCACAAACAGAAAAAGAGAGAGAGAGAAACGGATGAAAAAAGATCCCAAATAAAATACTTTGGGCTAAGCCAATAGTACAACTCAATACCGTCTTCTGGGTGCTGTCATTGACACAGACACAGTATGTTAATTCTGAATTTTAATACATAGATTAAAGCTTTAAAAGATATTTTTAAAACACTGACAAAAATAGAACAAATATAAAAAAACAAATGTTACAGCCAGAGGATCTTATTAAGAGTCAACATACTACTCTGTTATATCTCCTTTTGTTATTCTGTAATCACATTAATTTATTACATTTTATATGCTGCTTTGAGATGACTCAGCTCACTCATGAATGCTTTCTCATTTTGGTCACAGCAATGATTCTTTTTTTTCCCTTTCTTTTTTTTTTTTAATTATATAAAGAAGCACCATGTTAGAACTTGTACTTTATGAATCCAGTAAATTTAGTTGCAGGTTTGTTCTATAATAGCCTTACAGTTCTACAAATAAAGTCCTGTGCAAAAATAGGATGAAAAAGTGAGGACACCCATTTCTGTAGGCTTTAAAGAGTTCTTAATTAAACTGTAGATATGTAAATAAGTTCATTCATAGGTATTACATGCTGCTTTTGTGCCAATGGGCATTAGCAGTGGCTGGAGAAGTATCAATGGCAGCAGAAAGTCAAAGTTAGTCATGTTAGTCTAAAGTAAAGTAGAAGGCAGGGTAGATTTGTATCTTATAGACTAACCAAAGTTTGTGCATCTGTGTGTACATCATACAAGTATAAGGTTAGGTATTTTCCCCAGCCAGAATGGGGACAAAACCTACTTGTCTTACATCTGCATACAAAGAAACTTCATTAAATACATTGCCTATAATTAAACTGATGCCAAAAGCATGTACTCAGCAATGGAAACAAACTATGAAGTTGATTAAACACAGCCAAGACTGAACATAACTATGAAACCCATGGCCCATAATAAGTAAACATACTGATGAAAACCTACCACAAGGAAACATTACTAACCCATCTGAATAAGATACAGTGTAGTGCCCATTATGCTCAGTATCCCTCTGCACTAACTCTTTTTAAAGTCATGGTGAGCCACTACATTGACTACATTTTGGCTTCCTCTTCAATCCCACAGCTGAGCTTTGCCTTTCTTTCCCATTTCCAGTGATTCCCATTTCTTCTCCAGCCTGAAATGTGTGGCAAACATAACCAAATAGGACTTCTCCAGCATCCCTCTATTGCCTCCTGTCTCAGCCTGATACATATGATTAGTGTATCCCCACACTTCATGAGGTGGAGCTGGACAAGGTTGACCTGTGCCTCATCTGTGTATACATTTTTGGAGGTTCCCACAACTTGTGACAACACTCAGTTCTAGTCATGAGCAGGGATCCTGGTTTTTCCTGTTTAAAAATAGCAAATTCTCTGATTAAAAATCCCAAATTCTCTGATTTAAACCCCCCAAATGCATTTTTCCCATGATTACAATAAATGTCTCTCTATACATGTATAACTGTTGAATAAAATGTGTTATTGATATATGTACAGTTTTAAAGCAATTTGGAAACCTACCAGTGTCTCAATGATTATAATAAAATAATTTCTAAATACCTATACATTTTTGACCCTCACTCCTGTTCCACAGCTCTCCAAGCCTTGCCAATGCCCCTTACTCCCAACGCACAGGCCCCTGGCCCACTGACCTACAGCCCCTCAGTCCTGCTGGTACCCCTCACTCCTGATGCACTGCCCCATGCCTCCAGCATATAAGCAAGGGAGTGGGTGTGGGGAGAATGGGGTAGGCCTGTGGGAAAGAGGGGTGTGGGCACATTCCCCCTGATATTTCTGTGCCCACAGTGGAGAATGTGGCATGAGACTGCAGCAAGGCTGGACCAGCTCCAGGCAGGAGCCACCTCCACAGCTCAGAACGTGGAACTGGTTGGGATGGAGTGCTGCACAACCATGGCTGCCAAGATGAGGCACCCTCTATGCACCTGGCAACCATGAGGGCACAACTCCAAACCACAGTGCCTCATCTTGGTGTCCATGGTGGCACAGTGATTCCTCCCACACCAGGTCCCACATCCTGGACCTTGGAGATGGCTTCCTTGGAGCTGGTCCAGCCATGCTGCAGCCCCAAGCCCTGCAGTGAGCACGGAAATATTGGGGTGCATGTGCCCCACTGTCCCATCACCTCTGCCTCCTCCTACCCTCACAATACATGGCCTGTTCCCCCTCCCTCCCATTGCATGGCCTGTGCCCCCTGCCCCCCACCTAATATGTAGCCAGTGTCCACCCCATCCCCATAGACTTACCTGCAGGGAGCTGCAGGAACTGCTTTCCACTGCTGCCTGGCTGCCATGTGCATGTGTGATCGCTATCCTCCCACTCCCCACAGCCCCAAGCAGTGCCTTGTAGGCTGGAACTCTGCCAGCGTGCAAGAGAAAACTCACCATTTCCTGTGTTTTTCTCCTTTAATGGGGAAAATCCACAGTTTTCCACACTACTCAGAAAACCTGGCTCCCTTGTGGGGAGACTAATTAGCAGCTAATAAACTAATAAGCTCTGCAGAAGGGTAGTACTTGTAAATACAAATACTATCCTGTTGTGGAGATTTTTACTCTTCAACAATGCACATTTAGACCCTGACCCAGCTGGCTAGGGCATGAGGGTGCCTCAGTGTGGGGGGCTTCAGCTGCCTGATGGCTAGCTCCACACTAGAAAACACTTGTGCCTCAACCAATCCATCCACAGGATGTTGATATGAGTTGGAGCAGTGTTGGGCTGTCAGGCTGACTCCTCAAGGCCCCTGCCAGGTGGAGCTGCTCCCACTTAGCTTATATTTGCTGTCCCATGGGCACATTTAAATGGTGCACCCAGGAGCACTTCAAATTAATAGTGCTCTTCAAATTGATTGCACCTCCTATATCTCCTCTCTCCCCATACCTCGTATGCTGATTTCCCTACCTAGTAAGTTCCAGATTTCTCTTCCCTCTCAACTGTTCTCAGTTCCTTTTCACCTAACTGATTTTCACTTTTACAACTATTTCACTCACAGGTTTTGTCCCAGTCTCCTTGTCTAGATAGTTGCAAACTTCTTGCCCAGCAAGTCCCAATACCAGTAGTTATCTTTTAGTCTCCAGTTGCAATCTCACCACATTCCTTGTCTTCCTTTTCTTTCCCTCCCTATTCTTCAGTCTACCTATTTGCCCATTCTTATTTTGTATGATATGATTTTGTCCTCCATGCTGCTCAGTGTTTTAGTGAATAGGCAAGTAACTGAGAGGAAAAAGTAGATGGCCCCTTTGCACTCATTGCAATGGGAGTCCCCACCCCACATTGGGAAAAATCATTTCAAGTAATATCCAGGTTCTTTTCTGTAGCATTATGTTGCAGAAATATTAGATAATCACTTGGTCAGGTTGTGCATGCAATTATGCACATACCAGAGCTATAGTTTCATAGTTTCATAGTTGGTAGGGTTGGAAAGAACCTGAGCAGATCATCAAGTCCGACACCCTACCATGGCAGGAAAGAGTACTGGGGTCAAACGACCACAGCAAGGTGTTCATCTAGCCTCCTCTTAAAGACCTCCAGGGTAGGAGCCAGCACCACTTCTCTTTGAAGTTCCAGATCCTAGCCTCCCTGACAGTGAAGTAGCGCCTCCTTATATCTAGTCTAAATTTACCCTCTGCCAGCTTGTGACCATTATTTCTTGTCATCCTGGGATTGCTCGGGGCAACAGGGATTCCCCCAGTGCCTGCTGGTCCCCTCTGACTAGTTTGTAAATGGCCACTAGATCCCTCAGCCTTCTCTTGTGGAGGCTGAACAGGTTCAGGTCCCTTAGCCTCTCCTCATAGGGCCTGCCCTGCTGCCCCCTGATCATGCAAGTGGCCCTCCTCTGGACCCTCTGCATGTTGTCCACTTCCCTTCTGAAGTGTGGTGCCCAGAACTGGATGCAGTACTCCAACTGCAGCCTGACCAGTGTCGCATAGAGGGGGAGGATCACCTCCTTGGACCCGCTTGAGATGCATCAGTGGATGCATGACAAGGTGCGGTTGGCCTTTCTGACCATGTCCCCACACTGTCAGCCCATGTTTATTTTGGCATCAATAATGACTCCAAGATCCTTTCCTGCCTCTGCACTGACAAGAAGGGAATCCCCTAGCCAGTAGGTACGATGCTGGCTCTTCCTCCCCAGGTGCAGCACCTTGCAGCACCAGGTGTTGAAGCCCATCCTGTTCTCATCCTCCCACCCCTGTAGCCTGTCTAGGTCTGATTGCAGCCTATTCCTCCTTTCTAGTGAGCCCACTTCCCCCCACATCTTAGTGTCATCTGCAAATTTGAACAGGGTGCTTTTTACCCCCTCGTCCAAGTCACTGATGAAGATGTTGAACAATGCAGGCCCGAGGACCAAGCCCCACGGAACCCCACTGCCCACATCCCTCCAGGTCAAAAATGACCCATCCACCACCACTCTCTGGGTGTGGCCCTCCAGCCAGTTAGTGACCCATTTGACTGTGTAGGTGTCAACGCCACAGTCCCCTAGTTTTTTAATGAGAATGGGGTGAGAGACAATGTTGAAGGCCTTCCTAAAGTCCAGAAAGACTACGCCCACTGCTATCCCTGTGTCTAAGGATTTTGTGACCTGGTCATAGAAGGAGCTATGATAGGCTCAAGTAAATCTAATACATACAAAGTTTGCAATGATTTGAGCAGTTAAATTCTAATAAGTCTATAGTGAGCATATGTAAACCATGACTTTCCAAAAACTTGTAAGTACAGTAAAAGCTGAGTTATCCAGCACCTTACAAGCTGACATGCTCTGTTAACCAGCATGCTGGCTTGTCAGGACTTGTAAGGGAAAAGTGAAACCAGAAGTGCCCATCATGGAGGGTCAGTGATGCAGAGGGAGGGGTCGCAATGTGGTGGGAGGAGTGGCAACACCCCAGACGCAGTGGTACAGGCAGCGGCCTGAACAGGCAAAGATGCCTGTTTGGGCTACTCAGTTATCCGGCATATTTTGTTATCCAGCACCCTCCATTCCCCATGGGTGCTGGATAACAAAGCTTGTAGATAGAATTTTGACACATCCTAACAGGTATAAAAAAGTCACATTCTTGATTCTTTGACCATACACTCAACTTTCAACTCTAAATTACAAAACATGGAGGCATCTGAACATTTATAAGTGGATAAAATAATGTATTTTTCTCTAACTTCATTCTCAGAGGCAGAAAACTATTATTTAAAATTTCAGCTGAAAAGGTTCAAGCTTGACACAATTATAAAAAAACTAAAAAGAGAGTATTTTAGTGGAAAATACTGGATGCTTTAATAAAAGATGGGTGCTATCTGTGCTCCTATTCCAATAATAATTATATATAATATAGCTAACCAAATGCACTGTAGGTTCAAATTTGGAAGGACTGATTTAATACATGATAGTTGACAGTATGGTTGTTTATACACACACACATGCACACACACACCCACACTAAGACCATAATTATTTAAAAATATATAATAAATATACTAGGGTCAGTAAAAAAAACAAAATGTGATTGAAAAAAATTTGAAACTTGCACAGAAAATTTGTACATCTCAGTACACACAGTTATTTTTCAACATAGTCTCTTTCTCCATTACTGGCCTTTTTCCATCTGAGAAAAGGGGCATGTGTCCTGACATTGTGCATACTCCTGTGGTAGTTCATAATCCATATGTTACTCTGTGTACAATCTAATATGATCAAATACTTTTCTGTTGTGGTTACAGTAACAATCATGCTCATAGTATTGTCACATGAGTGAATGTTGGAGAGAAAGACAGTCAATAAAATGAGGTTAGGAGTTATGTAGTTTAGTATCAAATTATTTTTTGTTATTATTTACAAGTTGGTGGGGGCAACAAAAGTTCTTTAAAAATGGATAGATGATTCAGAAGCAGGCAACTGAGCACTCATGGAATAAGGACGTTGATAGCTGAATTTAAGTAGGTTTCCTTTTTGTTACAAAAATCACTAGTGCACTTTTGAGAAGGAAAATTCAAGTGGCTTATGACAAGATACTTAACTTGAATTAACTTTCCTATAACATCCTATTGGCAGCCAATGATCAGACAGTCAGTCGGTCTCCCATATTATGCAAGGTCATGGAGAAGCTACAACAACAGTTCATTTAAATCCGTGTGACCATGTAAAAGGAATTTTGTTAGAGTCTTTGCTTTAATAAATGTACGGTACCTATCTAGGTTTCCCTTGGTCAGTTTTTCCCTCCTTTCCATTCACTCTTCCTTGAAACATTGTGTTGGCCAAAGATAGGCAACAAAGGATAGGTTACCTTTATCTCAATATAATAAATATTGGTTCCTAGCTCCTCATTTAACTTGCTTTCACCCCTGTCTCTTGTCAGAATTGTATATTGCTAATAACTGTATTTAGGAATATTGTTACTACAGAAAAACAAATGAGTTAACTCATTTCTCTCCTATCAAGGAAATGACCCGTCCAGAAAAGTTCAGCTTCCCTAATCCTTAAGAAAACTACAATGCTTCAATGTCATCAATGATTGATGATGTTATCACATGATCATAAAGCACACCAGTAAGAGATATGGAGTTTCCTCTAATTTAATCTCATTGTAAGTACTAAGTTGTGAGACTAGCAAATATAATGATTGTGTCTCAGGCTGGATGCAACACTTTTTTTAGTAAAAATATGCTTCTTTTTAAGCAAAAAGGCACCTTCAAGTCAAATCTGAAAAAATAAACAAAGACCAGAAGAGGAATGGATAAAACTAGAGGTCTTTGGGAGCAGTAAAGAAAAAGAAATGGAAAGCTCTGCATGAAGTGTTTTTAAACACAATTTAAACTATGAGAAGGAGAAACTTCATAGTCATAAATGTTTCTGAAATGATTTTTTTTCTCCAGAGGATGCCTGTACAGGAGACTTTGACTGAGAAGTAGTTGAAAAATACTGTGCAGTAGTGCACATTGCAGCATGGACAATACTAATGCACTACTGCACAGTATTATTAGGCTACCGTGCAGTAGCATCATCTAGAAGACATTCACTGGAACTACTGAGTAGTAACTCTGGTTACTGCACATTTATTTAGTACTTGCTAATACAAGTACTATGCAGTACCATACTTCATAAGCGTGCCCGAAGTCAAGAAATTTGTTAACTTTTCAGCCATCAACATTTGTAAGTTAGTTTTCATTTCTCCCCAAAATGCTAATTTCTGTTAAAGTATCAATATCTCCCTCAAACCATATGGGTTTTTAATTAAAGCTTAGTATAACTGCAAACCATGGTTAATGATTTTTAAAATGATGCCAAGCCAAAGCTTCACTTTGAAAAAGTTGTGTCAATACTGACATTTGGTGGGGAGGGGAAACAAAACGAAAAACCCATACTTTCAATGGTCATATTCTGTTGGCTGTATTTAATTCTTCATTACTGATTCAAGTAAATATTTTCAAAGGCTTGAAGCTATAAATGTTGTTCAGAAACTGTTTTAATGATCTGGGTTCTAAAGAGGAAACAAGAATTTATTACTAGAAAATGTATGCAGCATGCAAAGGCACTTCAGTCTAATTAGCGATGACATTTACACACATTATATAATTATAAATTTATATATAATATATATGTATACTGTAAATGTGATGTTTAATATATTAATATAGTAATATTTTAAATAGGCATTTATATTCAGACCATTTAAATGAACAGCTTCGATATGCTACATGTAGTGTTTAGCCACAAATATTTATTTTCTGATTCAGAGTATATACAAAGTGGGGGAGAGGGGGTAAGAGAGCAGGAAAAAAAAAGAGATGTTCTATCTACATCTATCTGGATTATTATAGATATATAATGCTTGATATAATATATATATTATATGCTTTATAATTTTATTATTATGAAAAGCAACGGCAGAAGCATGGTGCCTCCTCCTTGTTCCTCAGCAGCAAAAACAATACATTCGGAGCAACAGGGGCTCAATTTGCCTGCACTGTGGCCTGATGTTCACCTGCACAATAGTTCCCAAATTGAAAAATTACACAGGTCTGATTATGTGATCTTAGTTTACCTCCCATATATATGTGGAATTTACTAAGGTAACATAAACATATTCTTTTATCAGCTGAACATCACATAAAATATAGGATTAGAAAGGACTCAGGAAAGCATATAGTCCATCCCCTTACTCTAAAGGTGGAATGAAGTATATGTGAATCATTCATGGCATATGGTTTTCTAATTACTTAAGAAATCTCCAATTAAGGTAATTTCAGGCCCCCTTGAATGAACTATTTAAATTTTCTTAAACTTCAAAAGTGTTTCCTAGCACCTAACCTAAATCTCCCTTGTTGCAACATAAGCCAATTACTTCTTATGTTAGTCTCAGTAGACATGACAAAACAATTGCTATCCCTTTTATAACAATGTTTACATGTTGGAAGATGGTTCTGTCTCCTCCTAGTCAGACACTTTTCTTGATTAAAAAAGAACCCCAACATAACATCTTTGGACTCTGTTCAGTTTGTGGATTTCATTGAGTATAGACCTCAGAAGTGGCTGCAATATTCTAGAAGAGGCTATACCAGTGCCAAATGGAAAAGGATAACGATCTGCCACATCTTATATACAGTGTGCCACTTAATACATTTGTAATGAGTTCAGCCTGATTAGCAGCAGGCTACACTCTGCTTATTCATGTTTAATCTGTGATCCACTAAGACTAAGACTCCTCAAGAGGAGGTTAGATAGGCATTCAAGAGGAGGTTAGATAGGCATCTAGCTGGGGTCATATAAACCCAGCACTGTTTCCTGCCTATGCAAGGGGTCGGACTCAATGATCTATTGAGGTCCCTTCTGACCCTAACATCTATGAATCTATGAATCTGTGAACCCCACCCCCCACCCCCTTCAGAAGACGTTCCTCTTCTGAAATGGCACTCTTTCCTGCAGCACTACTTTCTAGCCAATTCCCCACATCGTATTTGTATCTTTAATTCCTAATTTCTCAGTGCAGTACTTTGCACTTGTCTTTATTCCATTTCACCTTGTTGATTTCACACCATTTCTCCAGTTTATCAAGATCATTTTAAGTGCCCATCTTCTCCTTGAGAATAAGTGGTTACCCCACCTCCCAGCTTTGTGTCATCTTCATCCTTTTGCGTGTACTCATTTCTCCACTCCCCAAGCCATTAGTGAACTCTATAACTCGGGGCTGTGTTTGATATAACATTTTTATTGCTGTTCAGTGTGATGTCAAACTATTAATAACTCTTCACTGAGTAGTTATTTCAAAACAGCTGTGCATCTAAACCATACTTCTTCAGCTAATTTCTTATGAGCAGGGATCCTTGTTTTCCCTGATATAAAATTGCAAATTCTCTGATAAAAAAATCGCAAATTCTCTCATAAAACCCCCAAAATCCATGATTAAAATTAAAAGATCCCTTCCCCGCTCCCCCAGCTCTGCTCCTGCCTCTGATTCCCACCCCTGCTCAACCTTCCTGGTGCCCCTCGCCCCCTACCCACAACCCCTATTCCCCCAGCACTGCAGGAGAAGGAATGGGCTGCATACTTGGGCTCCTGCCCTGCTGCCCTACCCCGGGGCCTGTGCAGCCCAATGGGCATGACAGGGGAGCAGAGCCATGTGGAGAAGCTGCTCACTACTATGAGCTCCCCACTGCCCTGGTGATGTGCCCCTGTGCATGCTGCTGCTTTCAAGGGCGCAGCCCTGCACTGCTGCTCTCACTTCAGCCCCACGCACAGCAGGCACATTGCCAGGGAATCGTGGAGCCTCAGGCCTGCTCTTTCCCCCTCTCCCTCCCACTCTGGACAGGGTTGTGGGTTTCCTGCCCTTTTTGCAATTAGCAGAGCTCTTTGCAAAAGTGGGAAATCTGCAGTTATCTCTGCTAAAAGGGAAAATCTGTTTTTTCTCTGATAAAGTTGGGAAATCCATGGTTTTCTCTGTTTTTCCATGAGAAACAGAAAACTTGGATCCCTGCTTATGAGATTATTACATGAAACTGTCAAAAGCCTTACTAAAGCCAAGATATGCCCCATACACTGCTTCCTCTCATACACCAGTCAATTGCTCTGACAAAGATGGAAATTAGATTGGCTTAATAAAATTCATTCTGAACAAGTCCATGCCTGTTGCTTCTTATCCCATTCTTTATCTAAGTTCCAACAAGTAGTTTAATAATTTATTCCAGTATCTGTCTAGGCATTGGGACTACACAGACCAGTCTATAATTTCCTATGCCCTCTCCTTTTTTCTCCCATTTCAAAAATATCTACACAAATCTAAGTCAACCCTGAATTTAAGACAAGCCTATTATATATATATATATATAATTTTCAGGTCTAATGTAATTATTGGAGGGTTGTCTTAAATTGCTAAGACAACCCCCTCCCATTGCTACAGCATGGAAAATAGAGACAGAGGGGTTGGAGCCTTGCCCTCTGCCTCCCAGCCTGCTTGTTCCCCCTGCAGACTTCCTGCATTCCCTGATCCTTCGCTCCCCACAGCCCCTGCCCCGCCACTCCCTACAATCTTTTCCCTTTGCACACCTTCTCCCTGCAGTCTCTGTCTCTTCCCTGCCCCCCCCCCCGCCCCCTTACTGTCAGATGCAGCATGGGCTCTGTTTCTTCCCAGAGCACAGCACCTGGAAGCTCAGGCCTTGCTGGGTCATGCAGCAGTGCTAGCGCTACTGACTGGCTGGGCAGAGGACAGAGTGTCCATGGACTCCATGCCCAGGAGGGAATCCAACCCGAGCCTGAGCTGAGCTGCTCCTGATAGTAAGGTATGGAGGGGAATAAGTAGGGAGTGAAGAGAAGTTTCAGAGGGCAAGTTGCGGGGGAAGGCAGTTATTGTGGGTCAGACTGTGGCCCTGACCAAGGCTCAGAACCAAAGTCATTGCCACAGCAGCTACCCATCCCCCTTCTGCTTTGTATTCAAATCTAAAATGAGGGACCTTTTGCCCCATGCTGACTGGTGGGGAAAAAACTTCATCTCAGATTCAAGTAAATATGGTAATAAATTTGCCTTTCTCCAGTCCTCTAAGATTTCTCATATTTTCCATGGTTACCAAAGATAATTGATAATGTATCAGATATTGCTTCAGATAATCCTGAGGTACTGTGGGTGAACTTCAACAAGCTGCATTTACTTACATATATTTAAATCAGGGGTGGGCAATTATTTGGGCCCATGGGTCAGATAAAAAGTTTTGGAGAACAGTTGCGGGCGTCCTGCCCCCTCAAGCCTCCCTATGTGGGATGGGGCAATAGGCGGATGGGGAACTGATGGGTATGGCCAACAGCTTCAGCAGGGGTAGTTCATCCAGGGCCCCTTCCACCTCTGAACCACCTTTCTATCCTGAAGAAAAGCTCAGGCATGAACACTGATCCACAGCTGCATCTACGCTGATGCTGGGACCTGAGATATGTCAGCATCCGTATATGGGTATGCTGTAGGTGCAGGATTTTTGCTGGGGGAGGGAGAGACAGAGACAGAAAGGGCCCATGGGGCAGCAACAACAGCGGCAGTAGCAGGGAGGAGCTTCAGGGTAGCTCTGGTTTGGGCCACAACCAGAAGGGCTCCAGCAAAGATGAGTGTGCCCATCACTAGGTCCCACTTTTTCTTGGAGCCAAGCACTAGACACCACTGTTCATCACAGATGGCAGGCAGGGCCACTTCTCTCTGTGTCTCTGTCTTTGTCAGTAATTCCCTCCTGCCCCCCTGGCACCCCCTGCCCCCACCCTGCAACTGTCCTGCACCTGCAACACATCTTCTCAGCTTACACCAGCTCCTATCCCATGTGCTGGAAGCAGCACCAGGAAGGTGCCAGCATCAGCTGTGGATGCACCCAGCAAGTTCCTATTGGGACATCCACCTGGGTCCATAGGTGGTGCTGCTGTGGTCCACAAGTGATCAGCTGTGGCCCTGGCAGTCACCCCAATCCCCATCAGGAACTTGCCAGCAATATACAAAGCTGATGCTGACATGGGGTGGGAGCTGGTATAAGCTGCAGACAGAGCCAGGAAATGACCACCTACCAAGCATAACATAGCAGCCAGAGCCACTGGCTCCCTGAAGGCTGGATCCCATGACTTTGAGGCCACCAACCCATCGGCCAGAAAGAATCAGCTAGTGGGCCAAATCTGACCCACAGGCCATAATCTGCCCACCCATAATATAAATAACCTATATGTTCTCTGACTTTTTTTTCTATTCTGTCCAGTGTTCCTGACTTCTTGTTAGTGTTAATTGTATCAATTGTTATGATCTGAATCTTGCCACAAATAATTTGTTTGTGGAAACTGATGACTAGACACAATAAAAGATTGACGCCTATAAAGTTTCTGCTGCAGCACATAACTTTTGGGCACTTGGCCATCAGAACCAAAACTGAAATCCAATGTTAGGCACATAGGCTACCCATACAGTGCATACAGCTGAACTGTCTAAGGAATGTGCTAGGGAACGACATACTACAGCAAGGCACATCCATTTTGTATGCATTAATATCCCTAATAGGTGTACTGCAAGCCTTAGAAAAGCACTGATCAAGCATACGCAAGCTCTCCCAAGACCTGACATAGTGGGTTAGGTCTTTCAGAATGGTGATTACGAAGATCTGCATGTTGAGTAGGGAGCCCCATAGAATGAACCAATAGAAAATGCTAAACACAAGGTTCTATCTGTAATTCAGCCTATCCCTGGGCATTTCTGTCCACTTGGGATCCACAGATCAGAATCTGTTCCTGTTCTTTGAAACTAACAAGCAGAGGGTTTTGTTTTTTTTTTTCATTTAAATATTTCCTTTAGCAATCTTTTTTTCTTCCCAAGGAGGAAGGGGTGTAGCCCACACTTTATTGCACCCAACAATTGGAGGACCCATATTCTATATGCTCATCAATCTGGGAGGCCTCAAACCACCATATTTCAGAAGAGTGTCCTGTTCAAGTTATAACCTAGGTTTATAGATCCTAGGATTGTTGCTCTTTAAAGTCAATGAATGTTTAAAGTATAATGCATAAACAGTCTGTACAGCAAGGATCAGAATTCAAGACTCCTGCTTTCCAAATGAGTGTCCTAAATCAGTAAAATTAAGAGGTAACTTCACAAAAGCAGACTTCAACAACCTCATAGTCCTTTTTGTGATCTCTTCTTTTGGACCCATGAATCTTGGATGAATCTTCATTAATCATTGTAGAAGGAAGGAGGGTGGAGAGTAGTGCAACTTGACCCAGCCTGAAAAGTAGCAGATGTACGTTTGAATCTCTTCAGGACCCAGAATTCAGGCCTTTCATTTCATAATTGAGAAGGTGCTTATATAAAAGATGGCCACTCACTCCTCTTTTAGCAGCCACCTTTTAAAGAAAGCAGTTACAACAGTATTTTATAAGGTATCAGATCCTGTCCATGTGGATTAGGTACACGCAGAGTGTGCTTGTTGGATCAAGCCCATTTAGTAGATTTAGACACTGTGGCTGCCTATACACATGATCACTGGCATTTTAATTAGAACACATCAGAGAAGGCTTGATTAATTGATCTTTTCCACCTTCTAATTAGAACACTGCAGCATCACATGTATTAAGCCCCAACACATTTTTAAATGACCACAGAGTGCTTTAACTAAACTTTGTTGAATGCTTAGCTAAAGCATCCCATGGCTTAATACATATGGCAATAAGGTGTTTTAATTAGAGTGGCTGCCTAGGAACTACTTTAATTAAAACTCCCCTCTCTCCACCTCCAATCATGTGAATAGGCAGCCTGCCTTCCTCAGTTTCTGGATCCCAATGTGACTTAGGAGTACATGCACAGAAGAAGTGAAGGTGGGGAGAGATTTTTAAAGCCAAACAGCTATCATATTCATTTTAGATGATTCTAGAATTAAACAGTTGATGAGTGTGGATTTTATTTTTTGGGAGGGTCAGGATTTTTTTGCACTTACACACCTAAAGTTGGACTTGTTCCCACTTGAGGTTGTTATGTCCTTTTCCTGGATCTGGCACTGTACAAAGAACATTTAATAGTTCAGATTTCTCTGCATCATACTTATCTACTCACCTTCCCCATTAGAATAACGGGCCTGTATTTTCCTTCATCTTTTTCCTACTTCCAATGTATTTATAGAACTCTTTTTATTGCCCTTTTTGTCCCTTGTCAGTTGTAATTAATTCTGTGCCTTAGCTTTTCTAATTTTATCCCTACAGACTTGTGCTATTCTTTTATACTTATTCATGTGCCCTTATTTCTACTTTCTGCACAATTCCTTTTTAATTTTCAGGTCATTAAAGAGCTCCTACTGCAGCCATATTAGTATCTTACTATACTTCCTACCTCTCTTCATTATCAAAATAATTTGCTATTATGCTTTTAATATTGTCTCTTTTAGAGACTGCCAGATTTCCCGAACTACTTTTTTCCTTTAGAATTCCTTCCCCTGAGACCTCACCTACCAGTTCCCTATGTTTGTTGAAGTCTGCTTTTATGAAGTTACTTATTATTTCTGCTACTGTTCTTCTTTCCTTTCCTAAGAATCTTTTTTTTTTTTTCTTTTCAGGATCTTTTTCACAAAAATTACTTTCTCTTTCAGAATTGCAAGCAGCTCTTAATTAACTAGAATAACATCTACCTCTGAAAAAAGTTGTCCCCAACTTATCCTAAGAACATATTTGATAATTAGCATCCCACTGTATTGCTTTTCCACATCTGTCTTCTATTTAGGGATCATGTCTATGAGATGCTTCACTGCACAATAGTGTAGTTTACTGTACAATAGGTGTGTGTGTTTGCATGTGCACATGCTTACTGCTCAGTAAACTTCACTACTCATGAGTAAATTTGCTACCTGCAAATGCAAGTAGATAATTTACTTATGAGTATTTACTGTGAAGTAACACACATGTAGGCACCATCCAGGAGCAAATTTGCTCCCAGTCAGCCTGACCACTAGGGGGCCAGCTGCACTATAGAGCCAGGGCCCTGGGGATGGGAGCCTCTCCTGCCCTCAGAACCTTAAAAGCCTGCAGGCATTTAGAGCCCTGGGGCACAAGAACTGTTGGCCTCTGCTCCCCCTACACAGGCCACAGGCTACATATGGCAGTTTTCCTTCACTCCAGTGCCACTGCCTGGCACCCCAGTATTGCATGGCTACCAGGGCCATGTTGTGCAACCATGGGAGGCCCAACTGCATCATCACATGCAGATGTAGATGCACCCAGAGTGTCCAAACTGATTTGGACAAGCTATAAAGAAAGAACATATTGTATTGTTCATAGATTCATAGATTGTAAGACTGGAAAGGATCTCAGAAGATCATTGGGTCCAGCCAGCTGCACCAAGCAGGAAAGATAACTGGGGGTCAGGTGACCCCAGCAAGGTGGCTGTCTAGGCTTCTCTGTCTAGCCTCCCCTCTCCTTGTTATCATTTTTTTAAATTGACCTCAGGATCTTTGAAGGATTTTGATTAGATATGTCAGCATTAAGGAGTCTGCTTTTTCATATATGTGAGTATGGCCAAACGAACTGGTCATTTTTCTAAACCTGTATGTTTTCAATCTCTACATCTGCAAAGGTTTTATTCCCAGAGGGTATATCTAAATGTGCTATTAGCATGAAACAATAAACTCCGGCACTTACTGTGCTAGAATTTATTGATCCCAGGCAGCACATTTGCTTGTGTGCCTGGATCTGTAGTATGTTGAGCCAAGTTGGAGCAGCTCTGGGTGGCAGGGGGCTTGAGGTCAGCCTGCCAGACTGGGGCTGCTCAGACCCAGCTAAATGTGCTGTGGAGGAGCTGGCTGGGGCACAAGGGTGCGCCAGTGTATGGCTTGCTGGCAGGCAGCCCCTGAAGTGAAGCACCCTTATGCCCCAGCCAACCTCATCAGTGTCTACATGTGTGTTGCTGCAGAATAAATAGCTTGAAGGTAGTACAGTATTTGTGTTGACAAGTACTAACCTACAGCAGAGTTAATTAGTTTACTGCATCCTAATAGCACTACACAAGTAGAAGCTAAGACTTTACTGTGTAACCCAAGGACATGTAATTTATCATAAGGAAAAGAATATGTATTTTAAGAGAACCTGTGAACATAAATACCCATCTTTGTTTCTTTCAAAAAAAGAGATTAGGATCAGTGCATCTACCCCAAGGAATGAGTATAGCAAAAGGTGAAAGAGAGTAAATTGCCATGGGCAGCTGAGACAATGAAGGACAAAAAAGTGAAGGCTTTAAAGGCCATAGTTAGTGTTCCTTACAATATGAATCAGTTGCTCCTAAAAATCTGGAATGACTTACCAGAAACTTTGCCTAAGAAAACAGTGACCACTTACTAACTTTTTGGCGGAGCATATAATAGTTGGTCTAGAAGGCCTGCTATTAACGTTCCATAACACATTAAAAATTATATAAAAAGGCCAAATCATGGATATTAAAGGTGTGAAGTTAATGAATTGTGTACAGGCTCACATTTTTAAAGGGTCATATTTTTATTCAAGTTTATAATGAGCATATTTTTGCTTAATTTAATATTATTGTGGAACTAGTAACAACCTCAATAAGGGTTACACTGAGTTTTTCACTTTAAACAGGATTAAAATTCCTTTATAATCACAGTGGCAATTAAATTTATCCTTCAAATGTATGATGATAATTGATTGTCCAGGACTTTTTTTTTCTTATTATGGTTACTAACATTCCAAACTAACAATTTCTAACAATTCTCTTTTTTTAAATTTGCATTTACAGACTTTTTCTGCTGCAACACAGAGAAACTGACAACAGCCTTGGGTGCTGACTTTACAGGCATGGGGTAGAGGGCCAACATTTTTTTTTTTAAGAGTTGCTGCTAAAGCAACTTCAGCAGAGACAAAATCAGAAAGGCAAAGATAAAGAATGACTGCACCTGGTAAGGGATGCTAAAATAAGATGGGTGAAGTACCAGGAAACTGGAAAAGAGCTAACATAGTGCTCCACTTTAAAAAAGGTGAAAAACAGGACCAAGGGAACTACAGACTAGTTAGCCTCATCCCAATGCCTGGGAAGTTTGACAAGTCATGGCAAACTAGCTTGATCTTTTTTGACAAAGTAACTATATGGTCGGATGAGGGGAATGCTGTGGATATAGTGTATCTGGATTCCAGCAAGGCTTATGACAAGGTCCCATATGACCTTCTCATAAACAAATTGGAGAAATGTAGGTGAGACAAAATGACTGTTAGGTGGGTGGGAAGAAAATAGGGGTGTATGAAGCTTCAGGATTTGATTTGGGGGAGATTCAGCCCAATTTGGCAGCCAAATCTCTGAATCCAAATCGAATTAGGAGACCCAATAATCTCTCCAAATGAAATCTGAAGACTCCGAATCAATTCAGAGAGATTCGTCGAGACTGGGAAATTTGGCCAGAGTGTACAGTGCTGGTGGGAGCAGCTGGGGGAGCAGCCCTGACTTAAGCCAAAAGTCCCGCAAGAAGCCGTGGCTTGTCTGGCTGCTACCCCAGCTGCCCTGCCCCCCACTGGGGCAAGGCAGGCAGTTTTGGCAGCCCTGGGAGAAGGCACGAGGGTTGGCAGGAATGATCAGGGAGCTGGGGGAATGATTGGAAGCTGAGGGATCAAACCAGGAACTGGGAGGAACTATCAGGGGCTGGGGGATTTCCCCCAGTTCCTGGTTCAATTCCCTACTTTCTAGTTCGATCCCCCAGCTCCCAATTATTCCTCCAGCTCCCCGGTCATTCTCCCAGTCCCTGCAGCTTCTCCCAGGGATGCTGGCTTAAGCCACAGCTCATCTAGCTGCTGCCCTAGCTGCTCCCACCAGGGTGAGGTAGGCAGTGCTGGAAGCCCTGGGAGAAGCTGCAGGGGCTGGGGGGAATGACTGGGAGCTGGAGAATTGAACCTGGAACTGGGGAATTGAACTGGGAGCTGAGAGGAATAATCAGGGGGCTGGGGGAATGAACAGGGGCTTCTCCCCAGCTCCTGGTTCTATTCCCCAGTTCTTGGTTCGATCCCCCCACCTCCCAATCATTCCTTGCAGCTCCCGATCATTCTTCCCAGCCCCTGTGGCTTCTCCCAGGGCTGCCACTCCTGCCTGCCTCACCCTAGTGGTTTTATATATATATACATACATATATATATATATGAAGTTCTGTTTACTTAATATTTTCTTATGTGTACATCTCACTTTCTCAGTTTCTGTCCTGCCCTTCTCTCCTCTTTCCATTCATAAAACTAGAGAATAATAGAGAAGTAGTGCTGGAACGGAACTGTACACACCATCTAGTCTAACCCCTTGTCAGAAGCAGGATTATCCCAATTCAATACACCCTAAACACACTATATATATGTAGCCCAGGTAACTTGGGTATATACTCCCCTTCTCCAATTGAAGGGGATTGTTAGCTGGCAGGTGTGCTGTGGGGTGGGAACTGCAGACTGCTCAGTTTCCCTCTGTCCATATAGAACCAGGCCAGGCCAGTCAGGGGACTTAACTATATACAAATTTATTTGCATTAACTTATCTCAAGGGAAAGGAATATGGATATAAACATATGTACAATGTATATATATATATTTATAAGATATCTAAAGCAGTAACATCAACAATACCCTCTGGGTAAATGACATAAATCCTTATACCAGTGCTCCAGATATAGATAAGCATCTGATCTGAAACAGATAAACCTCAAAGATAAACAATCCCAAGGGGATACCCCAATGCCCTTGGGCTTTTCCCAAGCCCTACAAAGAAGATGGTAACTTTAGGGGGGCCTTCTCAGTGGGACCTCCCCTTTCAGGAGCCCTTAACTAACCAGGCAGGGGACTCCCCTCCCCTGTGGGAATCCTCTTTTCCCTGCAACTCACGGCTCCCAGGCCTGGAGGGTGGTCCTCATCCTCTGTGCCAAGCTGTTCTCTCACCTGCAGTGGGCTTTGGTCGGGGGTCACTGTCCCCTAGAACAGGGCTCCACTATGCAGGGCTTCTGGGGCCTCTGGCTTGGCCCTGTCAGCTGTCTCAGTAGCCCGATCACCGTCTGGCTCTCTAGACTCAACCTTTTGTTATGGGTCAGAGGCCTCGGCTGCACTTTATTGTGCATCAGCAGATGCATGATGAACAGAACAAAGAAGGTTATACTTCCCCTCTATCGGGCGCTGGTCAGACTGCAGTTAGAATACTTCATGCAGTTTTGGGTGCCACACTTCAAGAGGGTTGTGGATAACCTGGAGAGGGTCCAGAGAAGGGCCACTCATATGGTTAAGGGCTTGCAGGCCAAGCCCTATGAGGAGAGACTGGGGCACCTGGACCTCTTCAGCCTCCGCAAGAGAAGTTGAGAGGCGACCTTGTGGCTGCCTATAAGTTCATCCCGGGGGCACAGAAGGGAACTGGTGAGGTTTTATTCACCAAGGCACCCCCGGGGGTTACAAGAAATAATGGCCACAAGCTAGCAGACAGCAGATTTAGACTGGACATTAGGAAGAACTTTTTCACAGTTCGAGTGGCCAAGGTCTGGAATGGGCTCCCAAGGGAGGTGGTGCTCTCCCCTACCCTGGGGGTCTTCAAGAGGAGGTTAGATAAGCATCTAGCTGGGGTCATCTAGACCCAGCACTCTTTCCTGCCTATGCAGGGGGTTGGACTCGATGATCTATTGAGGTCCCTTCTGAACCTAGCATCTATGAATCTATGAATCATGCAGCATCAGGCTTGGTCCACTTCTGGACCCTCTGTGCAGCACCTCCTGCACCAAGCTCCCAGCCTCGTTTTGGGGGTTGAGGACCTGAGCCACCCAAGTGCTCCAAAGGTCCTACTCCATGCACCGGCTTGTGCACTGTGTCTCTGGCCACACGCCACAGGTTGCTGACCTGAGCTGCCTCACGCAGCTCCCAGTGTCTGGATGCCATGTGCCATGCTGGACACTGAGAGCCTAGCTGCTGGAGCTGTCTGCCATTCCCTGCTGATGGAAGTCTTCAGGGGCACTTCTGGGCTACTGCTTTGCCCTGCTGAGCAGCTCTCCTCAGCTCTTCTAAGCCCCACTCTTCTCTCTTTCCTGGATGTGCTTCCCCTATGCTGGGCATGCAGCTCCTTTTATATGCTCCAGAGCTCTGCCCCTGAAGTCTTCCAGACGTGAGTGTTGCAGTCTTCAATCAGGTCCACGGGGGATGTGGGGGGGAGGAACTTCTCTCCCCCTCCTCTCAGGAAAGGGTTGTGACTGAACTCCTCTGGCTGCCTCCTGATTTGGGGATGAGCTCCACCAATCAAAACAGCAAGATTTCAAGCCTGGAACTCAACCCAAGCTCCAAAAGGCAAGCCTGCTACATATATATAGTTACCCTGCTATATATATATAGTTAACAAACACATTACTGTTTGCCATGTATTCTACTTATCTACATAGTGCTTCCCTTGTTCCATTCCTTACATAGATACCTCAGCTAGCCCTAACCATGGGTAGCTGTGTAAAAAGGCCTGGCTGTGAGGATCCGAACCTGGCCCTAAACCCATATTTTATCTCCCAGATTTGCTGCTGAGTCACCAACTTCAGTTCTTTGGCTAACAAACTATATTTCTGGCTACAGATTGTCATCCTACAGAGTGAGACTCAAGTATGAGGCCTCTTTCTTCAATGTGTATCCAATGCCCTGGACATATCCTATGGCATAGACTTTTTCAAACTGAAAATGGAAATCTAAATCTGACAGAACTTAAAAGCTGCTATGGTTATCACACTAAGATTAGCATCTCAGAGGCTTGATTCTATTCCACTCCCCATTCCATCCTGCTCAGGTCCCTGTAAACCTGTTACTGGGGATTATTCCGTTCTGCATAAGCATAATTCTATCCCACCCTGTTCAACTCCCTAACAATCTATTCATTCATATGTTTTTGAATCACAAAAAAGCTGTGGAGGACTCTTTCACCTTTGCATTGATTTTTTTTTCATGACAAGAGCAGAATAAAATAGGATCCACTTAGGCATCTAAAAACTGGAACACAATCTAACCCAGTATGTTCCGTGTTTGTGACTTTGGACCGGAAACTACACATAATGGGCTTGATTCTGATTTTACTTAAAGCATTGAGATACATTAAGAAAAGTAACATTGAAATCATGCCTATCCACCAGTGTAAAACCTGTAAAAGCTACAGTGAAGAAAGATCTAACAATTATCTTTTGAAAATGGCAGTAGCAATCATCAATTGGGGGTTGGACCTGAAGATCTACAAGGTCCCTTCTGACCCTACTTCTATGATTCTATGAAAAGCCATCAGTTGATCTACTTTTATAAACCACTATCATCTAACCCTTAAGGCTAGCTCACAATAAAATAAAAATAAATAAATAAATAAAGTTGTTTTTTTTTTAATTGGGGGGGGGGGGTGGGAAGAGTATTCCCTGTCTTTTACACCAATGGTTTTTCAGCAACACAAAACAGGGTGGAATAGGATCACACCTATCCACCAAATGCATATGTAGTAGGATCTGTCTCTTAACGTAAGTCACAGGATAAAGCTCATTAAACATATCTGTTTCTCCTCCCCTCCCTACTCAGATCTATTATAGACGTATTTATTTTTTATTGGGATTGCTATTTTTTTTTATTAGCTACAGCATTTACAAGAAATGTATCAGTCATTGAAACCATCTTAGGAAGTTGTAAGAGCTTCTAGCACTGCTGCCACACTGAACCCCCCCGTAGGGAAGAGAGTGGTGGGGACAGGAACCAAATAATCACCTATATCTGAGAATATTAAAATGTTAGATTAGAAATATAACCCTTGTCTTAAGTTTAACAGAGATGTTTCACATATAGTCATATATATGTTGTAGAGAAGCATTGGGGGGAGGAGGGGAAAGAAAGCTCAAGTCTAGCTCAAGTTTTTGCTTTTCTTTCCCGATTAACAGACTACCAACTTATGGAAACCATTAAGATTTAACTGATTTTCAGAAGCTGTTCTAAGAGAAACAAATAATGAGTATTTTACTTTACAGAAGGCAGATTCATGTTGATGCTAGAATTTCTTTAAAAACTGTTCTGTAGATAACTTGGTTCAGAAACACATTTTTTGGCAAGTCAGCCTCTGGAGTTCAAAGGCTTTCCAGACTGCGGGAACTCTTCAAATCTGCTTTTCACAACAGCCTACTCTCAGTTCCTTTATGTCCACTAGCCAGGCTCTTCATACTAGAGGTCATCTTAGATTATTTCATTGCTCATTGTCTAGTATACAACTTTTCACTACTCAGGCAACAGAGTGTAGCAGAACAACCACAATACATAGGGTAAGCCCCGACTGCTGATCATGGTGGTGCAAGCACCACTGTGCTGGAGGCTATTTTTGTGCTGCCCCCTGCTCCCCCAACACACATAAATGTGGTGCCCAGGTTTCCCGCCCCAACTTTCCCTTCTCAGTTACACTAAGATAAACCTGGATGGATGTAGTATCAGACTTCACTGATTTAAGTTAAATCAGTTTCTGTCCCAGATCCCCTCCAGATTCTAGTTAACTCACAGTCCCCCAATATCCCAGGATGTTTTGCAACTCCCCCACAACACCCCCCTGCACCACCCCACAGGGTGGGCAGGTTAGCTTTGGTCCAAGCTGTCTGCTCCAGCTGAGCAGGGAGGCATGTTCTAGCACAGAGGTCTCCAAACTTTTGAAGTAGATCAACTTTGGCATTTAAAAGCAACCCAAGATCTACCATGCACTGTTGCCATGCCCCCCATCCGTGCCCCTCAGGTAAGTTTGTGGGGAGGGATGGGGGGGAGGCAGATCAAGGCAGAGGGAGAAAAAAAATATTTGGGGGCATGCCTCCCCAGCAGGTAAGTCCCACCCAGCCAGGACCCCACTCAACTTACCCCTGCTCCTGCCTCTACGGCACTGTCCCTCACAGTGGGGGCCTCAATCTAGCCTCCGCCCCTTCTCTCCCCCACAGACTTACCTGCTGGACTGGGGTACATGCATGCATACATGTGAGCACTCAGCCCCCAACCCCAGCCTCAGATCAACTCCAAGAAGCTCCGAGATCTACCGGTGGATCAAGATCCACTGGTTGTTGACCACTGCTCTAGCACCTCCCAACTTCTGGCCTGGGTCACTGCAGGTATGTGGCTACATTTCCTGAATCAAAAGTGAATGTCTGTTCACTTGCTTATCAATTCAATCTACACAGCTTCAACTAACCTATGAAGATTGAATCATTTCAGCCTTGGGCTTTTTGACTGCCTGTACTTAGCCCTTAAGACATAATTAAGGATTAAGGGAAATTTTACTAAGAACTGTGCCTAACTAGCAGACCCATAAAAAAAAAAAAAGAACTCTGTCCTAAAGATTTTACTGTTCAAAAGCCACATTTTAACACACTTATTTGTCTTGACTGGTCCCCTATTCCTTTAACACGGAACAAGCCCTGGAGATATTTTTTTCAATATGAGGAACAGTTTCAGACTCTGTCCCTAATTAAGGTATAAGAAAGACATTGCATGGTGTTAGGCAAACACATTTCTTGGAATCTACTTGTCATTTTCACTATTTAAATGATTTACTATTAACTATTTAACTAGTTAAATAGTTAAACAGAAATCCATCAGATAAATATTACTTACTCTCATAGTGAATTAAGAAGCCAACACTGGAACGACTATTGTCTGTAGTGAACAGCAGATACATGTAGTTGCCTGTACTAATAAGGAACTGTGGTGCCTGTGTACCATGATATTCTCCAATTAGTGGTGATGAGTTTGCTGGCCCATCTCTGACTTCTAGGGTATCATAATTAACTTCAGTTTGAAATCTGAAAAGGAACAAATCAAATTAACTGGTAAACAGAGAAACAGTGCAACTTTACGGAAACTTTGAAACTCCAATATAGTTGTGCCTGAAGAAACATTTCAGATATTATGTACTTCATAATACCTGTAGAATACATCAGAATAAACAATGAAAACTACAGACTTTTTAAACAAATAAGCAATTTTCTATTTTATTTTGTTTTGCTTTGTTTTGTTTGATCTTCAGCCATCTTCAGTTTAGTTAAGAAAGAAGTTTCAATGTTAAATTAACTATGTGCTTGAACTTAAAAAGATTTATTGGATGCATCTTGATAGAAACCCTATGAAGTTTCCTTTAGGAAACTGGACAAGGGAGAGCCTAAGAAATACTAACATTTGAAGTTATATGAAACTCAAAGAACTGCTAAAGGACTGTTTCATATCCTTAAAAGTATATTTTTGTATTCTAATCTTCCCCCAAAAGTTATGGTTTTTTAGTAAGCGTTGAACAGATAGAAACACTGCCTGATTGGATGCAGTAGATTTGTCAACTGTGTATACCATTTTTAGTCCAGCAGGATTTTTACCAAATGAACTATATTCCCAATAGTAGAAAAGCAATGCTTATGTGCACCCTTCATTTACTGCTGTTTTATAATTATTTACATTACAGCAGTATGTAAAGTTTCCAGCTGATCAAGTCCTTATTCTGTTAGGTTTTCTACAAATATAGTTTAGTGGCAATCCCCGACGCAAATAGATTATCCAAATAGATTAGATGGACTGAAGAAATACAAAGAAAAAGGAGCTTTAGAGATGTAAAGTGAGTTGTTTCAGATGGCTGGTACAATCCACATATGCCTTAGGGCAGTGACATTCAGTAGACCACAGTGCAATCTCAGTTTAAAGAAATTCAGATTCATGAAGGTTAGTAAAGCATGCAGTTATTCTACACTTGTCATTCCTATATCAAATAAGCTCAGATATGCCCTTTTGCCAGCTTGAACTTGACTGACATCTGAACCTTGTACATAGGTTTTCATGTCAATATAGTTTCTTTTAAAAAGGCATCTACCAGAATTTGAAAGCATTTGGTTAAATACATATTTTTTGCCTTCCATATGTTCCTTATCTGTTGTGAACAAGTATGAAAAGGGTATGTACTATTACAGAGACTTAACATAGTCCCCTTATACAGTTGGTTAGTTCAATCACTGGGAGCAAGAAACCAACATCCCTGTGCAAAGGAACATAATGTTTTAAGCAAATATCCTTCAACTAGTTTGCCAACATATTTTATGGCTCAGGGGGAAAGAAATGGCATCCTTGTTATTACACGACTTGCAAGAATGTATGACAAACAGTCATGAAATATCTTGGAGTTTTCTATTAAAATGAGAAAGACCATTATGTTTTTGATGTAATGGTTGTACAATGCTCCCCACCCCAACAAATTCCAACCTAGACCATTACATTTTCAAAACCAAATAGCATATATGTCCATTAACAAGCAACTTCCCTCCATACCAAGAGAAACCTAAAGATATTTAGGTCATAATTAATAATCTCTTATAATTCCATGTTTTCTTTTCTTCTTCATTGTCATCTTTCTTTTAGCAACCTACACAAACTAACCAACCAAATGAGCAACAAATCCCCAAACTTGTACTTAATTTTAGAACTGTGTCTCTCTATTCTCCTGAATTCCGAGGTAAGTTAATGGCCGTTCAAAACTCTAAAAGTCTGCCCTTACTTAGGGTTGTGTTATACATTGTACTTTGAGCTGCTCAAATGTTGACTGGTGTTGGTGCTAGTTTGAGTTTGGAGAATCCCAGAAAGGGGCACTGATGGCAGTGACTGCATTGGCAGGGGCCAGGCAGGCAGGTTGCCCTTCCCTGCCTATTCTCTGGGGACTGTGCTGGCAGCTAAAAGTAAACCAGAAGGGCAGAGATGGATGAGCAAGGATCTGGGGTACTGGTAGGGGCAGGAGACATTGGGCCCAATCCAGGGAGGTGGGGGGTGTGGAGCAGCTGGTCAATCTGGGCTGGTAGGGGGCAGGGGAAGGGGGCCCAGTTTGGGCTGCTGGGAGGGAGGCCCAGTAGTGGATAGTCACTTGATTGGGAGGGAGAACATGGTGGGGGAGGGCAGTTGGCCCAGTCCAGGCCAGTGGGAGGGGGGAGTGTTGACTGTTTACACTAACACACAACCTAGAGTGGCTACAGGTTAGTGGGCGCATTTACATGAGACACTACATGGCTGTAGCAATGTATTACAGCCATGTAGTGTTGGCAGGCACAGACTGTGACACCAGAACTATGTTGCCGTAGCGACATGACTCGTTGCTATAGTGCATCACTACGTAGATATAGCAGCTAAAAAAAAACCATGCACCACCAGCACAGCGCAGTTACTGCACTTTCTTTAGTACTTACTAAAGAAAGTAGTAAATGACAGTGCAGTAGCAATGATGCTGTAGAGGCATGTGTAGATGTGTCTAATGCAATACAAGCTGGGTAACACAACTCAGAGCTAAACCTAGCCTGGAGTAGCATAACTTTAAACCACCTAAAGGGTGCTTAAATTAGTTACACAGGTTAATGTGTGGATAATCCAGGGATTAAGAACTCCAGAAGCCACCTAAAATTAACATGTAGCAAGGCCCTTGGACTCCTACTTTGTTGTTGCTTATTTTAAATGATTTTAGGTGTGTTGAAAAATGATGTTTTGTTTTGATTACTATCCATAAAGTGAAAATCTTCCAGTCAAAAGTTACACTTATAGCCCCTTCTGTTATGATATGAATAATCATAATAAACTAACCAATGGGTTTTCATCTTTTCATTGCCATGGTAGGTGTGAGAAGATTAGCACTAAAAGCTGTTTCAGTATAAGGAAGAAGTTAGGGATGTCCAGTTATTTTCTGTTCCTTTTAAATTGTTTCAAGGCATTTAACCAAACACCAAAACCGCAGCAATGATTTACATAGTTAAGACTACTCTCGTAATCAGCAGGGTTGGAAAATGTTATTTCAGTAATGTAATTTATGAATTGCAAGATATGCAGCAGCATTGAATACCCTCTTTTTCTTAATTTCATTAATTTATAAGATTAATACTTTTCTATTTGCCTTATTAGACACCAATGTTAAGGACTGAGTCCATGCAACAATTTATAAATGTAATATGCTGTCTAGATTCTTTAAGAAGTACAAGCGTTTACTCAAACGTTGTTCCACTTGGCCAGAAAACTTTCACTACAGTAACCTGCTTATGAACATGAATGGAAAGAAGCTCCTGGATTATCAAGTCCAGTCTGCTGAGACTGTCTTTAGATAATGTCTGCCACAAATGGACCACGCTCTATCTAATAATTGTTAGGAGTTCTGCCTCCAGTAGTTCCACTGTAAAACTGTTCCAGAATCTCACTCCTCTAGTAGTTAAAGACTTTCTCATTATTTCCAGCCTTAATATATTCATGGTCAGTTAACACCCATTTTATCTTGTGTCACAAGTGTCCCTTTGACTAAATAGTTCATCTTCCTGCTTTGTGTTTACCCTTTCATGAATTTACAGAGATCATAGATCAAATCCCTCTCTGCCTTTGCTTTCTTAGGCTAAATACGCAAAACTCTTTTACTCTACCCTGCTATTTCTCAACCAGGGTGCCATTGCACCCAGAGATACTTTGAGATCCCTTCAAGTGTGCCACAGGGTGTGACAAAATGGCCACATTTACATGTGTAATTAGAACGATTGGATATACTTCAGCTCAATTTGAGCCAGAGTAAACTATTCCCAACATCACTGTCTACATGCACATTTAAGTGCAGTAACTTACCGTGCTGCTGGATACCACTTGTATCTAATGGGACTATCCAGCAGTGCAGTAAATTAGTCTACTGTGCCCTAATTGCCACACATGTGTAGATGGTGACACTTTAGTGGATGCATCTACATGTGCCCCTGACTGTGCATTTGATACTGAACAGTCATTTAGTACTTGCTTTACCCACAGAACTGTGCAGTCTCAGTTGCACACAGTTATTTTTAGATGCTTTGTGGCTGTAGCAATGAGTTACAGTGACATAGCTCATTGCTATGGCAACATAGCATTGGCATCACAGCTTGTGCCCACTGATGCTATATCACTGTAGCTCATCACTATGGCAATGTAGCGTCTCATGCAGATGCACTCATTGTGTAGCAAATTAGTCTACTGTGCCATAAAGCATATCATGTAGATGTAACCAATGTTAGCACTGGTAGGTTTCCAAACATATTTCACAAGATAAATTTAGGTATTTCAAACATAAATCCATTGTTGTGGTCTTTCTGAATTCTTTAGAACAGAAAAACTGCTTTGTGTTTTTTGTAGTCAGAAAAGAGTGAAAACAAAGACCTGGCATTTTGTGAGAAGTGCTTTCACTTTAAAAAGATTGAGAACCACTGCTCTACACACAGCATCAGCTCATCATGCTCTTGATCATCCTTATAGTCCTCTTTGATCTTGTTCTACTTTGAATTCATCATCTTGAACAAGAGTGATCAAAACTTGTGGGGGGGAGTAGGCACACTAGAAGGGAGGAATAGGCTGCAATTGGACCTAGACAGGTTACAGGGGTGGGTGGATGAGAATAGGATGGGTTTCAACACTGACAAGTGCAAGGTGTTGCACCTGGGGAGGAAGAACCAGCAGCATACCTACACGCTGGGGAACTCCCTTCTTGTCAGTGCAGAGCCAGAAAAGGATCTTGGAGTCATTATTGATGCCAAAGTGAACATGGGCTGACAGTATGGGGAAGTGGTCAGGAAGGCCAACCACCCCTTGTCCACAGATGCATCTCGAGCAGGTCCAAGGTGATGATCCTCCCCCTCTATGCGACACTGCTCAGGCTGCAGTTGGAGTACTGGCTGCAGTTGGAGTTCTGGGTGCTGCACTTCAGGAGGGATGTAGACAACATGGAGGGGGTCCAGAGGAGGGCCACTCACATGATTAGGAAGCAGGAGGGCAAGACCTATGAGGAGAGGCTAAGGGACCTGAACCTGTTCAGCCTCCACAAGAGGAGGCTGATGGGGGATCTAGTGGCATTTACAAACTAGTCAAAGGGGACCAGCAGGCATTGGGGGAGTCCCTGTTCCCCCGAGCACTACCAGGAGTGACTAGAAATAACAGTCACAAGCTGGCAGAGGGTAGATTCAGACTAGACATCAGGAGGCACTACTTCACAGTCAGGGCAGCTAGGATCTGGAACCAACGTCCAAGAGAAATGGTGCTGGCTCCTACCCTGGGGGTCTTTAAGAGGAGGCTAGATGAATACCTTGTTGTGGTCGTTTGACTCCAGTACTCTTTCCTGCCATGGTAGGGTGTTGGACTTGATGATCTGCTCAGGTCCCTTCCAACCCTACCAACTATGAAACTATGAAAACTGTAAACAGTATTCATCTGTCCCTTGTACAATGACAGCTATGTTTCTCTAATTGTACTGGAAATACCTTCCTTGATACAGGCTAGGATAATATTATCCTTATACACAACTTCATGAGTTTGGCAGTAGCTAGTCATCTTGTGATCAGCTAGCATGCCCAGGTTTTTGTAATCTTCTGTCATTTACAACTAATAGGTTTCCAGTTTATGGCAGAAATTTAGTCCCTAAATAAATGCCTTTGCATTTTATACTATTAAATTTCATTTCCTTTTTCTAGTATTCCAGTCCTCAAGGTTATACAATCCTACCTGCATGGTACAATTTACCTTTGGTAAACCCATGTGGCATTTTATCCAATTTTTCATTTACCTCCATGTATTCTTTCCTTCAATGTCTTGAGGTCAGACTAATAGGCCTGTGGCTTCCTGCATCCATCTGTTTTCCCTTTCTAAAATAGATACCTAATGGATATTTCCTTTTCTAAAACGAATAGAATATTAACTATTGTGCATTTTCTACCTTAACTGGATATAGTAATTAAAAATCCATAGTCAGAGACCTCTTATTACAGAATTATATGATGGAGATGATCTAGTCCCCTAGGCCCGAGACCATTTTGATATTTGAGTTTGATTCTGACTGGTATGTGGTGATTTCCATTTCTAGGTCCTTATTCCCATTAGATGTCTTGCTTTTGCCCCCAGCATCATTACTGAAAATTGATACAAATAATTTTATTTTAGTTATTAAAACATACCTACCCCCTCTCAATATATATAAAAAAACAAATATTTCTTTCTGTTTTTCTCTTTTTAGTTATGTGGCTGAAGAACCTTTCACTTTAACTTACTTACAAGGTTTAATACAGAGAGAGGCAACTTTTGTTTCAGAAATCTTACTTTATTTCTATGATTTCTGATATCTAAATCATAGCCTTTTTTTAATGAAGAATATTTTCATCCATATCTTGTAGAGTCTTTGCTGACTACTTTCATTCATTTTAATGGGGTTATTCATCCATGTAGATCTACAGATCTTACAATTATTTTTTTCTTCCTTGCTTGGGATACACATTCCAGTTTTTTTTCCATAGCAAAAGTAAAGCTCTTTTCTCTTGCTGTAGGCAAAAAAAGCCTGCTCCACCAGCAACGCATTACATGGTCCAATTAGGATTAGGAAGCTTACTAGCGCAGCACTGAAGACTAAATCTCACATCTGATCAAATTGCTGTTAACAGCAATTTCTCAAAAAGATACTGAATTCTTACACAGGTAAAATGTCAAAAATACTAAACATGATAGGAACTAGATCTTTAACTGGTGTAAGTTACTAATGTTTGTGCAACTACATTGACTTATACCAATTAACTGATGGTGGAACTAGGCCAATTTATACCAGCTGAGGATCTGGACATGAATCTAAAAAAAAAAAATCTATCTAACAGCAATTTCTCAAAAAGATACTGTCTTACAGGAACTGAATTCTTACACAGGTAAAATGTCAAAAATACTAAACATGATAGGAACTAGATCTTTAACTGGTGTAAATTACTAATGTTTGTGCAACTACATTGACTTATACCAACTAACTGATGGTGGAACTAGGCCAATTTATACCAGCTGAAGGTCTGGACATGAATCTAAAAAAAAAATCTATTATCTCAATGAATGTTTAGCATGGTTTGTTGTGCAATCTTATATCAGAGGATATGGAAAGAATGGGCAAATTAGCACTGTCACTCAGCTTACTATAGCAATGCATAAATATTGCTACGCTGTTTCTGGTTTAGGATGTGGTCTGCATTAATGATACTGCTGTCAGGCATGAATTGCCTTTTCTAGCATACACTGAAGTTTTGTAGTACAATCAAGTACTAGCAAATCCATAATGAAGTCAAAGCTGGGTCTTTAGTGCAAGGAAAGGGATGGGTTTTAGAGTTCTTTGCTCACAGAAGTGTTAGTTCTTTTAGCTAGTGAGTCAATACATTGTGTTGCACTTGAATATTAAAAGTAACCAAAATTCTGAATAAAATCTCTCTTGCTTTAATGTAATGTTGGTATTTAATGGCACAGAGTGGCCCCTATTTTGCTAACTGTGATTAAATGTAATGTAAACAGAGCTGAAGCTCTGATTTTTTTTTTATTACAATGCAGAGCTAAGAGAATGTGAATGGGGATTCAGTAATGGGATGGAATCGAATGAACGTCAATGGTTTGTTTCTATTATTTTGATTTTTTAAGCCTATTTTTCCCTTCCATGCATTAAAAAAAAAATCAGAACATATTTATACTTAATGTTGTTGTGAATTTGTGTAGTGGTGGGCTTTGTTTTTGGCCTTTATTGTGGTCCTCACCTGTCAAATGTGATCTTAATGGAATGTCCTGGTCTTGCTTCAATCACCCATTCACAATTTAGAGAGTCCTTGTAATAACCTGGCCACCCTGGAGGCAAGATAACTCCATTTGATGCTGTCAGATGTCCACCACATGGTGCTGGAAAATAAAAGCACATGCATATATATATGTAACAGAAAACATACATAGGACAAATATACACACTTGAATATACAAAAATGATTATGGTATTACAAATTGATAATTTCTCCTGCCAGGAGAAACATGGAGAAACACTCCCACTTCTCCACACACTGTGGAACCCCTGCACTGAGACATCCTGCACCCCAGCCAGCCTCTCCCTGGCTGGCTGGGGCACAGTGTACCTCGAGGGGAGGGGGGGCAGCAGGCAGCCCTAGGTTGGCTGGTCCTCCATATCCATGTGCCACTGCCCAGCTGGCTAACACGGTGCATCAGTTAGTGGGCTCCCTGCTGGTTAGCCCTGCCCTGGGAAACCCTGTGCCCCAGCCGCTCCCCCATCCCTTCCCCTCTTTTTGCCTGTGCACCCATGCAGGACCCACAACTTACACTCTACAGCAGCAGCAGGAGTAAGGCACTCTGAGCAGGCTGCTACCAGCCCCACTATGGCGCAGAGTGGCCCCAAGCAGCTCAGAGCTGGTGCTGCCTATGCTGCTCATTGGGGGTCAGTGCCACTTGTGGGGACCATGTGTCATGCCAAGCTGGGTCCTGCCAGCACTGGGGCCACTAGCACTGCCAGGCCAGGCCAGTTTCATGGTGGCAGGACCTGGTGCCGTGTGCAGGGACAGAACATCGAACCATGCCAGGTCCTGCCACCATGAAACTGGCCCAACCTGGCTGCGTGAGTGGCTCCAGTGCCAGCAGGATCTGGCTTAGCTCAGAGGGCTGTCCTGCTCACTGTGCCAGGTCCTGCCTCTGATGGTAATGCTGCTTTCCCTGCGATGCCTGCAGGGAGGTGGGGCATGGCGGGACCCAGCCCGGCACAGATGCTAGTCTGGCTTTGCAATGGAGTGGGACATGCAGCTCCGGGAGGTGCAGCTCCTGTGCAAATGCACACTAGTTGTAGGGCCTGGGCCAGATTGGGTTGGGTTGGGTTGCAGGGCTTGGGCTGTGCAGCTAGTGTGCATTTGCACAGGAGCCACACCTCCCAGAGCCATGCATCCTGCTCCGGTGCAAAGGTAGACTAGAAAGTCATGCCAGGTGCCAGATCAGGTCCCGCCACACACCACCAGCTCTGCACTCTGGTCACTCGCCACCCCCTTCTCCCTGCTTGCCACCACCTGATCCCACACAGGCTGGATATGCCCTGGGCCCTGTACACCCATAGGGATGGCTCTGGGACTGCCACATGCCTGCTTCCTCACCCAGTGGCCATGGCGCTGGTAGCAGCAAGCAAACAGGGCTGTGACTCTGTTGCAGGTACAACAGGCAGTGATATGGCACTATGTGATCTGGGCTCCATAGATGCTAAATGGGCCCAGCCCAGCCCATTTGAGGTCATGCGGTAGTGGGCCGGGCCGGGTCCATTCAGCATGTATAGATCCTGGGTCACACAGCACTGCATCACTGCCCGCTGTGCCTGCAGCAGAGCCACAGGCATGCGGCCTGCTGCTGCAAGTGCCACAGGAGGCTGGGGGGGGGGGCAGGATGTGGCAGCCCACACTCGAGTCCCTTCGTGTACCCACCCACTGGGACATCCTCACCTCTACTCTCCACACCCCCGAAAATCCCCCTCCACTCACCATATCCCCTGACATCCTCCTTCACTCCTGCCACTCCCCGATATCCCCCTGCCACTCCCCATAGCCCCCGACAACCCCCTCCACTCCTGACACCCCCTGACATTTCCCTGCCACTCTTCACACTCACCCACACCCACCCAGACCCCTAACTTACCCTTCACAGTGCCAGGGGCAGCAGAAGCACCACAGAGACACTCTGGCCAGAAACTAGAGCGTCTCTCCTGGAGGACTGACTTGCCCTGCTGTTCTGCAGAGTAGTTTTTTTTTGTTCTTTTTTTAACTCTGGATATCCAGGGGTCTAATTTTGCCACTATACTGCAAACTTGCAGTGCAGGGAATATTTTTTTCATTCCCACATGTGCCTCTTGCAGTATCTCAAAGGGCTCTGAGATACTGTAAGACGCACGTACGCACTCATGTGGATGCGCCCTAAGCGTACAAATATTTATAGTTTTTCCCAAACTACAAATGGTTCCAGGAGAAAATTAACCCAACTCCAACCAGACAGAGGTGGCTTTCAGGAGAGGTTCTCCCAGGAGAATAAATGCATGTATACTTCTCCTTCCAATAGAAGTTGCAGCACTGTCTTCCAGCATCCAAGCATGTATTGCTCCAATCTCCTTCAGAGAGACAGTCTATGACACATGCTAGACTCTCCTGTTTCAACCAAGCATGGAATAAATTCTTTTCCCTGACTGCCTCAGGCACAGAAGAGCCTAGTTGTTTCTCCAGCCTTGTGCTGTACTCTTAAGGCTGCAGAGATGGAGGATTCCAGGGAAACTGTGTTTCTCACAAGTGACCAGGCCCTCATATCACCAAGACCAAGGCTCAGAAGACCCAAACCTCCAGGACCCCACATACTCTCAGACCCAGACCACTGATAATCCATTGCAAGCTGGTGGAATAGAAATTGATATGTCTGCAACTAGCAAAAGAGGAAACATACTCTGGGTGTCTTCTCTTGAAGCCTCACCACAGGAGAATTGTGAGCAGGAGTTCCCCAGGAGGAGGTGGTCCCCTGGGCCAGCCAGCCAATCACTGCTGCCCTTTGACTTGGATGCTCATGGCACTCTCTGCTAGCCAGGAGAGACTGCAGAACACACTCAAACGTATGCTTAGGGGACCCCTGGCTGCAAGTCACTGACAGATCAGGCTATCAATGCAGCACTCACTCAGCCCCACTAATATTTTTACAGTGCTTTCCAAGTATGTTTTCCTATGGGGGAAACAAACCATAAAACTTCTCGAGCTATGAACATTTGTATATACCTTGTGTTGAACGCTGTATGAATTGTGTGCACAGAGTTCAAAAATCAGAAAATTTTAGTTAATAAAGAAGCTTTGCTTCAGTAGGCTTTTCTTGCTCTAGGGAACCCATTACATGATGCAATTAGGACTAGGAAGCTCACAAGATGTTTAAGACATCTCTTATATCTTATCTTGCTACCAGTATCTCCTAAATATTATGAAAATGCACATTATAATTATTGTTATTATTATTCAGGTCTTATAAGACCTAAATTTCCAAAATCTCAAAAATATTACAAAATTGTGAACCTAATCCTTACCTAGTAAAAATCAGTCTAGCTCCACTGACATTGGTGAAGCTATACCAAAGTGCATGAGCTGAGAATCTGGCCTTGAATCTATAAAATCTATTATCTCAGTGAAATAATAGACATATTCATATCTTACATACAACAGCAACTAACTTCTGTCAGAGGATGCATAACATCTTGAATTTAATGTTTATTGAAGAAGAATAGTATGTTTATTGAATATATATCTATTGCTTAACTTAAGGTCTAAAGATCTATCTTACAGTGAACATTTCATGTGTGAAAAGCTATGATGCAGCACAATAGTATAACAAGTTGCATTTGATCTAATTAAAAATGATCCAAGCTATTTGTGAAATGTAGTAAACCACAAATTAAAAGAAAGCAAATAAAAATGATCAGAAAAGGCCTGATTCTATTCTACTTCTTAGGTATGTTAGTGGATTTATTTGCCTTATAGTATTACTGTCTATTCCTATTTTATTTAAAAAAAAAATAAACCAAGATAATAGATATGATCAAATAAAAAGGCCAAAAAATCTAAAATAAAACATGAAAATAAAATAAAAATAATTTTATTATGTGAATTAGTATATTTAAGATAAGGATAATGTCCTTACCTTCACAACGTGGCACAGTAGAGCTCCATATGACATTTCCATCCTGCATAATGCAAGTTATGGATTCAGATCCTTGGGTTTTAACAAAACCATCATCACAATGAAAAGAAACAGAACTTCCCAGGAGGAATCTATCTCCAAAACGCCTTCCATTTATGGGAATACCAGGATCATGGCACTCATTCTGACCAAAAGCTAACGAAAAACACAATTGCAAAACTCTAAATTACTTGCATGAAAAAACATTTAGGATTTTGGGATGAAAAAGATTCTAGAAACATTAATTATTCCACTAAACTAATATAAAAAATTGTGGTTAATATCCAATGGTAAATTTATATACATTCAAGCAGATGTAGTATTTTATATATCATATATACTTAGCACATTGCCAAACGTTGTAGACTGATTTAGCCACAAAATAAAAAGTGTACATTGAAGCACTATAAGCCATATTTAAAGTAACCTCCATCTTGAACTGAGTGCCTTTGTCTGAACTAAACCATTTAATTTACTTCCACATTATTTTGAACAACAACAACAACAAATTGTATAATGTTGCACCCAAATAAAAATAGTCAGGCATGTGCTTACTTGTGTAAGTGATATTAAAGCCTCTTCCAGTAGTAGAGTGATCTGACTGAAATTCAAGTCTTACTATGTGCCCACTGCTTGCCAATTGAGAAGGGACCTCATTGCCAGAAAAAGTGCCAAGGGGTGGTAAGTCTGAAATTCCATCATCCTTCACTGTAAGATAATCAAACTGTGGCTCCACATCGAAGTCATTGAAAATTAGATGAATCCTGCTTCCCGGCTCTGAAATAATCAGCCACACGCAATTCATGTTGTTTCCATACTCTTCTGGGTAGTTTGGTGAAAGAATAATTCCAGATGGTGTGGTGAAGTTAAAGAAGCATGAGACTAAAAAAAAAATAAACGGCAATATTAGATTCTCAAAAACATAATATTAAGAAACAATGAAAAATATTTTCTTTTTGCTTATTTCTATGAAAAATTCATGTTTTGAAGGAATGAAGTAAGAACTCATAACATTTGGATATGTGATCATTTCTAAGAAGGTTAGAACACTTCCTAATCAGCTTAAACTTAATTATTAAATAATTAATTTACTAACTTACATTTATTTAATTAGTTATTTATAATTCCCATGGGTAAGGCTATGTGCTATTATCAGGGCCCACATGATATTTTTAGAAGCAGTAGAGACTGTTAAAGTAATTCCTGGTACATTAGGCATAAAAATATTCACAAACTAATGGTACTGTAGTCTGAAGAAAATAGAAACAAAAATGATTGAGTCTGAATGGATGTCTGATGGTTGGACTGTAGGTTAATTTGTGCCATTAAAGCAGGACCTAATGCCTCTGTCAGGTTGACATTTGCTTCACATGGATAGCTGGAAAGTTCTGAAAGAAACATATGTAGAGAGGATTCAGTATATGAACTATGGTATAACTGGACACTGATGTTGATGAGGTTGTGAAAAATAAGTGATTCATTCATTCGTCCCTTGATTTCAGTTACTAAATGGTATTTGCTATGAGAATGGGGAATGCCATATTTTCTCTCATACAATGCATGCTGGAATAAGATATACAACTTGTTTTTTTAAGGCAGAAAGAGAAAAACTAATTTTGATTTGTCGTGAATAACTGAGTAGTGGCACCTTGGAAGCTGAACCTGCTCATTTTTCTGCTCCTTGTGGATAGCATGTATATTTTATTTTTGCTTTTTCCAGTAAGCAGCAGAAATAGTTTGTAATGTATTTATTACATACAATGTATACTCAGTTTCCATCAGTTGGTTTTTGTTGTATGTGAGAAAATATGCTACATTCAGTAAGAAACAATGCCCAGGGGGCAGTCATTATCTAGTCCTTACACTTTTCAAGCTGAGCTAATGTTCTTTTTTATACTGTTTTAGTTTTTTTTCTCTCTCTCTCTTCCATTCTTGGATTTTAGTAACTTGTTTTGATATTTGTTTTCTAAGAATCAATGTGTTCAGCGAAACTGAGTGCTGAGAAGAAAAATGCTATTGCACTTTTGTGTCTACACATATAGACAGACAATAAGACACAATAAGGAATGTTCTGATTTAAAACAATTGGTTCACTCTTCTTGCACAACTAACTTTTACAAAAAATATTCTACATGCCAAGTTTATAAACTGAGTATAAAAGTGATGGAATCTGTCACCTAAGCCTGCCACAAAAAATAAGGCTTAGATATATAAAGTTATCTAGCATATCACTGGAAGCAATTTAAATTATATATGGTAGAATCAAAAGTTTTTACATTTGATAATTCTAAATGTTAAATTCATTCTATTTGAAAATTGTGAATAGTACTAATTTGAGCATTATTTATAGATGGAAACACTGATCTACATCAGTTTTCCTATTTTTAAATAGATGGTCAAGAACCACTTTCATGATTTTGATAATCATGCATTTTTAATAAGAACAATTACAGAAAAAAAACCCTCACATTTCTGGTACCTTCAGTAACTATATGTAAATTAAATGAATTAAGGTAAAGTATTTGCTCCAATGAGAAATCTAATATTTTTAACAAAACAGTTACATCATCATCATCATCACCATCATCATCATTATTGTTATTATTTAAAGCACAGTGAAGCTATTTTATCATAGAAAAATAAAAAGTGATCCTGTGGGTGCTAGACAAAAATTATCAAAAGCGTGGGCTATTATTTAATTAATTTTGCTGGCCTTTTGACAGCAGTGCAATTTTTTTCACAAACTTCCAGATACCAGTACATTGCAGTTGAAATGGTCAATGGTTTCTTTTAGTCAATCATTTTGTTCATTCGTAAATTTTGAATGTGGTCATCCTGACACTATTTCCTTGTTTGGGCTGAATTCCCAGAATGGTTTAAACTGAAAGAAAAATAAATTAGGAGAAGGAGCCATAAATTCCAAAAACTGTCAAAGAAAGAGCAGTGGCTTCCCTTTTGGCTCTATAGTTTTAACTGTACAGTTCACTGTGGATATGAGACAGATTGGATTCCTTATAAAAACCTGGGATTACTTAAATGCATTCCTACCAGAAGGACACACTCACCATGTGTGCATTACTTGTATATGCTATAGCATATATAGGAATGGAAGTTTTATATCAAATATTTAAATTTTCATAAAAAATGGAGCTCAAATGTGCTTCAAAATTTCAATGAATGCCTTAACCAAAATGGCTATAGAGTTATTCTGCATCACTATATCTCTCTCCCTGTGTCTCAAATAAGTTTTAGGTATCTTGTGTACAGCAAAATGACATCAACAGGAGAGTCTGAGAGAGCAGCTTATCCCTTTCATAAACATGTTATAGCATGGGCTAGGGTAATTAGCTAGGAAGTGGAATATGTGAAATCAACTCAGGTGAAAAGGAATTAAATCAGTCTTCCACCTCCTGGCTGAGTGTTCTAACCTCTAGATTATTAGGTAAAAGGGGAAATGGAGTACATCTTGCCCTCCATTTCCTTTGTTCTATTAAAAGCATCCAAGACCATACATTTCATTAAATTTTTATTTTTAAATTTATTTTCTTTCTGATAAATTGATCAAGTACATCTAAACCTTTTCTTTTATGTTTTATTTATACACACACTGCCTCTCTCTCTCTCTCTCTCTCTTTCTCCTTATTTATTTGAACAGCCGTAATGATAGTTTCGCTGTGAACATGGGCAAAGCTTCCACTAATATTCTGAGTCAGAATTGTGTGCAGAATTTGGAAACACAGATAATGGGACCTAGACTTGTCTATAAAGGTTCTACCACTTCAAAGACATATATATACCGGGATAATTAAAGTGATCCTGCCCATCAGTGTGCGTTCAATTATATCAGTTTTCCTATGTTCACACCAATATAAATTATTGATATACAGGAAGATAAATAAGCCAGTACAATAACTAAAGGTGGGCAGCAAAACAAACAGATACTTGCTGTTCTTGTAAAGCTGTAAAACAGTTATATATTTATGTTTATCTAAAAGTGCTGAACACAGAAGAAAGATATAGGTTACTTGCCCACTGAAAAATATTTACTGTTTTACTTCAGAACTTTAATAAACATGTCATTATTCAAACCTATCCAAATCAGAAGCTTCACTGTAAATATTTTTTACTCATCAAAAAGAAATAACATCTACAGATCTTAACTATTGTGCTTCACTGCTGGATACCTTTATAATGCTTATATTCTTTATACAACTTTATTAAGTTTTAAAAAATAAGACTTTACTGATGTGGATATGCAGAGTACTATATATTGGTAGTATAACTAGATACATGCTCCAAAGTCCTATTGACCACTTACATGCTATTACACAGCTCTTGGAGTTTTAGTCAATAAACATTTACATTGAAAGTATTAAATGTTTCAATTAAATACAAAATGAGGAAAAAAGAACATTCTAAAATGGCCCTATATGGTGTTCCCTGTAAATTAGCTACTACTACGTCATCTAAAAGAGTTATTATCACTGAGCAAGTCTTCAAGGCCTTTTGAAATGTTTTCCTGCTGGTTAGTTGCAAGTGCCAAGAGAAGGAACAGTCTGAGGTCAAGAAATTAGCAGACAGAAAAAAAGAAATAAATAAAGCAGTTCTTACAAACACAGCTGGGTTTGTTGCCAGACCACTGGTTATTTTGTTGGCATGTAATTGTTCTCTCGCCCACTAGTTCAAAAGCCGCTTGGCATTCAAAGGTAAGTGTGTCTCCATGCAGAAAACTGTTTCCAGTCCTTTTTCCATATGATGGAATTCCTGGGTCTCCACAACCTCCTTTTTCAATTTCTGAATTTGAAAAACACAAACAAAATGTTTAAAAAAAACATATTTGCATATTATTTATATTTTAGTACCAAGGAAAAACATCTTTCAAAATATTGAATAAGATGCCCAGAAATAACATTTGAAAATAATTGTGGCTCAATAGTAAATTTTTCAAAAACACTTACCTAAGTGATTTAGGGAAAGATTCCATTTGGTTTCTCAGGTGCCTACCACTAGGCATTGTTACATGTAAGTATTAGCCCTCCTTGCTCTGGAGGACAATTCAATTTGATTAGATAAGGCCCCTAAGGAGTCAATGGAGCAATCAATGGAGAGATTACAATGTGGGCACCTAAGCATTTTCCATAGAGAAAAGCAAGCAGTAAGCGTCTCTGAGTGATAATTCAGGAAGTCTGGAGACATCTAGAGGTGACCACTAGAAAATGTTAAGTACAGGTATGTGTCTGAAGTCCTGCTTCTTTCTGGAGCTTATGCACGTGACTGATTGTGTCCAGGTAGATAGCTCTGTTATCTGTAATTCATAATACCTGTCACTTCCAAGGATAGTCATGTATTGGATTTCTGAAGATCACATGGTGGTGGAGCTGCCCACCTTTGGCCCAATAGCCTAATAGTTTTAAACCACTTGGGCAAGATATGTGAGGTCTGGATCCTAAGACCTCCCCAGCCTGAGAAATTGTGAACCTATTCTGTGACTTCCCAAGAGAGTATCCTAATCACCATCCTGGAGAACAGGCTAAGTGAGAGAATGTTCTGCCCTACCTGATGAAGCTGGCCACTGCACATCTAAGAATGGAAGAGTCATGGGGCCTAGAGAATAGGCAATGGAGAGCCTGCCTTGTTGTTATGATACCACTGGCAAGCAAAATTTTAAGGTGTCAGTCTCTCGTACCAGGGATATTTCTCTTTTGAACCAATTATTTCCAAATGGTAAACACAGAAAACATTTCTGAGACTAAGCAAGAGGGAGCGTGTGTCTACAGCCTAGCTACTATAACCTCTCTTGAAAGGACTCACAACTGGAAAACAAAAAATGAGCACTACCACTGCTACTTTGAGCTGAGCATCAATATTATTTATGAACATTTAGTGGTTTTGCCTTTCTTTCTTTCTTTTCCTCCTGCCACTCTATACTTTTCCAGGCACCTGGGTTGCCTCCAGTATATTACAATGGAGCTTGGGCAGTAGTTAAGCACCATGATGCACAATGCACTGAAGCTTTCCATCTGAATCAGTTCTAAACATGGGCAGAAGCCCAAAATAGATTCCTAGGGACCCTTGGTTTATAAAATATACATGCCTAATGAATTCAGGCACTTAATGAGCTTTGTGGCTGTTGGCAAATGTACATTTAGATCACACTTTCAAATTTAAGTGCCTAAACTTCCATTCAACAGATTCTAATTTCACTGACTCCTAAATACTTACAACACTTTTGAAAATGGAACTGAAATGTTTTTGAAATTTCACTCCAGATGGCCAAAACAGATTGCTTTAATTAGGAATACATTCTCTTTGAAGAGTAGCTTGACTCTGCAAAGTAGATATGAAATGTTCTTGAACAGCTAGCCTGTTCAGTGGTCACATTCATGGATCACTAAAGTCAAAAGTTTTTCAAACAATTTCAGAAGAGAAGAGCTGTGGCCACTCTTATATTCAAAATTATGCCTACCCATCCCCATCAGATGAAATTATTTTTAGGAATCCAATATAGTTGTAAAAGAAAGAGATGGATTCTACACCATTTTATTCATCATTAAAAGAAATGTTCCCTATATGCTAACCTTTGGGCCAAATTTATATCAGCATACTCCCACTGAAACCTGGTATGTCTAAAGGCATAATTTAAATAAAAGGGGATTTTCCTGGTATAACCACAAACAGAAGTTCAGCTCTAGTGTTTACTGATCATGCACTAGCCAAAAAGAATAGATTTTCATCTCTAATCACAAATTCAATTTGAAGGTCTGGTAATTATAGTAGTTTAAAAATATATTAAAAATACTTTCATAAATTCAAGCTCATAGGTTGTAGCCATGTTGGTCTGCAGACATAGGAGGACAAGGTTCTTTGGGTAAATCCAACATCTTTTATTAGACCAACTCAAATAGTTGAAAATTTCTTCCTTTGCAAGCTTTCTTTTTGTACCCAAGAGCTTATAAAGAAGAATTTTTCCAACTATTTGAGTTGATCTAATAAAAAGTACTGAATTTACACAAAGAACCTTGTCCTCATAAATTCAATACACTTAGCTTTAACCCCTGAACTACAACAAATATGGAACCTAGAAATTATATTTTATCTTAATTTTAAATTAAGACACACTTTAAAAAGAATATTTTTATGATGTTGATTTCTATACTATTAAGAAGAAATGTCAACTTCTGGATAATCATAAAAATAATCACAATTTTATTCATAAAATATTCATAAAGATATATTATGGGAATGAACTATGGGTTTAATATGCCATATGCAAATTCCAAATACAATTGTAATATTCAGCTTGTAATAAATAAAAAAAACCCCTGTCTTTTGAAATCTACCTTTAAATCTAATATCACTAGCATGAAATACAAACTCTATTTGTCCACAGCCAGGGCCATGAACAGACATTCATTTCTAGTGGTAGCAGTTATGGAAACTTCCATGACTTGAAGTTTTTCTGGGAGAGGGATTATACAGACATTTAGCCTGCAGCCACCCCGCTCTCTTGCTTTTCTCACCTCCAGCATAACAGCACAATCCCATTCCAGGGAAGATATGGATAGCAGTGGATGCACTACTCCTCCCAGTCCCACAGAGGAGTGGAGTGGCAGGGAAAGGCTCCCAACACCTTATTCAGACCAGGGTCTGGGGAACAGGAAGGGAGCAGTCTCCTCTGCTCCACTCCATCTCCAGGATTGTAGTAGAGGGAGCAGCAGGGCAAAGCCCCCAGCTAGTTCCCCAGACTGGGCAGTACCTATCTAGGGAAGAGACAGGAAGCCTTGCCCAGATCCTCCTCTGCTATCCCAGACCAGACTGGGAGGGGACCATACCGGCATTCATTTGTGTGAGAGAGTTTCCAGATGTTAACCTGAAAGATCTTTCTCTCAGTGAGGGGATATTTCCTGCAGAAGAAATTGAATGAATGCTTATATGCTCCTAGTTTCTGCTTGAAAAATTACGATTCTCCTGGTAGAAACCTAACATCTATATGTGGCCAGAGACACAGTATTAGAGTACAATAAGTAAATGATACATCACATATGTGTATTGACAACTTATGTCCCACTCCTATGCCAATAAATCCAAAGGACTTTTGCAACTATTTGTAATTGGAGCAAGTCATATATAATTCCTCTGTTAATATACAGGAAGATGTCCTGTTACAAAAGGGTAAAATCCTGGTTTACTGAAGTCAAAACACATGCTGATTTTGATGAGGGCAAGATTTAATTCAAGGGCATTTATATGAAATGTTCCCAGAAAAAAATAAAATGAGGGATACCCACTACACAGGTTGTGGTAAATGCTACTAAATATTCCAGTCATTCAATCTATTAAACAGCATCTACCACTAAATACCATTAAATCGATTATATGTTACATTCCAGAAAATCAGTTTATGTTGACACACTCCTATACAAAACTGTTTAATATGCAAATCTGAATCAGGTCTAGTTTTGCAATAGGTATTGTAAATTCTCTGGGTTTAGTCACTTTAAAGTATCTGTGAGCATATAGATACCATATATACTTAGAAATATCTGACACCCATTACACAAGAGAATGTATACTTTATCAACTTCGAGATATTTACACACTAATTTCCTTGGCAATCTTAGGATCAGATTCTGGGGCAGAAAAATAGAAGCAATCATTTTAGTGATGAAATCCAAGCAGTTTTCAGATGGTTTTCAGTTTTCAGATGGTATATTTAAAAATAGTATTAATTACTATGTAGTTCAAGTACACCAGATCAACAGGAATCACCATTGAAAAAGTTGACCTTATTTAAGCAGTACTTAAATGTATAAATGAGGAATTGAATCTCATTAAAGATTGTAGCACTCCTAATAACTGATATGACCACTGACGTACCTCTTTTTATTCAAGCAACTCTACATTGTGATTAAACCCGACACAATTCAAACAAAAGTCAACATATCTTAATGCATAATGTATATAAGTAATAAACACTGAATGACTATATCTGAGAGTAGAGTTAAAGCGTAGTATAAAAGATTCCTTTGCAGCACATAATCCTAAACACTGCATTCCAACAATTCTACTATGTCTTAAAGCAGACCAGCTACACAGCCCAGCAGGAGCTCTAGGAGGCACCATGCCTGCTAGTGTTTCATGGGAGTATAACAGTTGATTTGTTCTTTAAGATGTAGTGAGTGCTCCCTCCCGGGCTCTACAGAACAAGTATCAGTGACATCTTGACTTAAATAGATTTACTGAAATACAAATTCATGGTTCTCCTTAAAGCTCAGGAGATACCCAAACCCCAGGTGAGGATCATGGGACAAAGTGCTAAGAAATTTACAGAAGCTACTAGGGCTGTGCAAAACAGCACCATTTTGTTTTGACTTCCATTTCATTGTATCAAAGGGACAGCATTTTGTTTTGCTGTTTTGCAGAACTGTTTCATATCATTTTGTCAAAACTGTTTCGCTGTTTCAACGTGTTTCGATGTTTTGCCCATAGGTTATAATGGTGAATCACAAAAATGCCTATAACTTTGTCATTTCTTTCCTGTGGGAGCACAGGGCCCGCACCGGTGTCCCAGGGCCAGTGCTGGCAGGGCTCAGAGCAGGGTGGCAGGAGCGCAGGGTCCCAGCTAGCAGGGGCTCTATGAAGCCAGGCCAGCTCCCTGCTTTTCCTGCTGGTGCAGCCCAGCCTGGCTCCACAGACCCCTGCCAGTCTGTGCCCCGCTTTGGGCCCCACCGGTGCTGGCCCTGGGACATTGGTCCCAAGATAGTGACCAGGGGTCAGGTATCTGTCAAGGGGCAGGGCACCTGTCAAGGGGCGGGGCTACCCATGCAGCCCTCGACAGTCTGCCAAAACTGGGTAAGCAGCCCTCCACCTAAAATAATTGCCCGCCCCTGGTGTATGTATATATTACTTATAGATACAATGTGCACCACATTGATATATCATCTAATATATCGTATTTACTTGCAAACCACATAGAATGTATAATATATTATGCACATTATAGATATATATGGGAAAGAACTCACAATTATGGCATCACATCCACTATTCTTACTGGCATTAAAATAGAAAATTACCTCCCAATTCCTATAACACCCCTCCCCCCTCCCAATTTCCCAATATCAAGGTCTTTTATATTTGTAAAACAGTCTGTCTCTGATTTTTCCTCAGAATTGCCATGACCATAAATACATAAAATCCCAAACCACAACCACATAGCATGTTTATATATTTTACAAGTGTCTTTCCTATTGATAGTGCCCTATTACATATATTTCTTAAGCAGCCTTTTTTCAAGTTCTTTCCAGTCACATTTAACACTAAAAAACATTATTTAAGATGATATGAATCCAGTATTTGAAAGCTCATTTAAGTCTATCTAGGAAGTGCACAGAGAGCAGCAAACATCTGAAGTTTGCCTAAGGAGTTCACCAGAAGAGGAAGCCAGGGAGCAGGAGGCTGTGAGTGTGCTTATATGTGTTTGCACATCCACATGGGGGTTGTTTGATTGTTTACAAATAGGTTTTCTTCAGGGAGCAAAGGAGGCACAAATGGAGGTAGAATCAGTAGTTGTGACCTGTGTAGAATATGCCATCTCCGTGTTTTTTCCAGAGGTCAAGGCCATTTCATCTCCACCAAATGCAACCTGTAATCTGCCATGGAGGCAAGGATTCAAAGGTTGGATGCACAGCTATTCATTCTCCACGTTATCAAGGGAAATGAAGATTACTTATACAGGTAGCAGGAACAGCTGAGGGAAAGGCAGAGGAGAGGACATCACCAAGCAAGAACCAGAGGACTCTAAAATCTAGAAAGCAGGAAGTGCATGGCCTCAAGAATGGGGGCTCTAAAACAATAAAGAAAAGATTGTTTTAAAGATTTAAAGATTGTGGTGGTGGTTGGCACAAATAACCATGCCAAAAATGATACTGAGCAGACCAGAGGAGACTCCAGTCTCTAGGCAGGAAGGTTAAGGAGCTTGAAGCACACAAGTGATATTCTCAACAGTTTTCCCTATGGAAGGGAATGAAGGGAAGGGAATCCCAATGTATTGTGGAAGGAAACGAAAAGCTCAGGTGGTGGTGGTGGTGTGAAGGTTCTGGATTCTTCAACAATGGGCAGATGTGTCTCAGCAAATATGTGCCACTGCTACTTGTGCCACAGCAAATACATGCTCCAGCACATGTGTGTTCATTGGGCCATGCTCTATGATTCTAAGAACAGTAAGAAACAAATGTGGCTGCACAAGGAGTTTCTAAGATCCCTCAAATGCAAAAGGAAAGGATACAGACAATAGGAAAATGGGCAGGCCACTAAGGAAGCACACCAGGAAACTGCAAGAACCTGCAGGGACAAAATTGGGAATGCAGAGATAAAGAATAAATTTCACTTGGTGGGAGAGATTAAAGGCAACAAGAAAGGCTAAATGCTTCACATTTACTTAGTCCTTGTTGCGTAGCGTATTCTAATTACAAAGTATAAAACTTTGTCTCCCAGGCCAAAACTCTGTTGGCAGCAGAATAAGGTATTTAGGTATTTATTTATGTGTTTCCTGATATTATTTCTGTGTATTTTAATTTTTTATTAAAAATGTACAATGAAATCTACAGTTAGGACTCTTTGCCGTTCCTTCATTGCAGGGCAGCCTCAGGGCTATAATAAATTGGAACTACTATAATAGCCAGGAAGAGGTATAGAGCAGTAAAGTCCCTTTGTGTGATATTATGGGGGAATATTATTACAGAGCACGTTGCATCAGATGTATTGCACCCAGTCATTTTCCCAAATCAAAACCTGGGTTAGACAGCTTTATGTGTTTTTCGTCTGCTTGGGCAATCACATATGGAATGCAATTTGGTTTTATTTATTATCAATGTAAATAAATGTATTTCATTTAATTCTTCAGAAGGCTGTTTATGTTATCTTGTACTAGTGACATACTTTATCTAACTGTTGCTGTGTCTCCAGTCAAACACTAAATCAAAGAACTAATTATCAAAGTGACTAAATTTACATTAGGTGAATTCTACACCTTATCTTAACTTGGGCTCAAACTATGCCCTACTTTACCATTTGCAGGAAGAACTGCAGGAGATGAATGAGAAAAGGAACTTATTTTATCTAATAGATGTTGTTCTGAGGCAGTCTCAGCTACAAGTTCCTTTTCACGTAAACTCATACCTAACAGAAAAGCTGTAAAGGGAAGAACATCAAAATAAAAGCTATTCAATGTTGTTTTGTTAACCTACTTAATGTAGCAATAAAAAACTTCATTCCTTTAGGATTATTCTCTGTACTCATTCAATCCTAGACTTCTTTTGATCTAAGTCATTAGAGCTGTGTGAACTTCATGAAGTTTGCAAATAAGCTCTCCAGCTCAAATTCAAACATGAGCTTCCTCTGGTTACCAAAAATATTAACATAAATCGTATTCAATTGTTTCCAGCTTTCATGTAGTGTTTTGCAGTAGTCTGGGGAGAGACTTTTCATCTTGGTTGTAATCTAGCAATATTTACTAACTTTGGGGGCATATTTTTTTTAATGTGGGAAGAATGACAAGATTAAACTCCCCCACACATTGAGATGAGATGATCATACACTTCTGAATTTAATCAAAGAACTTTTCTGCTGTTGTGTTTTCTTTCAAGGGAAGAATTATGGCAGTTCTGAAGTAATGTTTAACCTATGAATAAGGTAGGATTATGAATAATGTGACTGGTAGGGGATCAGACTTCAATTCAAGCCTTTCTTGAAGAAAAAAATATATTACTTGAACACTAAATTGAAACAAGTATTAAAGTAGTTGCTAGGTGATTTTAAATTATAACTTTTGTAGTTTAAACAGTATTAGCTCTGCTGGCAATTTGCCATTTTTTCTTTTGTTGGTAGACTATTATTAAACATAATTTCTGATTAGCCATGTAGCACCATTATTTTCTTATTCATTTCAGCTGACGTTTTGGTGCCTCACTGCCAACTCACAACATGTTAAGGAATTATATTTTCTGCAGGAAAAATTAATCATATCCCATCACCTTTAAACCACCACCACAACAGCAATTAATAACTTTTAACATTTTAAATAATGCAACTGTGCTATGAAGAATCCAAAATGTGCTTATCTATACTTTCGTGTATATTTTAAACAAGCATGATAGATCCAACACACAATCATGCCTTACTGTCATGTTCAGCTTAGAAATGATACTACAAAGATCAATACCCTTACAATTCAGTGGCCTTTTCATACATTCAGCTTGGATACTTAAAGAACCAAATTAATTATTTTCCATATCAACCAGGATTTTTGAGAGTTACAAAGTGGTACCATTTAAATACAAGTTAAATTGGAAGATTAGAAACAAATGTTCACATAGAAGATTTACTGATGATCCTCTCTGAATGCAGATTGATTCCTAGATTTTACCATAAAACAGAGCATTTATGTTTATCTAATCTAATCTCCAACCTAAAACAGGCCACTGACATTGACCTACAAACGCTATATACTGAATTTAACTGAATCCAAGATGGCCCTGAATTTAAGATGACCCCCCCCCCAATAATTTGATTCTATAAATGGAAAAAAATATATTGTTATAATTTTCCAGGTACAGAATCTAATTATCAGAGGGTTGTCTTAAATTAATCTCCTACATTATGCTACAGCAGGGAAAGCAGTAGCTAGAGAGGGCCAGGTAGCTCCCTCGTCCTCTGACCCCCGCCCCACAGTCTTCCTGCACCCACCTGCACCCACCACCACCACCAACACCCCGCAGCCTCTGGCCTTCCCCCCACTCATCCTAACCTCTGCACCCCTGCTGCTCCCCACAGTCATTGCTTCTTCCCCCCCAGCCCCACTTATGTCAGACTGCTCAGGTTCTATTCCCTCCCAAGTGCATCGGTGATGCTGATTGGCTTTGCACGGGCAGAGTTTTCATGTCTTCTGTGCAACCCAAGGAAGGAATCCAGCCCAAGCTGGAGCTGAGATGTGCCTGACAATAAGCGAGGAAGGGGGACAATAGGAGGTGGGAAGCTCCAGAGGAAAGCGGGTGGGTGAAAGCAGCTGCCTGCTCCACCCCCTTCACTTTATACGCAAAGCTGAGGGGCTCCCTCCCCCCGCTTATTGAGGGAAAAGCCTCAACATAAAGTCGAGTAAATAATGTAATTAAAATAATAGAGTGAGCTTAGTTTATTTTGCCTTCATTATAAATGAATGGCCAAACTTACATTTAAGTAAATATTATGCTATCTTTTAATGATTTTAACCATAGAAGTGTACTAGCCATATCATGTAGAGTATACCTCCACTGCTTGGGCCTGTAGGGGGGCTGTTAGGAAAGCTAAGGTGGACATAGAACTAGGACTAACGTCCAAGATCAAAGATAATAAAAAGTCCTTTTTCAAATATATAGGGAGGATGAAGAAGGCACAGGGAAATGTGGGGCCCTTGCAAGATACGCTGGGCAATCTGGTGGTTGCACCAGGGGAGAAGGCAGACCTCTTTAACAAATTATTCACCTCCATTTACTTGTACAGGGACCGGGACTCCCCCACCGTGATTCAAGACGGACTTGAGGGGAACGCCTCAAGACCTAAGGTTGAGGAGGGCTGGGTTACAGTGCTTCCAGAGGGGCTGGACGTGTTCAAATCAGCAGGTCCAGATGCTCTCCAACCCAGGGTGCTGAGGGAGCTAGCGGGGGTTATTGCAAGGCCCTTGGCTCGGCTTTACGAGTGCTCATGGTGCTCAGACCAGGTGCCAGATGATTGGAAGATAGCCAATGTGGTCCCCAGCTTTAGAAAAGGGAGGAGGGAGGACCCGGACAACTATAGGCCCGTCAGTCTTACCTCAGTCCTGTGGAAACTCTTTGAGAAGATCATCAAGGAGCACATTTGTGATGGGCCAGCATCGGGGATGATGCTCAAGGGCAACCAGCATGGTTTCATTAGGGGCAGATCATGTCAGACCAACCTGATTGCCTTTTACGATCAGGTCTCAAAACCATTGGATGCAGGTGTCACTGTGGATGTAGTCTTTCTGGACTTCAGCAAGGCCTTTGACACTGTCAACTACCCCATCCTCATTAAAAAACTAGGCGACTGTGGCATCGATGCCTATGCAGTCATATGGATTACAAATTGGCTGAAGGGTTGTACTCAGAGGGTGGTGGTGGAAGGGTCATATTTGACCTGGGGGGGAAGTGGGCAGCGGAGTCCCCCAGGGCTCGGTCCTTGGCCCTGCACTATTCAATTTCTTTATCAGCGATTTGGATGATGGGGTGAAAAACAACCTGTTTAAATTTGATGATGATACCAAAATTTGGGGTGAGGTGGGCATGCTAGTAGGGAGGGAAAGATTGCAGAAAGACCTGGATAGGTTGCAGGGATGGGCTAACAAAAACAGGATGCATTTCAATACTGACAAGTGCAGGGTGCTGCACTTGGGCAGTAGTAACCAGCAGCACACTTATAAGATGGGAAACTCCCTTCTTGAGAGCATGGAGGCAGAAAAGGATCTTGGAGTCATCATTGACTTCAAGATGATCATGGGCCGACAATGCGAGGTCACAGTCAGCAGGGCTAACCGGACCTTATCGTGCATCCACAGGTGCATCTCAAGTAGGGCCAAGGAGGTGATCCTCCCCCTCTACACGACACTGGTCAGGCCACAGCTGGAGTACTGTGTCGAGTTCTGGGCACCCCACTCCAAGAGGGATGTGGACAACGTTGAGAGGGTCCAGAGGAGGGCCACCCGCATGGTCCAGGGACAGCAGGGCAGACCCTACAGTGAGAGGTTACGGGACCTGAACCTGTTCAGCCTTCTCAAGAGAAGGCTGAGGGGGGACCTGGTGACCGTCTATAAACTCACTAGTGGGGACCAGAACGGTTTGGGGGAGACCTTGTTTCCTCTAGCGCCCCCGGGATAACAAGGAATAACGGCCACAAGTTGTTGGAGAGTAGGTTTAGATTAGACATCTGTAAGAACTACTTCACAGTTAGGGCGGCTAGGATCTGGAACCAACTTCCAAGGGAAGTGGTGCTGGCTCCTACCTTGGGGGTCTTTAAGAAGCGGCTCAGTGCCTACCTGGCTGGGGTCATTTGAGCCCAGTTTTCCTCCTGCCCAGGCAGGGGGTCGGATGTACAAGGTCCCTTCTGACCCTACTTCTATGATTCTATGATACCACAAAATTTTAATAACATTTTTCTATAAAATATAATTGCCCTCTTTCTTATATAGTTCCCTTGATCCTGATGGAAAATAAATACCAACTTTGTCCATCCATACCATTTTTAAGGAAGATTTTGTCTACAATATATCATCTGCATTAAGAGGAGATATTTTTTGACAAGGAACAGAGGACATTCAGGTTCATTTAGGTTACGTCCAACTCAGCAATACCAGAAAGCATCAATCCTAGGTGTCCTTTCTTCTGAGTCACAGGGATATCACCCAACATTTCCTTGCTTAAAAGACTAGGAACTGGGCCTTAGCAAAAATATAGTTTTTTTGTGGGTTTAGTTAATAATGTCCAAAATTCTATTTTTGGGAAGGGGTTTTGTTGGGATTTTTTAACATAAGTGGTTGGGAATGCACATGACTCAAAGTGAACAAAGATATTTAATACATTTCATTTCCACAGAAAAACAAATTAATTTAAGCAGAATAAAACATTAGGATGAACCAGTTTATGTAATCCTGGCATAAAAACTAAATACCTTGGACACAGTAACACATTAAACTTTTCTAAACTGAAAAGAAACATTATGTTTTCTCAATATCATGAACTATTAAGAAAGTTTATTTTAGTAAACCAGGGACATAACAGTCACAAGTTATCCACTCTTCTTACATTCATGCTTATGATGATCCATCAAAAATGTTGTGACTGTTTCTCCATTCTCTGCATTTCCATGGTACCTATCCCTTTTGAATCTGATCAGCAAAGCATAAAGAAAAACATCTCTGAGACTGCACTACTTTATAATGGAGACTAACCTGGCAGCCAGGAAGCATCAGGGACAGGATTTAAAAGGTGTTATAAAAGTCAGTTTTGTGTCTCTTACCTCTACTTTGATGTAGCCAAAAGATACAATAAACGTGACTATTGTAGTACATTTCATTTATGGATTTTTTTCATCTTTTAAGGACTGCCACTAGGTAGTGTGATCCAACAATAAAGTACTTGAAATATATATATCGGAGTATGTTCAGTGACGTGAAATGACGTTGTTTCCTACTATATTGTCTCAAATTGGTCAAGTACATGTGCAATGAATCCCTTTCCCACTAAATATTATAATGCTTTACCATGAAGCTATGTCATAACATAAAACAAGAATGAACTGTTATCTAAGATGTTTTCTGACATTCAGGTCTTGAGATCTTAATTCACAATGAAAATGTGATACCTTTTAAGTCAAGTCTTGCAAGTAAAATAAATAAACCCAGAGTTAACAATTTGATTTCCTTATTACATAAACATAGAGAAAAAAGAAGAAGGAAAAAAAGTGTACAGATCTGAGTTACTGTGTTCACAAGGAGTAGGCAGGATAGAGATTAACTTTATAGATTAACTGGATCAGAGATGCTTAAGATTTCTCCATGATCGCAAGATATCATCAACATTTTTCAGAGCAAGAAAACTGTGCTTATGTAAACAAGAAGCAGCAACTTTGAGTAAGTTGTTAGTCTCTGTGCCATCAGAATGTTAATATATGTGCTATATGAGAGTTTGCATATGGTGTGGCACAGATGAAAACAAAATAAGACAAAAATATTATTAACTTTCTCCCCACCATTGTAAGTTCCTGCTTAGCCTGCTCTAATCACTTTTGATTTAGGTGCTTACTTGGTTTCACTCATCATAGTACTGGAATGCCTAACAATTTTTTAATGTATTGATCAAAACACACTTGAAGGAAATATTTTTATGTTTGTATATTTGATGCAGTCACCCTTGTCTCCCTTGTTCTTGTAGAGGGTGATGATTTTAGCATCACACATTTCCTGGGGTTCTTGACTTTCCTTCCAGCAGCACACTAGGAGTTGATGAAGATGTGGTAGTAGGTTACCTTCCTGAACTTGAGAATTTCAACTGGGATACCATGCTCCCTTTGGGCCTTTTCCACTTGCTAGAAAGTCTATGGCCTTGCTAGGTTCTGCAGCTGTAGGTTCTTTGTCTAACTGTACCAGTACATTTAGAGTTAGAAGTTGATTCAATGCCTCTTTTGAAATGTTTGTTTAATGGGAGTAAAGCTCTAAGTAATATTTGACCCAGCATGGCATCTGCTTGTTCTCATCAGTGATTTTTACTTTGCCATCTTAAGACTTAAGGGAGTGACATTGGTGACAGTTGGGCCAAGGGCATCTTCAGGCCATCATATATAACTTGCAGGTTTCATGTTTCTGAGGCAAACTGTAACTTTTGATATAGGTCATTCCAGTACTGGTTTGCACAGTTCCTTTCTGTTTCCTGTACCATTCTCCTGGCATGCTTCAGCTTAGCCTTGGAACTTTCTGTTGGATTCTAGTTGCATTTCAAGTAGACTGTGTTTTTGGCTTCAACAAATGGTAGCATCTCTTCCAAGTGTGCCTGAAACCAGTATTTATTTGACAATGTATTTTTCCTAAATACGTCTGTGGCTGTTTCTTAGATGACTGCTCTTAGTCCACTCCAAGTTCCTAAAGTGTTTTCAGTTATTGCTTTCACAGTTTAAACATCCTTTGAAAGTCAAGGTACTTTCTTTGGAATTTTGTGCTGCATATATGAATTCTTGGCTGACTCTTATGCTTGGCTCTATGCAGCTTCTTTGGTATCACTTTAACTTTGTTGACAATAAGAGAGTGGTCTGTGTCATAATCTGCACTGTGATAATTGTGAGTGTGTAGTACACTGGACAAGACTTTTCTCCTGGTGATCATGAGGTAAAGTTGATGCCAGTGGCCAGCCCATGATACTTGTTAGCCCTCTTTGCTCGCAAAGTAAGTATTAGTGATACATGGGTGGTTTAGGGTGCAGAGTTCAAGAAGATATTGGCCATTTACATTCATTTTTCCAATGCCATGATGTCTCAGGTAGGCTGGTCAAGAGTTGTGATTTGTGCCTACTCAAGCATTGGAGTCCCCTAGGAGGAAGAGTCTCTTGTTTGATGGTAGGTTCTCAATGACTTGGTGCAGGGCATTATAGAAGTTACCTTTATCATCTAAACTTGCCTGTAAATTTGGTGCATAGGCACTAACGATGTTAACAAAACCTCCAGTTGAATGCAGCCAGAGTGAGATGATGTGATCTGATTCTCCAGTGAGGGTCTCAATGGTTTTAACTAACCTGTTGCAAACTGTGAATCCAACCCCATGTAGGCAAATGCCTTCTGCACTCCTACTTTCCCAGAAAAAGGTGTAGGTGGTCTCACAAATGGAGCCTGAGTTGATCAATCTTGCCTCCTGCAAGGCTGCAATGTTGATGTTAAGTTTTTGCAGCTCTCATTCAATCAATGTGGTCTTCTGGACTTTGGCTTTCACCTCTAAATTGTCATTCATGCCAGGATACGTGGTCCTGACATTTCATCTTCTCAGCTGGAAGGTTTTAAGGTTTCCTTCTTGTTGCCTAGTACTTGATAGGTCATCTGTTGCTTGACTTTTGATCAAACACCAAGTACCAAATGAGGCAGGCAGACCATGGCATGTCAGCACCTTACTGGCTGGGTGCTGCCCAGCTTAAGGCAAGCGGTAGCTACCAGTGTAACACAACTGGTTCTTCCCACCAACAAAAATGACCCCTGGTGCTCTACTCTATATGAATTGAGTTAATCTTCTAACTCATGACTGCCCCCTTCCAAGTTGTGCCCATGCAAGTAGCAAAGATGGAGTGTCCTCTCCATTCAGTTTTAGCTACAATGGCCTGGGCAGTTGGTATGGGGACACTTGAGTTGCCCATATATCTATGTACCTCTCAGCCTAGCTGGTTGATCCCAGAAGAAAGGAAAAAGCTACATTTGGAGTTAGGTTGGCTGCAGGACCTGCCAGTACAAAGATCTTCCACCTTTCGGGGCTTCACTCCTAGACTGGCTGCTAACCAAGCTGGAGAGTCCAGTCCACCCTGCCATGGCATCTATCTTTTGGTGTCATTTCCTCCACCGGGGTAAGGACTAGTACTCACCTCCTATGCTCAAAACTATCGGCACGATACAGGTTACAAAAAACAGGTTACAGCTATTTTCTGCTGCCCAGCTTTTGGCTTTGACACCTGCAGGTAGTACTATCTATTGTTATAATGTTAGCATACCTGGCCTGGTCTGACCTGACCATAGTTACCAAAAATTTCCTGCTTGACTGGTTAAAAATATGTTGGCTGGGACTAGAGGGGGTTAATGAAGAGGTCCTGAAATGTCCTAGGGTTATGAGGTATAAATACAGGGATGTGGAAAAAAAGAATAGGCATAACTTTAACAAGAAGTCCTAGAGAGAAGCATCTGATAAAATAGGCTGTTACCTACCAAAGTTTATGCCTTTCTTAATGAGTTAATATTTAAGGTGCCACCCTGTCCTTACTTCTGCAATGTAAGAAGTCCCAGAGACATTGAAAAAGGGTTGCAACTTGGTGTACTGAAAATATGCTCTGCAATAACCCCAGAAAAGGAACAAGTATTATGGATTTCCATAAATCATGACCAAATAAGTCTATCCTTATAGCTACATAGAATGCAATATTATGTAATAAATTGGTAATGAATCCAAGCTGCAATAGAGGCATTGTGTTTAAAAAAAAGTAGAACCATATTGTATCAGGGCAGGCTATGAGAATGAGAAAAATGAATATTATAGAGCATAAACATGTAAAACTGTTTTCATAATCGTTATACAGGCAAACCATCTTGGGTGATGCACTGGATATAGCTAGGGAACACCAAGCTTGGGAGGGCAAGGAGATCTGGTCGCATAAGAACACCAGGATGAAGCTGAGATAAACAAAAGAAGTAGAGAATGGGGAGACATCCACTTCTGGATACATGGCAGGGGATACAATAAGTGGGGTTGCGTATGCAGGTGCCATCATGTCTATCCAATCTGTCTAACTGTAATCTAGGAGTTCTCCATTAACCATGGCCAACCTCCAGTACACTGGGGGCTTCCATCACCTGTGTACTAAAAGTTAAATTATGAAATTGGGTTTAACAAGGAGGTCTTGACAGTTATCAGTTGCTACAGCCTTGGTTCTAGAGATCAGTTTTGAGGTCTTGGTAAAGGCCTGTAGCCTTCCAGAACTCTTAGGTGTGTGAAAAGGCTGCCCGTCCATAACAGAAATCTCAGAGGTGATGGAAGAAGGCTTCAGCAGACCACAATAGAAGGCTTCAACAGGGTGATTTCCAAAGTAAACTAATTTAGAATTTGGAATTATTTAAAACTTAGTGTGCAGTGGTTTGTCCTGACTATTGGATATAATACAGAGGTCATCATTAATAGGAGCAACTCAAGCCAGACATTTAAGAAAGTAAAATCTGTTAACATTCCTAAGTAAAACAGAACAACAGTGATCACACAAGGGAGGAAGAAACAAGGAGGAATAAGCTGTTTTCTCTGCCCTGAGGGAGAAAGACTTGGAACAGAACACAAAGATTCCCATTTGTCAATTTAGTAGACATAGTGTTTCCTTTCCCCATAATGCTATAATGGGAAGCATTATTTATATCTTATTAGGCAAATATTCATGTTTTTTGGTACATCCCCTTTACTTTAATATTACTTCAAACTCCTATTTAGTTAACATTTTGAATGGATGAAATCCTCTTTTCCACTTTGGTAGTTATCTAGCATGTGTTACATTTTCTAAATCTTTATAGAAAGTTATCAAAATGATTAAAATATTTACAATATTCATTATTCCATCCCAAATTCAGCAAGGTACTTGACTTAAAATGGATTACTCATGTACTTGCATGCTGGCATCTCTTCAAGTATTTCCTGAATTGCAAAAAAAAAATTAAAAAGCATGTATTCACTTTGAGAGTAAAAAAGACACATAGTACATATTTTCTTTCATTAAAGGGACATCATCAAGTAAAAAATAGTAGAGTTTTTGGTGTCCTTTAACAGTGTTATTAGTGAACAATTTGTTAATCAAAATGGGAAAATATACTTTCCTTCATAACACATATGTTTTTGCTTGGCAAATTAGCCAGGTCAGTTTCGTATTTGTTTAGACTAATCTAGCTATATGTCATGTTCAGTGTCTGAAAATAATAACATATTTAAAGGCTGCAACATGGAAATTGTATTTCAATAAATTCCTTAAAGTGATAAATGGTTTCCCAATTTTTTTCTTTTCTTTCCCTATTTAATAAAATCTAAATTATAGCTTTATTTTAACGTCACAGTGTCCACTTAAGAATGAATCACATTTTTTTTTTACCATTCCCTATTCTTTTTTCTAGGGTCACATTAATGGAGTTGCACATAAAGTACCATTTTTTCAGAGAAGAAAAGTCATTCTCTCAGGGTGGTAGAAGAGAGGATTTTTAGACATTACTTTAGTTTTCATGCTTTGACTATGCAAATAACTTCTGTGTTGTCAGGGATGATAGTATAATAGGTATAGCAGTATCTCCAGAACAAAACCACAAGGAAGATGGTTCCTTGTGGTTTTGTTCTGGTTTTGTTAAAATGACCATTATGTAAAAGTGTGCAATCTAAACCAATCAACTACCACGATCAAGTGTTCTCAAAGTTTTGGGGTTTTTTTGAGAACTATTGATCTTAAATTTCCCAAATAAGTATATCAAAAGTCTGACTTTGTCTTCACTTATAGCTTACATTCATAAACTTCCAAGTTAACAAAATGCTTTTTCTATATTTAATACATCCGCAATATAAGAAAAGAAGAATTTGGAGGAGAGCATGTGGCTGGATAACAAGAAGACAACTAAGCAGGCTTCCATTTTTCATATTTTAATCTAAATAATCCTTTGAAATATTGGATTTCTATTGGTCCATATAGCTGAAGAAGTTATTTTGGTTTTAGTTTTGGTCCAACCCCTTTTCTGGATTTTTAATTTTTTTTTTTAAATGACACTAATCTCCATCACTACTTTACCAAGTTCCAGGAAGTGTATTATCAGTAAATCCACTGATACCAAAACAGACAGAGTTTCTTCCAAATATGAAAATCATGAATGAATACAGCATATTGCTGTATTCTGGGAGGAGGGATGGAGCAAAGGTCATATTCTTTGTTCTATCAGTCCCATATCCTGGGGATATGAATCATGATTAAGCTCCACAAATGTCTTGTCAGGTAGCCTCCAAAAGCATCCTTACCCCTTGGCTCAGAAATCTAATGTAAATTGGCCATATGTTTCTCTTACAACAAAAGGTCTTCTGTTTTCTATGATATGAAATCCAAATAAACCTATGTTAAATCTTTACTCTTGGTTTTTCATCCTGCTGGATCATTCATCAGAGAATTGTCTGGGTCATATAACCTGACATTCAGGTCAGGGCTCTGGAGACACTCAAATGAAAATGTGCTGCAAAATGAGTCTTTCCATCCCAGTAGATCTTTGAATAATTGAGTGTTAGGTCCTCCTTAGCTACACATGAACTTGTAACAAAGCAACAGATTAACAGCTAGGTCTATTGAAGTTCTAGAAGTAGGATAATTCCTAACTTCATACAACAGCAGGAATAAACATACCTTTCCTCAATAGTTTTGCACAAGGATATGTATATCCTTGTAGGAAAGATGGAATATTTGGAAATAAGGAATTTTGATTTACTTCTCTCCTTCCTCTTACACCAGGTAATTGTCTTGGCTCTCCTCAAAGCAATGGTCCCTCCCCCCCCCCCCCGAGTCTCTTTATTAGTTCAAGCTCTGCCAAGCAAGAAGTTCCAGGTGGACAAAAAGATCCAACAAATCATCAATGAAATAACCCTTTTTTTTAAAAAGGGTAAACACGGTGACTAGACTAGTGGGACTGTTAGACTGACATGGAGTTAACACAGTTATGCAGCAGATAGCAAAGAATTTTATTTCTAAAGATTTAAAGGATGAAATTTTAATTAATATGAATGGGCATGCTTTTATGGAAATTAGATCATGTCAAAGAGACTTGATATATTTTTGTGATGATATTATACGCTTGGTTAAGACAATACACTTGGACTTCTTTAAAACATTTAATTAGTAACACACAACATTTTTATTAAAAATCAACATCATGTAAAATCAGTTTGCCAGATATTAAATGGGAGGACCTATGTGGGCCCTGGCCCTATCCCAGCACTTCCAGTGGGCCCAGCCATGTGCTGCCGGCGGCCCCAGGCCCAGCCCTGGCCAGCCTCTCCACTGCCATCCCCTAACCCAGGACTGCTGCTGGGCCGGGGCAGTCTGCAGTGCTGGAATGAGGCCAGGGCCAGGGCCTGGGCCTCATCTTGGTGCTGCAGATGGCCCTGGCCCCAGCCACATGCTGCTGGTGGGCCAGGCCCCAGCCCTCACCTCCGCTACCAGCCCAAGCCCAGTGCCGCTGCCGGGCCAGTCCATTGGCAGTGTGATGATGGGGCCCATGTGGGGCTGGGGCCGTGGACCTGCACGGGCCCTGGCCTCATCCCGGCACTGCTGACAGCCCCGGGCTACCAGTGGGCCTGCACTGCCCATAGCCTGGGCTCTGGCCCCAGCCCCAGGCTGCCAGTGGGCCTGGGCCCTGGCTCCAGTCCTAGGCTGCCAGTGGGCCTGCACTGCCCATGGCCTGGGTCCTGGCCCCAGCCCCACGCTGCGCATAGCCAGGGCCCGAGCCCCATGCTGCCAGTGGGCCCTGGCCCCAGCCCCATGTGGCCCATGGCCCCAGCCATGTGCTGCCAGGTGGCCCTGGCCTCAGCCCCACACTGCCCATGGCCCCAGCCCTGCTCAGGCCCCAGCCCCATCCCAGTGCAGCCAGGAACCGCAGCTGGCCTCAACCCTGCGCAGGCCCCAGCTCAGTGCTCCCACCTCCAGGCCCAGCTGGGCACTGCCAACCACCCCAGCCCGGCTTGGGCACCAGCCCCAGCCAGGGGATGGGGGCTCCCACTGTCCTGCCACTACAAGGATTATTAAAACACAGAGAGGTTCAAGGAAGAGGACCAAGTCCCATGCTACAAAAGAAAGCAAATACCCCAGCAGTCTATACCATTCTGACCATGAGATAAAATTGCTTCCTGATCATAGCCCAGTGCCGCTGACAGCCCTAGCCCAAGAAGAGCCCAGCGCTGCTATCGTTCATGATTTTTTTCCCCCTGAAGTTGAAGGGTACACTGACAAAATGTCAGCTCCTAAGAAAGCAAAGTTAGCTGTCCAACCATTTCAGCCTTCTTGGACAGATGAATTTGGATTTATTCAAAAGAAGGATCGTGCTGTTTGTGCTTTATGTTGTGAAAGTGTTGTTTGTCGCACATCAAGTGTTCAACAGCATTTTCAAACAAAGCATGAGCAAACTTTTCTTGATGAAGGAGACAGAACTGAATCAGTCAAAAAGGTAGAAGCAGGATACACGAAGCAAATCAGTGTTTTTAAATACTTAAGTGTAAGTAAAAATCAAGCCACAGAAGGAAGTTACAAAACTGCACAGTGCATTGCAAAAAATGGAAAGCCATTTACAGATGGGGAATATATAAAAGAAGCTTTCCTCAGCAGTTTGGAGGTTTTGTTCAATGATTTGCCAAATAAAGACACAATCCTATCTAAAATAAAAGAACTGTCTGTCTCTGCCAGAACAGTTGAGAGATGTGTAAGTGAAATGGCAGAAAACATAAGCGAAAAGCAGACAACTGCATTAAAAGACACAGTGGTGTTTAGCATTGCACTTGATGAGAGTGTGGATATAAATGATGTTCCATGTTTGGCAGTTGTTGCAAGATATTGTGCTACTGATGAAATCCGAGAGGAACTTTGTTGCCTAAAACCCCTGCATGGCACAACGAAGGGGAAAGATATTGCGAAAATATTTGTAAACCATTTTGAAAAACGAGGAGTCAACATCAGAAAAATATTTTGTGTGACAACAGATGGTGCTCCTGCCATGGTCAGAAAACAGAAGGGACTTGTAAAGAAACTTGAAGATCAAATCGGCCACCCAACAGTCAAATTTCATTGTATCATCCATCAAGAAGACCTGTGTGCTAAAGTTTCTAATTCAGAGCTTAGTAATGTGATGAATACAGTAGTGCGAATTGTGAATGTCCTTGTTGCTCGACCAGCTTTGACTCACAGACAGTTTCAAGCACTGTTAGAAGAGATGGACAGTGCATATAATGACATTCCACTTCACAGCAACGTCCGGTGGCTAAGTTGTGGCAAGGTTTTGATGCACTTTGTAAACTGTTTTGATGCAATCAAGGCCTTTTTTGTTGGAAAAAGGACAAAGCTACCCTGAACTGGATGATGATGAATGGCTGTGAGAGCTCAAGTTTCTAGCTGACATCACTGCTCACCTAAACAAATTCAACCTCCATCCAGAGTAGAGGGCAAACAGTTCTGAATCTTTTTGAAATATGGAAGGCATTTCTTGCAAAACTAGCAGTTTTTTCTCGGGATATTCGAATGTCAACTTTCCGCTACTTCCAACATTTAAAAAAGCTATCAACATGTTGCACTGTCAGGTTGATGAGATTGTAATGTACATGCAAGAACTGGAATCAGAATTTTCTGACAGATTTCAAGATTTCCAGCGATTTGGCCCAATATTTTCTTTTCTAATTAAACCAGAAAACTTCAATGAAAGCTACTTGGATTTGTCTGTATTTCAGTGGACGGGTGTTGAAAATCTTGAAATGCAGCTCATTGAGTTAAGAAGCTCAGAATTGTGGGCATGAAAGTTTAAAGATCTGCGGAGTGCACTTGAAGCTACTGAAAGAGATCATGGGGCCTCTATTCTGACCTGCTGGACATCCCTGCCAGTGAAATTTAACAGATCGAAGAAAATTACTTTCGCAGTGCTTTCAGCATTTGGATCCACATACCTGTGTGAACAGGTATTTTCACACATGAAGGCAGTCCTCTGTCCGCCTTGGAGCCAGTTAACAACCGATCACTCAGAAGCCTGTGTGTGGCTTAAAGTATCCAAATATGAGCTGGACATTGGAAAACTCAGCAAGGAAAAGCAAGGGCAAGGATCACACTAAGCTGGTAGGATTTTAATTGCATTTTAATTCAATTTTAAATGAGGCTTCTTAAGCATTTTAAAAACCTTATTTACTTTACATACAACAATAGTTTAATTATATATAGAGAGAGACCTTATAAGACTAATATGCAGTGTGTCCTGCTATGTACTCCTTCACCCTCATTTTGTTTTTCTGATATACTGGCATGCCAGCACCTTTCAAGGTAGACATTGTGGTTTTTTTGGCACTCCAGCCAAAAAATATTGCCTGCCCCTGTTCTAGTCCTAAGAGTTATCCTACCAAGTCTCTGTAATACCAGTCAGATCATAATTTGCTTCACAGGCTGAGTCTTCTAGCTTCTTGCATTTGTATCCATGCATCAGTCATATTTAAGGACACTGCAGCAGTTGGTGTGTGCTCTTCCTGGATGGAATGAAAAGTAAACAAGCCAGGGGCTGGGCTGGGCTGGGGAGTCAGTTGCCAGGCAGATTGTAATGTATCAAAAATCCAATGTCTGTGTTTAGTCCCTGATCTCTAGTATCCAGCAGGTTGATGAAATGGAGCTCATAGGCTCGTCTCTGGGATGTGTTGTGTAAATTTCCCTTGAGGATCAGGACTGAGAGATTGGAGAGAGAGTGGCCCTCCTGTGAGAAATGTGCCCCCACCGGTAGTTGGGTGTTTCTGTCTTTGATGGATTTCCGGTGTGCATTCATTCTGGTGCGCAGTTGTTGTCTGGTCTCTCCTACATATCTTCCATCAGGGCATTTGGTGCATTGGATGAGGTATACTACATTCTTGGAGGTGCAGCTGTAAGATCCTGGGATGCTGATGGCTCTGTTGTGGGGTGTAGTAATAATGGAGGTGGTGGAGATGTGGGGGCAGGTTTTTCATTTCTTGTCATGGCACGGTCTGGATCCTTTTGGTGTGTTCTGGGCTTGAGGAAGTTTGCTTCTGGTGATGAGGTTGGCGAGGTTCGGTGCTTGTCTGAAGGCTAGGATGGGTGGCTCTGGGAAGATTTTTTTAAGAATAGGGTCTTTTTCTAATATGGGTTGCAATTTTTTGAGGATTTTCCGTACAGGTTCAAGGGATGGGTGATAGGTCATAACCAGCGGTGTGCGATTTGTGGGTGTTTTTCTTCTGTACTGCAGCAGTTCTTCACGTGGTATCCAGGTGGCTCTTTCAAACAGGCGATCTACCTCTCTGGAGGAGTGTCCTTGCTGGGTGAAAGCCAAGATTGGTGAGGTGGCGATCCCGGGCGTTCTCTTCAGTACAGATGCAGTGGTATCTGAGGGCTTGGCTGTATATCACAGCTTTTTTGGTGTGTTTCGGGTGATTGCTGGTTCTGTGCAGATATGTGTGTTGGTCTGTGGGTTTCTTGTATACTGTGGTCTGTATTTTACCCTTCTGGATACTGATCATTGTGTCTAAAAAGGGGATGTTGGTGCTGGAGTATTCTAAAGAAAGTCAGATGGAGGGATGGTGACTGTTGAATTTCTGGTGGAACTCAATTAGAGATTCCCGGTTCTCACTCCAAATGATGAAGATGTCATCAATATATCGTAAGTACAGCATGGGTTTGACTCCCCAGCCCAGCCCAGCCCAGCCCCTGGCTTGTTTACTTTTCATTCCATCCAGGAAGAGCACGCAGCAACTGCTGCAGCGTCCTTAGCCTGACGAAGGGTTTTTGAACCCGAAAGCTTGCTTAATAACTATTCTCCAACCATTTGGGTTGGTCTAATAAAAGATATCAAATTCACCCAAGGAACCTTGTCTGCCTATATCCTTAGACCAACACGGCTACACCCTAAACCCCTTCAGTCATATTTTGCATTCTGACCTACTTGCTTCCCTTTTGCATCACTTGTTGCTATTCTGTGTCTTTCTGGTCCTTTCCCAGAGTTGAGCTGTTTCTTCTGTTTCTTTCATCATGGTGTCTAAATGCTCTCTGCTAAAAACAAAGGAGAGCTGTGTTCCCCTTCAAAGTTTCGAAGAATTCACCTTTGGAGCCTTATAAGCTGGGTGCTTGCAATCCATGTATGTATAAAGCTATATGTCAACACAGAAAGCTTAGACTTGCTCATTTATATCAACATTTTGCCATAGCTACACATTAAACATTATGGTATTTGTAACCAAGGACAAGTTCCTCTACCTGAGTACTTACACAGCTTTCCCGGTAAGATACCATGAGGTATTTACTTATCCCAGAATGGTTAAACATGCTATAAATATATTGTTTGAAGTTCTAAGTGCATATTATAGATTTAGTTGTTGGGCAATTCCAGACCACAACCTCTTCCCAAAATCCCAACACACTCTGAAACTCCCATATATGTTTAATATACCTAGTTTATTCAGTTTTCTCCATCAGTAGCATACAGAACATGGCCTTATCTGCACAGACTTTCTACTTAACATAGTTCATTACCCTTCACATTTAGTAATCTTCACTATATAATGTTCTTTGAGCTATGAGATCAGAAAACATCAATACTACACATTTTAGGGAATCCATTTTTTAGAAAACACCATTATAGTCTCATAATTACAATAAAAAATGAGTATCAGTATCCTCAGGATAGTGTTTAGTCATAAAACAAAGAATGCATGAACACACAACACCAAATTAAGCCACTGTTGTAGGTCTTCCCTAACTTAATTTAACAATTCACACACACAGTAATGAATTTGAGAGGAGACCTTCTTCCTAGATTTTAGCATTTTTACAGCAAAGAATTATACGACTGACTGACAACAGTTTTTTGCAATGTTGGTTAATGAGCTATTGTTTTGCAAAGTCCGTGGAAATGTAAAGATAAATGGTTATTTCATCTGGGATGATAATAACTTGTTTTAATCAAATTCATGAATGAAACCAGAAAGCAATGTAAAAATGCTGCTCTGGATGATGTTATGCCTCTATAACAGGTGGAGGTGTTCTTGTGTCAAATCAATTGCTGTCAAAGTGTGAAATTAGCAGCTGTTTATGGGTTGAATAAGTAAATCACACAGCTGGTGAATGTACTTAGAAGTTAAGCAATAAAGTAGCAAAGAACTCTGAAGCAACTCTTGAGTGCAATAAATCAATTCCTTGCTGAAGAGATTGTTAATGGGAATTTCTATGTGCCCATATATGACTTTCCTTAGCCTTAAGTTCAGTAACAGGTAGTAATGTCAAACATGCTTTTATTAATGTGTAGGATTTATATTTCAACTATTTTTATAAAAATAGTATGCACTATATTGTATTATTTCCACATAACTCTTTTGAAGGTTAATAAAGCAACACAGAAAACTTTCAGTGTACCGTGGAAGGAAAACAAGATTGAGTAAGGGGCAATCTTACAAGACAGAGTAATGATCAAAAGCCACATCTGTTTTAATTTTCCTGATTTTTTGCCCTGTAATATTCCTCTATAATCCTATAAAAGAAATAAAAGGGATGTATAAATGATATATAATACATTTGTTAATAAAACTGAGATTTATAGAATTTCTTATAAGAAAAATCATCAAACAATTACATTCTACATTTATAGACGATTGTATATTGAGAGAAATATTTCCAGTTTCCCCATTCTTAGCTTTTAAACAAACCACTGACCTCAACAGAAGCTGCAATTTCCTTACTGTTAATCAAAACAACAAGAAAAACAAGACACTGCCTAAACCACAAAAGGCATCATCTGCCACTTTCAAAACAGTTGATACATTTCATAACAAAACCATTAGAATCCATGGATCGTACATATACCTATCACACAATGTGATATAACTCCTCCAATACAACACATGCTCGCATGAAAACTGTGCAAGTGAAACTAAACCACCACTATCCCCCCTGTGTGAACAGACTCTCACAGAAAAATGATGAATGACAAAAGCACCCACTTTCCAGTAGGTCACTTTTCACAGGACAATCACTTTATCCCCTGACCTCAAGGGAAACGAATGCCTCAGCAAAGGGCATGGAAACTAAAAATCACAACTTCACTACACACTAAAAATCATGAGCTTCACACAGACAATGGTTTCATGATGCATTAGAATCTACCTACTCCACCTGATAATTTCTCTATAGTCTACAGCTAATTACTCTCTTTCCTTTGGGATTGTCTTATTCTATTACATAATTAGATCTGTCTAGGTTCTTTACTAGGTCTGTAACTCCTTCTGAGAAATGTGTTACTTACTCAGGTTTAATTCTCACTTCCCATTTCCCATTTTTAGGTGACCATTTTTATTTATACGATGGGCTAAAAAAAAGTTATTGTTCTAACTATTTACTAAATTAGGCTGTACCTGCTGCTTTCTCAGTCTTCATCCAATGTAACAGATGAAGGAGACCAAAAGTAGATATCCTCTTCAAATCATGATCTCAAAGAATATATCTAACCTTCCATCTTATTTTATTGGTAGGTGTATTTTTCCCTTTAGATCATTGTTACAAAGTTAACATGTAGTTGCGAACCTATTTTTATTTTAAAGCATTCTTTTCTTAGTTTGTTCCCAACAAACATAACCAATTTAGTACTTGTCATGTCCCTTATACCTCATATTACAGAGTATGAACATACTTAACAAGGACATATTTCTCTTGGAAATGATGTAAAAACTTCAGTGATTATCTGCAGAATGGGAAAGTTCATGCTTCGGTTAGTAAAAGTGATCTCACATGAAATGAACATGATAATTTTAGTCACAAGAATAGAAACTAGATTAGTATGATATCTATTACAGAGTTTTAAAAGCCAGAAATTGATATTTATATGTGGCTATTGTAAATTTATATGTAAGGAAAGAATTTGTTTACATTACATGGGTCTAAAACAAAATCATAAAAATACCATAGCACCATAGCATACTGTCGCAGGGCACCTTAGTGCCTGCTCCTAAGAGAGGAGAAACTGCCAGGGAGAGAGCCCTGGCAGAACCAAGTGAGCACAGCTGTGGGTTGCCGGAGCAACTAAGCGGAGCCAGCTGCCTGTAGGGGGCAGGGCCTGGCCCTTATAAAGCTCAGGGCTGAGGCCAGGCTGGCAGTTCTCTGCCAGCAGCCAGAGAGGCAGGAGCTCCCCCGGCCGAGATATGGGAAGGAGCCTAAGTCGCAAGTACAGCTCATGATAGCCCTGGAGGCTTGAGCTATGATGATGATGATGATGATGATGATGATGATGAGTTATGGCCATGCGGCTTGCATTTGTGTTACAGCCTAGGGGCTTGTGGTTTTGCTTTGTGTTTGTGTTATTACACCCGGAGGCTTGGGCGAGGCTGTAGGGGTTGGAGGAGGCCTCAATTACTCGCACGCCAGTGCGTGAGCAACTGGCGGCGAGGAGCGCGGCCAGTAGGTCGCGGGCGCAACCCGTAGGTTGCAGACGGGGACCTAGACCCCGGATTGCGTGTGGGGGAACATAGCCCCTGTATAGCACCAGGGAAGGCGCAGCTCGCACGCCACTGCGCGAGCAGCGGGCGGCGAGGAGCGCAGCCAGTGGGTCGCGGGCGCAGCCCGTAGGTTGCGAACGGGGACCGAGACCCCGGATTGCATGTGGGGGAACATAGCTCCCCGGCCCCAGGAAAGGGGAGGTATTACTGAGTAGCCCAGTGTGGGCACGGCGAGCCCCAGAGAAGGGGGGAGCGCCGTACTGAGCAGCCCTAGAGAGCAGGGCCATACTGAGTAGCCCAGTGTGGGCGCGGCGAGCCCCAGAGAGGGGGAACGCCGTTGTGTATTATTGAGCAGACCAGTGCGGGCGTGGCGAGCCCCAGGGAGGGGGAACGCCATTGTGCTTTGTTGAGTAGGCCAGTGTGGGCGCACGGGCATAGCGAGCCCGGCCACAGGCTAGTGCGGCAATCCCCCTCAGACCAAGGCAGGGCGCTGCGGTTGCCCCTGAGAAGACAGGGAGTAGCAGCGCGGGGAGCCAGAGTCAGGGAGGGTATCCGTGCGGTTGGCCCATAGGACTGGAGGCCCGCTAGAGAGTCCCGGAGCGGAACCACACTGGCAGGGGAGGCCCAGAGTGGGCCAGACGAGAGTCCCAGCAAGAGGCTGGGCATGAGAGAGGGAGCCCAGAGTGGGCCACAGTAGAGAGACAGACTGGACAACGTCCTTTACATCTGCGAGGCTTGGGGCGTGGTATCAGGGGAGGTAGGAGCCACGCATAGCCCATAAGGCTAGGGCGCTTGGGTAGCGTCCATTGTACGGAGAGACCCACGAGGGGTCCAAGAGCTGACAGGCCCGAGGAAACACAAGGCAGCCTCCCTATTACATATTACATCAAGACGTGGCGGGCGAGAATGGAGGGTGCCCTCGGGAAGAAGTAGCGCGGTGAGAGGGCCTCAAGGAGATCACAGCCCTCCGCGAGGACCCCACCGTGACACATACATATACAAATATATCTTTTAATAAGAATGAGTATATGTATTTGCAGCAGCAGATGACAATTCCCTTCCTACTTCATGATCATTATTAACAGCATAATCATCTGGTTTTACTCAAATTTGATACATATTTATTACATATGTAAAACATGCTAATGTTCAGAACTGAAAACAAGGAGAAAAGATTGAGAAAAGGATGGTATGCCTTCATTTAGAGCAATAAAAATCCCACAAAAAAATCTGCAAACCTTGCACAGCTAAGTAATGATTCCCCAATTCCTTTTTCTCACTCTTCCTTCATGGTAAATGATGAGTTTTAAGTTAGCAAGTTCCATGAACTGCCTAGAAAGACAAGGTAGATCCAAATGGCTCCATGCTTTCCTTCACAAGAAATGAACACAGTCTCCTGGTTTAACCAACACCACATAGTGAGTTTCTGCAAGTATACCAAATACCTCAAATTTTGTTTCCAAAAGCATGGGGTGGATGACTTAGTTGTCACTGTTGCGAGGCAGCCATAGTGGAAATAGTTGGGTCACTTACTGAGAGTACCTAATGCCCATGGACTAATTCTATTGCACTTTAGTGCAGCTGGCAAAAACTGTGCTAATGCGCAATAGTTTTAGTCCAATGCACATTGTCATGTAAAAAGCATTTATGTACACTAATGCACAACAGTTCCGATTACAGTGCATAGAGTTAGTACTATGTACTAAACTTGATGCGCCATAATTATGGCACATTAATGAACATGGAGATGTGCCTACTGAGGAGATAATAAACCTATGAAAATTTTAGGTAAGTAAAACTGTACTGTTGGTTAAAAGCAAATTTGTGGCATGTTTATAATTTATGGAAATAGAATTTAGGATGACATTAAAGTAAAGAACTAGGTGAAACATTAAAAAAGGTATATTGCTAAGCATTTCATAATATGCAAGGAATTAAAGTCTGAGCCTGCCTGATATTACAACAACTGATATAATCAGAAAACAGCAGCACAATGATTTTCTGATCTGTAACTGAACTGTAACTGAAACTATTCTTTAAAATATTCTTTAAAGTTATGTTTACTTTTTAAACATTTTCAATTTAACTTCCTGTTGAAATGTTTTCCTGAAAGTATAATGTAATGTTCCTATTCAATAACTCAATGGGATGATTATAGCAAAACTACATTTCAACACATACTGGCAGTATTTTTTTAAGTAAACAAAAATGCATAATAGTATGTGACTAACGTTAGCAGTAATATGGAAGGAAGAAAGAAAGGGAAGACATTAAAATAGTAAAAGATGGATAGAAAATAGGAAGGAGCAAGCAGTTCCTCCCATCCAAGAAACGGAAAAGCGATGTTGGCCATTCTATATCAACGGTGGGGCACAGTGAATGACTCCCTTTTACTGGTTGCAAGGATTTGGACAGACGCTCAGAATCCCAGACACCCTGAATCCTGGTCCTGATGACCTGGTAATGACCACCACATGCAGATTTTCAGGAAGACCTTCTTTTTCTTGTTTCAGTCCATCCATCTCTAATGCACTATATATTCCATTTATATGTCATATACAGTATGCTGTGGTGTGCGATTCTATTTTTACTGTATCTTTATTTTATTTTGTATTATTTATTTTATTTTATATTTTGAATCTTTATTTTATTTTGTTTTATTTTGTATCTTTATTTTATTTTGTATATTTAAAGAATTTAGGTGGTATTTTGACACAGATGAATTGCAGTTAGAAACTTAACTGGAAAGCACAACACAGAATAGCCCCACATAATTATGTGTAGTAGTAAACTACTACAAGACCGTTTCAGGCTGGACATAAGGAAGAATTTCTTTACTGTCCTAGCCCCCGAGGTCTGGAACAGCCTGCCACCGGAGGTGGTTCAAGCGCCTACACTGAACACCTTCAAGAGCAAACTGGATGCTTATCTTGCTGGGATCCTGTGACCCCAGCTGACTTCCTGCCCTTTGGGCAGGGGGCTGGACTCGATGATCTTCCGAGGTCCCTTCCAGCCCTAATGTCTATGAAATCTATGAAGTTATATATACCGAAGCAGAATGACAGGTGTCTACAATCCTGGTAAAAAATAAAAACAAAACCAAAAAACAAAAAAACCCCCTACAACTACAGACAAGTGAATCCATTCAGATTATAGAATCCCAAAACAGGTATAGGTGGAGAAACCTAAATAAATTAGTAAAAGAAGCCACCACATAACACAGCTCACTAGAATCTAGCAGAAATAATCTAAACACTGTTACTCATATACTGTTCCAGTATATTTAAAAAAAAACAACAACAACAAAGCATTAAACTGTGATATGATAAAATACTAAAAACATTTATTAGACAGTGGAAAAAAAAATCACATCTTTCTTTTCCATAAGGGACAGGAAGTTATATCCAATTTATCTGACAGAGAGAACTTATACTTAGTCATTTATTTATGGTTAGCAATTCACTTAAACTGCAACCACAGCAAATGTGTACTTCAAATTTCTCAATAAAAATTTGATAAAGCTCAGTAAAACCTTGTAAAAACACCATTTTTGTCACTTTATAGTTAAGTTTAATTGAAAATTGGTCCCTTATTGAAAGAAAATAATTTTATCATAAATACTAGCAGAGTGAATGGGTGTAGTTTGCAGCTGTGTTGGTCTAAGGACGTAGGCAGAGAAGGTTCTTTGGATACATTTGATATCTTTTATTAGAGCAACTCAATTAGTTGGAAAAACTCTTCTTAGCAAGCTTTTGGGCACAAATACCTCTTGTCAGGATGAGGAAGCATCTGTAGATGGCCTGTACTCTTCCTGGATGGAGTAGTAAAGCAGCCAGAGGCCAGTACTGCTTTACTACTCCATCCAGGGAGAGCACAGATCATGTAAAGGTGCTTCCTCAGCCTGATGAAGGGTGTTTTTGCCCAAATGCTTGCAAAGAAGAATTTTTCCAACTATTTGAGTTGGTCTAATAAAAGATATCAGATTTACCCAAAGAACCTTGTCTAGCACGAATCATGCTTTCTAATGGCACCTTCTCATACCCTTGTGTTTGCAGCTGAGAAGGGAGCATATTACAACACAATGCACCTTCATCAAAGTTAGCATTTTAGTTAATTTCTTGGACCTGAGGGAACTATTTAGAATAAATTTCATTTAAAAAAAAGTGTCAGTCTAAGGGCTTGCCTACACACAGGGAGAGGGGAGAGAAGGGGACTCAGGAATGTCGGGGGAAAAAAATGTACAAATGTAAAATTCAAGTCACACAAGAAAAAGTGTACACACATCTAAAAGTGGAAATTCAAGTCAAACAAGGAAAATTGCATACATCTTTGAGCGCAGTTTCCATTCAGTTGCCAAAATGGCCATAGCTGAAGGCCCTAAGGCCATGTAGACCCCTCTACAGGGATGTAGTTCAACACATTTAACTTATATATTAATTTTCTTAAGTACTTCCAGAGAGATAAAATCTAAGGGTGAAAAAAATCGCTGACTGGAGTTAACTGATTGCTGAATAATGAGTATGGCTGAAAACACTAACCTAGGTACTCTCGAGACATTTATTGCTGGAAAAATCTTTGCTGGCCATTATGGGATGAATTCTCTAGTTTCTGTATAATTATAATTACATGGCATTGGGTTTCTTTTCCTCAGTCAGCTCTCTGCTGCATGTTATGGTCACTTGTAAATCACAATGACTACTTAAGTGACTCAGGTAGTCCCTGATATTTCAGTGATTTTTTTTAAAGTAATGTTTCATTCTAAATCCGTTTCAAACATTCCACAATTCCTTGCTGTTAGTGGTTTGTATTGCAACCTGTTATAAATTTTCATATAGAATTAGAGAAAAATAAGCCTAGAATGGGAAACTAGGAGGGCAGCTAGCTAAGGGGAGACCAACCTTTTTGGCAGTTGTGAGACAAATTAAGCCTCATACCTTCCACAGGTATTATGTTTTCTGGTCTTTTTCTAATTTGTCTATTTCCTTCTTGAAGTGCAGTGCACAAAACTGGACACTACACCAGGCAATGCTATACCAATGCTGAATAGAGTGGAAGACTCATATCTTGACCTGGATATGACACTTCTGTTAATACATCTGAGTAAACTATTAGGTGTTTTGTCCAACTCTACTTTGTTGTTCATTCATATTCAATTTATACACTATAATCCTCAGGTCCTGTTCTGCAGAACTGCAACCTAGTCATTTCCCAGTTTATATTTGTATTTTTGACCATTATGTCCCAAATGCACTACTTTTGTGTGCATTGTGTGCCCCCCCCCCCCCCCCTGCCCCCCAGCCCTTCAGGTAATCTGATTTATTTCAGACAGTTTCCTATTTATCAATATGATTTCAAGGCCCAATCCTATTCTCCAAAACATCCATTACCCTATGTGGCATAGAGTTACCTGCAAAATTATTAGGTGTGCATTCACTTCCATCTTCCAAATAGTTAATGAAAATATTGAGCAGTCCTGGACTCAGGAGAGACCCCTGGGAAACTGCATTTGATATCTCCCCCTATTTATATATTGATTTGTTTATAACAACTCTTAGAGCATGATCAACTATGCAGTCACCTTACTGTAGTTTCATTTAGACTGTATTTCCTAAGCTTGCTTAGTAAAATGTCATAAAAAATGTGTCCAAACCTTGAAATCTTACTAAAGATAAGGTATACCACATCCACTGCTGTCACCCATCCAAAGTCTGTCAATTTGTCATACAAGTAAATCAGATTGTTTAAGTAGGACTTGCTCTTGACAAATCCACAGCAGTTTTTCCTTATCACCTTGCTATTTTCCTGGGGTGCATGCAGTCATTCACCACACCTGATGTATATTCACACAGATTACATTATGCTATGTGAATGTAGGGATGGTATACGTGGCATCAAGAGGCCAGCAGGGCTGTGCAGGGGCTGGCAGGTCTGTGGGCTGTTTGGTGGGTCCACAGGGAGAGTTGTCTGTCCAGGGGTGAGGGACTGGGAGACAGGAATAGCACAGCTTTGGGGCTAGTGTGAGCAGCTGGGCTTTCCCAGCCCCAGTGCTCTGCTCCAAATGCATGCAGGCATTTCATAGGCTGGGTTAACCCACTCCTAAATTAATTTGCTTCCTCAGGTAAACTAACTTAGATCAGGCCAACCATGTTCTGTCTGATTTAACCCTTCTGAATGCCTGCAGAGATAGGCATTTAGAGGAGCCTAATCCTAGCTAGGTTGGTTTAAATGTAATGGTTTTACATATCTTACGTGATAAGGAATAGATACTTTGATTATATACTCCACCCTCTTTCAGGTATTTCTGGGTATTGGGTTGTTTGGGTTTTTTTAATATTATTATGCATAGTTTGTGGTATCTCTAGTAACTTCAATGATTTCAATGTTATCATGCACTAAGTTAACACGTTAACAAGTTCCAAGATGCTGGTGTGTACCTTAAAATTGCTTCAATTCATAGAAAGTCTAGTGGGAGTTGGAAAGTGTTGTTAGCGTGAGTTGCAGTATCTCTGGACTGCTTGATGGTGAACTTGTGAACTTTGCTGTGATGTGACCTACTTTGTGAGTTGTGAGCATGCACAGTTGCTGCCCAGCAACAGAGCGAGTCACACGAAAAGGTGAATAACACCTTCGTGAGGTAAAGTGACCAATGATTGGCTGGGAAGGTAAAAGTGGGAAGAAAGTTGTTGAGCGATAGGTCAGCTTGGGTTATGATTGGCTGTGTATGATTGACAGGAATCAGATAAAAGGAGAATTTGGGTCTCCTGTCTCCTGCCTGTGTGTTTGTTTACTGATTAATTAGCAGCAAGGTAGTGCCTAGCTGTGGGTGAATGTCTTGCCAAAAGCAGCCCGATCACCTCTTTCTCAGAGGAGATTTGAGCAAGGACTAACACCCCATAGGAGCATAATAAGCTTCCCTCTTCAGTGTGACTCCTAGCAAAACACAGGTGATCATGGGCATCTCAAATGTAGAAACGAATACATTCCTTTGCAGTGTTCAGCTTGGATAATACTCATATCAATAAATTGTTTTGTTTTTTTTTTAATATTATTTCTGACTGTTAGAATTTTACTTTTTTCCTTATTATGGCAAATGAAATACTAAACAAGCCATTTAAAATAGTGCTTTTTTTAGAAGTCTATTGACTTCAAATGATGGTAACTTATCATTGTCTACTGATTATTCATGCTTTTTTTTTCTCAGAGGGGTATATATAAAGAGAACACTTACGCTAGAATAGAGTCTGAGGTGCATCAGTCATTGTTTCATTTAGTCATCTCATTCATTATCACTTACAGAAAGGATGGCTACTTAAAATAACATGGATCTAAAAATGAAACTTAATACAAAAAGCACAACTGTGGAGACTGTATGAAAGACTAATATAATTTCTCATTTAAAGTATAGTGCTTGATATTTATCATCAGAATGCAGGTGTCATGCACCAAAAGGCTTCCAAAGAGTGAAGGGCAAAATAATTTTCATAGCTTGATCCTTTTAGTGAAAAAAAAATATAGAAGACTCAAGTCACAAAAATCAAATACTATTATGAGAATTTATCATAATATAGTTAAAAGGAATAACTCATAAATGCCTATCTGTTGCTCACTTGCTGGGATATATCTTTTTTATACCATCATTCATAGAAGACAAGATAAGCTTTATAAATGATGGAGAATGCTCCAAAATGTCAAAAAAGATCTTATTGACATGGTGCCTCAACTCAGGAAACTTAATCTGAGAGCAACAGCAATACTTTCTGCAACATTCATAGGCAAATTATCATATTTTACTGAACTCTAACTTTATTTGGACTTGTCAAAACACATAAGAGAGGTTATTTCAATTTTATGGGTTAGAGTCACTGGACCTTCATTGTGGTTTTCTCTGCCATACACTTTAGTGTAGGTTTTTTGGCTGCAGCAAAACTCTCACAGAAGGAAGCCACAGTAGCACAGAGGTACTGATCATTTCTATTCCATACCTGCCTTCTACCAGGGAGGAATCTCTTGTGAGAGGTGTAATCAGAAGACCTTTAAATGTTCTGTTCTATGTATAAAATTACATTTGAAAAACAACATTAATATTGTTAGTATGTTGATACCAAAAAACACCATCCTAAAAATATGACTTGACTAACTGCTGAAAAGCTCATTTATGACTTCAAAACTTGAATTTATTTATTATATTAACTTTAACTACTATTTTTTTAGGACAGAAACAAAAAATATTCAACACCCCTATCTTCCTCAATACTTCTGTGAACTCATGACACAATAAGAATCTCACTGCCATAAAATACGCTCTTTCTGACAACACACCTGTCAATCATCATTGGCAATCCCCCTCAGTCAAAGATGATTGTCTTCCATAACTGCCTTACTGGGGGGTCCGACAATGGCTTACAATGCCAATCCAGGATCAACAGGTTCTACTGTAACCCCATGTCACACTAAGACCCTTGAGTGGGTAGCCCTAGATTTTTGTCACTCCATGACATGCTGTTTCTGCTACTCCCGATTTTCCATCTCCTGTTGTCATTGTAAGGTTTCAAAATACTAAGATCCTTCTCTCCCTTCTCTTGAGTGTAAGCCTTCATTGAGCTGGGAGAACAAAACTTGCTTCAGGAGTCTCAAGTCAGACATCTGGATGAAAAGTAGATGTTGAATGATCACTGCCTCAATGCTTGTGGTGCTAACGTTAGTGCATCTGTCTTCCCACTGAGTTTGATGGGCAGCTTTGATGGTACTTCTCCAGCAGCTTGAGATATCTGCTGTATTTTGTACACTTCTCAGCTCCATACAGTAAAGTATGACTACTTTGTTTCAGATCTGATGTTGTGGTCTTTGAACACCTATTTACCCAGGTATACAGAGGCCACACTTGCACATTTTTGATGATTTTGGATTTTTTCATCAGTGTTAGCCTTCTGCAAGAGATGGCTTACAGGGTATGGGAAATACTTAATGTTCTCCAGAATATCACTGTGAATTGGAATTACTTGAGCTGGGGACTCATTGTTACCAGCTTGTTGATGGAGGACCTTAGTCTTCAGAATGTTAAGTGTCAGTCCCATTGTCTTGTATGCTTTAGTAAAGACGTTGATGATTGCCTGCAGGTCTGCTTCTGAGTGAGCACAGACTACAGCATCATCAGGGTACAGAAGCTTAATGATTGTGGTTGGGGTAGTCTTGGTTTTGGCTCATAGTCAGATGAAATTAAACAGCTTACCATCCACTTGGTAGTTTAGCTCTACTCCAACTGGAAGTTGTGGATCAATCAGTGGCAGCATCACCAGAATGTGGGAGGGACAGCAGATGGCAATGCTCTCCCTTCTGAAAAGCCACATATATCCTCTGACAGTACCATGACATGGCAGGTACAGGTCACCATGATAATAAGCCTATTCAGCCTCAGCCAAGTGTCTACAAGTCCTCAACAGCAGAGCAGGAAAATGATGTTAGAATCTCAACAGCTGTGAAGGCAGAGAAAGGTTGTAGCAGAATGAGATCTCCAATTGTCTTGGCCTCCTTGTCATTGGATCAAGGCCCCACTCTGTCAAGAACAGTGTGGAAGCTGATATGCAGCAGCTTCTCCAAGATCAAAATAAATCACACGTGGGCATTTTCCATGAAAACTGCTTTAACACATTTTTCAACCCTTTCGGCAACCAGCTAATGATGATGTAAGCGGGATTGTAAGGCCCGGAGCTCCTAGTCATGAACTGGCACAAAGATGACAGTTACAAGAAGGTTCTCTAGCACCTGTATTAGGTAGGAGTGTGATCCAGCAGCTGTAAATGCAACCGAGTAACCCTCTTCAGGATCTGCTCTGCTCACCCTACGTGGGGAGTGGGCTAGAAAAAGGTACCCTAAACATAGTCTACCTAACTTTTCCTTGACAACCACATCCAGTGGTTCTGGACTAGATAACTGCATATTTACTTTACTGTGGTTTAAACCAACGAAGACACACAATCAACTTTGGGACCTGGACTATCAGAATCCAATGGACAATGCTAATAATGAGTACTCAGAGCACCACACTGCAATCATGGCTCAAGAAATCAGGCAACACAACATTGACATCACTGCACTGAGTGAGACCCAGTGAGCAGCAGATGGACAGCTCAAAGAACAAGGAGGTGGCTATACCCTCTTTTGGAAGGGTAAACAGGAAGTAGTGCTTTAACTCTATGTAGAAAAGAAGAAGAATTACCCACCCTACAGTGGCTATGGTTCTTCATAATATTCCTTGAGCACAGATTACACTCTTGAAATGCCTGCACCTGATGTATATAGAATTGTAATGTTTGACAGAGTCATGCCTGTATCCTATGTGATCAATCACTTAGATTACCCATAGGCTATAAAAGGAAAGAAGATTGCAACCCTGAACTTGGATCATTTACCAATAATATTCTTCAGAGGTAGCATTTGAATTAATGGAGTAGATCACAGGAACTGAGAGAACAGCACATCTCAAAAGCCCCTAATTACAGTAGTATAGGTAACTATATTTTAACTAGAGTAGCCAAATGGTAAATGAAACTAAATATAAAAAAATAACTGAACTTTTAAAAACTGTAAACTTAAAAACTAAACCTAGCCAGTAGTAATGAACATAGCACAAAGTTCTAATTCACAGGAATAAATAATGAAAGGACACAGAACATAGGTTAAGAACATCCCATCCTTTATATTTACTCAATATAACATGTGGGAACACCTCCAATGGACACTGCTATTCAAAGGAAATTAATTTTGTGGGCATGAGACAGGTACACCTATGATGGAATCTTTTTGGATGGCATATCTTGAAGAATAAAAGCCTATGTACATAACAAACACAAAGGAAGCTTGTAGCAGATTTGAACCAAAGTCTGAGTTCTGGACCACACATCCATATACTTTAACCATCCTTATTTTCAAGTTCACTTAACTAGATTACTGCTCAATCCACATGACCAAGACTGTCAATCTGCATACCTAGGTAAAGAATATACAAATTTCTTCAGACTGTAATGAGCACTCCATATCTAGAAATTTAAATGTATAATCTCCCTTCATATTTCAATATAAAGCATGGGCACTTGAATATAATGGATTATCAATTTATCCTTTCTTCAGGACTTCTAAGCAATTGTATACCCTTCATACATTGGATAAACTATAGTTAAAACTATGGGAAAATAAGAATTATTTATAAAAAATATATAAACATATTTCTAATAAATAATAACGTATAGTTTATGTATATACGAATTCATTAATTTTCTCTCATGAAAATGAAGTAATAATAAAATAAGAGATAACAAAATGGAAAGGGGTTGCTCTTGAGAAGAATTAAGATACAATCCCTATCTGTTCCTTGTTTAATTTTTCATTGATTCCAAGAAAGCTCCTGCAAGAAAATAAATAAATAATTTGTGAAGAATAACAGATGATTTAGCATATTGACCTTATACTGTGCCTAACTTTATTCATTGACTTCCATCATGGGTAGACCATAATTTTGCATATTAAAAAATATAATAGGAAACAGTTGAACAACTTATATAATTTTCTCAATCTACAATAGATTTAAAATCATATAAATAATTAGTAATATTAGAATAATATAAACTTATGACTTGAAAAAATAACTGTAGAAAAAAACTCAGAAACTTGCAGATTGGACTGCATAAGGTACCTCTGCAAAACAGAATATGGAAAGGCAATGAAGTAGGGAGGCTTATGCTAGGAATAGTTGTAGAAGAAAAGAAAAAAAAAGAAAGCAAAATTGAGAAAATGTCCACAGAGAAAAATATTCTTAATGAACATAACAAGAGAAATAATAACAGTAGCAGAGCCACAAAAACATTTTGAAGATAAAGTGGAAATGGATTAAAAATTGATTTAGGAACCAGCAAATAGAGGAAGAGAATCATTGTGTCCTTTAGAAAAATAAGAGTGAGCTAGCAAAAGTATGTTCACCACCATAGCTGTAAAAGACAAAGAGAATCTATCATGAGGTGGGATTACTTTCTCAGACTACATTCAAAATATGGAAACGATCACCAGATACAAACATTACACTTTCACTAATGATATAAACCATGCCACTTACAGAAAACCATGTAACTGAGATCAATTCTGCCTCGGCCTTTTTGAATGTTTGTACCTGGTTGACAGGATTATTTTAGTTACCAGGAAAACAATAAACTAATCCTTCAGAATAATTCTACAATAGCAATCCATAGTACATACTATATTAATGTATTTAAATATTAATTAGTAGTCCTTGCTAAGCTTATGACTTGGAAAGTATGGAAGAAAAAATCCTAACGTGGACTGGAGTGATACATATGTAACTGAGTGTTAGGAAAGGCACTGGGTGGTGGATAGAGAAAGTCACTTGACTGTCTGCTATCCTCTCTACTATATCCAGGGTCTTCTCTGCAGACATAAACTAGAATTGATGGACTAAAGGTAGTGTATTTTATTCCATTGCATTTATTTTATAGCCTGCTCATACATCATTTATATTTGGTTCTTTAAAAAAAAAGTTTGCATTCAATTAATTTGTCCTCAGTGGAGAGAAATAAAACTAGCCATGCTAATCTAAAGTCAGACAGAAAACAAGATAGAGATGCACCTTATAGATTAACTGAATCAGAGAATCCTAAACTTTCCTGAACAAGAGCTCAGTTCATCAGATGCTAATAGACATCCTCATTGTTTACCCTACACAGACTGCTGTAATAACTATCCACTGTAAGTACAGATGGATCTATTCTAAAATTTAAATCTAAGATATAAGGTGATTAAAGCTGATTTGGTGACCATACAGGTTTGTTTGTTTTGTTTAACATACTAAATATTACAGATAGCACAATTAATCAAAGAAAATGGGTGTCCAGATGGAATTCCTTATGGTAAGGATTGTCATTTATGCATAGTAAAAGTACCATGCCCAGTTGCAGCGACCTCAAGCATGCTGCTGTAAGTATAGGAGTCAAGCACACTTAAATCCTAAACTGGAAACATTGTACTGCAACCACACAGCACTAGCTGTGTGCTAAATAGCACAAGACTTGGGTTTACTGGCACTGCAACTGAAAGTATGAGATGCCAAAGATAACCTATTAGACAGCCCTTCTGAAGGCAGGCATCTAATGCCAATTAATATTTTGCTCTTAATTAAGGTTTAATTAAAACCATGAACTGTGGCATTTCAACTGTGAATAAATAGCAATTACACTGACTATTTAATGTGATTGAAATGTATTAAACTGTGCTTTTTATTATACAATAAACAGTCTAATCTGTTTATTTTTATACATGTATATGTTTTTAATTATGATAAATTAAAATACTCCCCAAAGGAGTTTGACTAAAAGATCAATTTAGAAAATGGTCTGAAGTTTAACACAACTCTCATTCTTATTTTGACAATACTGACAACATAGCAATAATATAATATTATCATCATCTTTATATGGGGTAGCCTAGTAAGCAAAATACAGCTTCAGGTTTTTGCTAGCTTTTTTTTTTTTTTTTTTTTTTAACTGGTTGTTTCTGATATTGAACATTGTATGGGTGATTAAAAAAAGTGGAATCAGGTGTGATACCCCCCGCCTTTATGGTTCTGGTCTGAACGCTAAATATTCAAACATAACTTATATGACCAGTAACAACAAATTTGTCAGATCTGTAAAAACAAAATCACCCACCACCACCACGTTTCAATAAAAAAAAGAATTTTCACTGAAATAGGAGAATGCATGATGACAAAACATTTGTTGAAAAACAATCACTATCTTAATAGTGACTGATATCTTAGCCTCTAAACTGATTGAGGCAGAAGCTGGTATTCATTATATACTGAATATAGTGCCCAATCTGCTTAGGACCTGATCTTGCTGAGATTTATGCAATAATAATGTTAAATAATAGAAAAAGGGTATTAGAAGTTCAGTGAGGATAGAAACCTGTAGAACATATTGTATCAAATGCACTGATGACATAGTATATCAATTAGGGGTGTGCAAAATGGTCTGTATTCAATTCAGATTTGGCCCAAATCAGGGACAGTGATTCAATTTGTTGATTCAGATCACTGTCCCGATTCAATTCAGCCAAATCTGAATCTGAAGATTCGATGCTGATTCAGAAAATCAGCAATTTGGGCATAGACACAACTTTAAATGTTTTTTCTACATATCTTAATATATCAGGCACAGCTTGGGAATGCTGCAATGTTGGAGCAGATGGAGCATTCCACAGGAGTGTGGTGGGGGCCCCCCACATGCTCAGCAGTGAACCCAGAAGTGGACCAGAAGTATGTCTGGTCCACTTCTGGGTCCACTGCCAAGCATGCAGGGGACTCCCCTTGTGCTCCCTGGCTCAGTGATCAGCCATGGAGGGACCCCAGGTGCCCTCCCACACCCAGGAGGCAACAGTTGCCAAACCAAGGGTGGGGGGGTCCTTTTCATGCTGCCCAGCAGACCTAGAAGTGGACTGGAAGTGTTTATGATCCACTTCCCAGTCTAATGCCAAGCACGCTGGGGATCCCCTTGTGCTCCCATGGGACACTCCATCTGCCCCAGCATCACAGCATTTATGAGCCACCTGGTACCTCAAGGTATGTAGAAAAAACATTTAAAGCTGTATCTATATCCAAATCACTGAATCTTTCTGAATCTCTCCAAATTGATTTGGAGGGTTCCAATTTGATCCGGAAAGATTAAAGGGTCTCCTGATTTGATTCATATTTGGAGATTCGGCCTCCAAATCGAGCCGAATCTCCCCTGAATTGAATCAGCATCCAAAGCTTTGCACATCCCTAATATCCATATATTCTTCCATTTGCCTTATGAATTTCAGTTATGTTGTGCACTGACTATGTGAATTATTTATTCACTATTTGGGTAGTGAATTTCATTGGTAATGGAACAGCTAACCTATTCAAATTTGGGGGGGTAAAAGTAGTGATGAAGAATCTTGTACTACTGAAAAATGACTTAGATTGTAATGGTAATTTAACAGACTGGTTTCTAAAACCCATTTCTATTACACTTGTAACGTTTCCATTCTAAAATTATCATTTTTTTTTCCATATAGGAAATTTAAGTAGTAATTATAAGGCTGTGCGAAGCTTCAGTCACCGATTCAATTCGGTGGAGATTCGGCCTGATTTGGTGGCTAAATCTCCACATCTGAATCAAATCAGGAGACACTTTAATCTCTCTGAATCAAATCGGAACCCTCCAAATTGATTTGGAGAAATCTGGAAAGATTCAGCAATTTGGACATAGACACAGCTTTAAATGTTTTTTCTACAATCTTCAAGGTACCAGGCAGCTGATGAATGCTGAGATGCTGGGGTGGAGGGACTGTCCCACAGGAGCATAAGGGGCTCCCCAGTGTACTTGGCAGCAGACCTGGAAGTGAACCAGAAGCACTTCCAGTTCACTTCCAGGTCCATTGGGGAGTGCATGTCGGGAGGGGGGGGAGGGCACACTCCGCTGGCTTGGCGACTGGTATGCCCTGGGTTGGGGGGGGGAGGGGCACTCAGGATCCCTTTGCAACTGATCGCTGAGCCAGGGGGTTGTGGGGGACAGTAGTAAATATTTATATTCAGTACTGTAACACAAAGAAATAGAGGACAACTGGTATTTCTTATTTATGGGCCAGCTTTAAGTGCATATTTTAATGTGTTTTGCTGCTGGTCTCAGGTGAAAAGGAACCTCTACTTTTTCACTGCGTCATAACAGAAAGCTTAAAGCTTTAAAGATCAGTCAAGCATCAATACCATATTAAAGTTGCAAGTCTGATATTTGAGGCTGCTTGCCTGGCCAAATGGATACACTTTGTGAAAACTGTAAAACTAATTTGAAAACAATTCTAATTATATGACATCAGCAGAAGTACATTTATATTTACATAGCTAGATTTTCTTTTATATTATAGAACTAGAACAATACAGGCCACTTAAATAACCTCAGTAATTTATAACACGCATGTAAACAAAGCAAGAGATAGTTGACTAAAAAGACAGGATGAAAAAAGAAAGAAAACCCTTGGTTTATTGTTTACCAAGTTTGGAAGTCACAGAGAGAAAGAAAAAAAAAATTAGTGATGATTAGAGGCAACCAGAGACCAGTTTAATGGATAGTAAGGAAAAGAAACTATAGAGAAAATAATATGCTTAAGACAGGTGAATAATAAAAAAAATGTGGACTAAAATTCTCAAAAAGCACCTCAAGAGGTATTTAGGTGCTTAATCCTACTGATCAATAAGCTTCAATTCTATTATTACCTCTGCTACAATCCTTTTGTGTGAGACAGGTAGGGAAGGGTGCCACCTTGGAGACCTGTCTACATGAGATCTGTACTGCAGAGTTGCCAAATTAGCTCCACAGTAAAATGTCACCTTCTACACGTTTGATGATATTAGGATGGATTAAACTAATTAACTCCACCATAGGATAGTACTGCCAGACACAACTACTATCTTTCAACAGAGTTATTTACTCCACCATAGTGCATGTCTAGATGGTGACAGGGCTGGTTGGGGCGCAAGGCTGCTTCAGCACAGGGCTGCTTGGTCCTGCACTGAAGCACCCTCATGCCCCAGCCAGTCCCTCCACAGCATGTTGATACAGGTTGGAGCAGCCCTGGGCCAGCAGGTTGAACCCGAAGGCTCCTTGCCAGCTGGGGCTACTCTGCCCCGATCAACATGCTGTGGTCACAGGTGCACATGAAAATGGCAAACCCAGGGGCAATAAACTCTGGTGCAAACTATGCCAGAGTTTATTCAGGTGTGCTAATTGCACACGTAGATGTGCCCACTGAGAAGTCGAATCACAGGATTGGAAGGAAACTCCAAGTGCCACCACCATTTCCTCAGCACTGATGCACATCTCGCTGCTTATATGAATGCATGCGACACAGATCCAGGTGTGTCAGGTTGCAAGTGCAGCAGAGCTGATTAATCTCTGGTGCATGGAGCCCACAAATATATGCGTATAAATGCCCTAGATGGATTCTTGTTCTTTACTCCACAGTATTAATGGTCCTCTCTCCTTTTTAATGGTTTTTATGCTTCACAAATCAAACAACCTTTCTTAGAGCAATTCTGCTGTCTGCTAGCTGCTCCTTGTTTTTCTTTTATTTTACAGCCTAGAAGTTTTTTAGCTCTTTTAAAAACTGTAGCTCCACCCATGGAGATCAGACTTCAGCAGCAACTAAGTTTTCAGTTTTTAGTTAAACAGGAGAGGGAAGGTGAGTCAGCTGAAGATTAGACACTGTCTTGATTGCTGCAGCCATAACTTGGGGTGGGGTGGAGGGGGGGGATTGCATGAGTGTGTATGTGGGAGGGATGGGTGGTGGGTGGGTGGGTTTCAGGCTGACTTCCCCAAAACAAGGAGCACCTATACACTAAGGATGTGTGAAGCTTTGGTCATTGATTAAATTCAGAGGAGATTCGGCCTGATTCGGCCACTGAATCTCCAAATCCAAATCAAATCAGGAGACCCATTAATATCTCTAAATCAAATCAGAAACCTCTGATTAGATTTGGAGAGATTCAGCTTGATTTGGTGACCAAATCTCCAAATCCGAATTGAATCAGGAGACCCTTTAATCTCTCTGAATTGAATCAGAAACCTCTGAATTGATTTGGAAAAAGTCAGAAAGATTTGATGATTTGACTATAGACACAGCTTTATATGTTTTTTTTCTACATAACTCGAGGTAGCCAGGCCCATGAATGCTGACATGGTGGAGTGGATGGAGCATCCCATGGGAGCGCAGTGCGGTCCCCCACACACTTGGTGGCAGACCCGGAAGTGGAACAGAAGTACTCCTGGTCCATGCCTGGGTCCACCACTGAATGCGTTGGGGACCTCCCACCCCCATCTCAGTGACTGGTGCCTCCTGGGTCTGGAGGGGGCACCTAGCATTCCCACGTGGCCAATTGCCAAGCTAGGGGGGCAGGGGAGGTCCCCCATGCACTCAGCAACAGACCCAGAAGTGGACCAGAAATACTTCCAGTCCACTTCTGGGTCCACTGCTGAGCGCACAGGGGTGATCCTGCGCTCCCATGGGACACTTCATCTGCCCCACCATCTCACCATTCATGAGCCATGCCTGGTACCTCGAGGTACATAGAAAAAACATATAGCGCTGTGTCTATAGCCAAATTGCTGATTCTCCGAATCAGAATCAAAACTTCAGATCCAGATTTGGCTGAATCGAATCAGGTCTATCACAGTGATCTGAATCAGTGAATTGAATCACTGTCCCCTGAATCAGGACAAATCAGAATCAAATCCAACAAGAAGCAAGGGGGGAAAGAGTGCCCAAAAGCCTCCCTGGCTCACCAAGGACATCTGGGAATGCCTGGTTGCCAAAAAGGCGGCATACACCTGGTGGAAGTGGGGGACTATCTCCAAAGAAGAGTATACCTCCATGGCTTGGGCCTGTAGGGGGGCTGTTAGGAAAGCTAATGTGGATATAGAGCTAGGACTAGTGTCCAAGATCAAAGACAATAAAAAGTCTTTTTTCAAATATATAGGGAGGATGAAGAAGGCACCGGGAAATGTGGGGCCCTTGCAAGATATGCTGGGCAATCTGGTGGTTGCGCCAGAGGAGAAGGCAGACCTTTTTAACAAATTCCTCACCTCCATTTTCTTGTGCAGGGACTGGGACTCCCCCACCTTGATTCAAGATGGACTCGAGGGGAACGCCTCAAGACCTAAGGTTGAGGAGGACCGGGTTAGAGAGCTTCCGGAGGGGCTGGACATGTTCAAATCAGCAGGTCCAGATCCTCTCCACCCTAGGGTGTTGAGGGAGCTAGCAGGGGTTATTGCAGGGCCCTTGGCTCAGCTTTACGAGCGCTCATGGTGCTCGGGCCAGGTGCCAGATGGTTGGAAGATAGCCAATGTGGTCCCCATCTTTAAAAAAGGGAGGAGTGAGGACCCGGGCAACTATAGGCCTGTCAGTCTTACCTCAATCCTGGAGAAACTCTTTGAGAAGATCATCAAGGAGCACATCTGTGATGGGCCGGCATCGGGGATGATGCTTAAGGGCAACCAGCATGGTTTTGTTAGGGGCAGGTCATGTCAGACTAACCTGATTGCCTTTTATGATCAGGTCTCAAAAGCATTGGATGCAGTTGTCGCCATGGATGTAGTATTTCTGGACTTCAGCAAGGCCTTTGACACTGTCAACCACCCCATCCTCATTAAAAAAACTAGGCGACTGTGGCATTGATGCCTACACAGTCAGATGGATTGCAAATTGGCTGAAGGGTCGTACTCAGAGGGGGTGGTGGACGGGTCATATTCGACCTGGGGGAAAGTGGGCAGCGGAGTCCCTCAGGGCTCAGTCCTTGGGCCCACACAGTTCAATTTCTTTATTAGCGATTTGGCCAACGGGGTGAAAAGCAACCTGTTCAAATTTGATGATGATACCAAAATTTGGAGTGAGGTCGGCACGCTTGTAGGGAGGGAAAGATTGCAGAAAGACCTGGATAAGTTGCAGGTGTGAGCTAACAAAAACAGGATGCATTTCAATACTGACAAGTGCAGGGTGCTGCACTTGGGCAGTAGTAACCAGCAGCACACTTATAAGATGGGAAACTCCCTTCTTGAGAGCATGGAGGCAGAAAGGGATCTTGGAGTCATCATTGACTTCAAGATGATCATGGGCCGACAATGCAAGGTCACGTCGGCAGGGCTAACCGGACCTTATTGTGCATCCACAGGTGCATCTCAAGTAGGGCCAAGGAGGTGATCCTCCCCCTCTATGCGACACTGGTCAGGCCACAGCTGGAGTACTGTGTCGAGTTCTGGGCACCCCACTCCAAGAGGGATGTGGACAACGTTGAGAGGGTCCAGAGGAGGGCCACCCGCATGATCCGGGGACAGCAGGGCAGACCCTACAATGAGAGGCTACGGGACCTGAACCTGTTCAGCCTTCACAAGAGAAGGCTGAGGGGGGACCTGGTGACCGTCTATAAACTCACTAGGGGGGACCAGAAGGGTTTGGGGGAGACCTTGTTTCCCCTAGCACTCCCCAGGATAACAAGAAATAACGGACAAAAGTTGTTGGAGAGTAGGTTTAGATTAGACATCCGCAGGAACTTCTTCACAGTTAGGGCGGCTAGAATCTGGAACCAACTTCCAAGGGAAGTGGTGCAGGCTCCTACCCTGGGGGTCTTTAAGAAGCGGCTTGATGCCTACCTGACTGGGGTCAATTGAGCCCAGTTTTCCTCCTGCCCAGGCAGGGGGTCGGACTTGAAGATCTACATGGTCCCTTCTAACCCTACTTCTATGATTCTATGAAATACTGCCTGCTTTGCACACTCATGCTATACACATGACGAACCTCTGCTAATTACCGTGCATCACAGCAGACTCAATTGATCTAGTCTATTGCGAGTTTGCTGGAGCATGCTAATTACAGTATTCCAGCAGCCTCTGTGACACATGTATTCAGCATCCCCCTGCATCAAAATGCTGGTGGGGGCACTTTAACAAGAGGTTATTGAAACAGCTTTAGTTAAAATGCCTCCACCACCATTTTGAAGTGCAGGACACTGAATACAGAAGACATTGTAATCACTTTAATTAGAGGAGCTCTCAGATACATTCATAGTGTTTACAGTGATGAGATTTAAATTTTGAGTTGGATTTTTTTGTTTTGTTATTTGTTTTGTTTACTTGGACTTGTTTAACAGTTTCGATCCTTTTGAACCTATATGGTCACAATTATTTTGCAGGTAGGATACTCAGGTCCCAGTCTCTGCTCCAGTGAATATTGAGGTAACTTTATACTAATTGGGACCACCAGAAAAAGTCACCCTCTACCATGGTACTTATGGCACAGTCTTGGAAGGTGGTAAATGTGTGGTCAAGATTCCTCAGGTGGAAGCAGGAATTGGACATGGATTTTTCACAATCTTATTCAGTGCATCAACATGAGACATTTACTGTGGAGCTGCCTAATTAGCTCCACAGTAAAGTCTCACTCTCTATGCTTGTGGAGCTATTAGGCCAGAGGACACTACTTAACTCTGCCACAGATTAGTACTTATAAATACAAGTACTATCCTGCAGCAGTGTTTTTTAGTTCACAGCAACACACATACAGACATTGATGGGGATGGCTGGGGCATGAGGGTGTTTCAGTGCAGGGCTGCCTGACAGCTAGCCCCACACTGGAGCACACTTGTGTGCCAGCCCTTCCACAAACATTGATCTGAGTTGGAGCAGCCCTGAGTTGTCAGTCTGACCCCAGGGTTACCTGCCTGCTGGGGTTGTTCCAACCTGGCTCAACGTGCTGCAGTCCAGGGCGCATGTGAAGATGTGGCAATAGGAGCAATAAACTCTTGCATGATAAACACCAAAATTTATTACTTCACATTAATTTCATGTGAGTACCTTAGTAATTGGGTCAGTGGGGGAAAGAGAAATTAGTATCAATAACATGAATGGTGCCTAAGTCAAATCCTTTATTTCTTTTGCTTAGCTTAAAAATGTGCAATATTGAACTGAACATGTTTCAATTATTCACTAAAATGAGATGAGCCCCACAATTGTGGGCCTGATCTAAGTTAGTTCCTAACCCAGGGACCAGGTTAACCTAATCTATCCAAAACCCACATACATTTGGAGTCCAGCTCAGGGAGCCCTGCCACTTGCCCCACCCCAGGTGTTGTGTTCTTCCTATCCTCCTGGCCCTGACCAAGCTATTTTTAGCCACCCAAACCTTCATCCCCAGACAGACAACCCTGCGCCCTGGAAGATACACAGCTGCCTCCCTGATCCTGCCAACATTCCCCGCTGTAACTAGTAACCTGATTTTACTTGCCCCTCTCCCTATCCAAAGTTATTTTCCTGAAAGCAGCAAAGTAAGTATCACTCCCAGTCTATGTTCGTTCAGCTTATGAAGTGAGCTACATGAATGTACGCTGGGTAAGGTAAACATATTCATTGTACTCGCCCAATGAACTTAAGTGCTTAGATGATTTTGCGACAACCATGTTTTAGTACTTTATCTACATATGAGGAACTTCCCTCCCCACCTCCTTTTCTTAATGCAGACTGTAAAGATGAAAACTGTATCAGTGCATGGCAACATGAATTTTGCCATTGATTAAAGTGGAACACAGATGTCAACCATGATCTACTGGTATTTTCTACAGTCATAGTATCATATTGTACCTCTTGAGGAATATATTTGTCTTGGCCTTTCACAGAACAACTCTAAATTTCTTTTGAAAGATCCAGAACCATTTTATGAAACCATTTGGGAAGAGACAGAAGATGAAGGAAAGCTTTTCACATGCAAATATACAGTTTATTCTTTGGGGGTAGTAATTCAAGATCCACTCTTATTTTTCTGCTGTGAATATTGTATACTGAAGTCTTCAGCCAGAGCTGCTTGAAGTTAGATGTTTTGCAAGCATCCTCAGCCATTCTTTCTACCATACAACATCACAGGATGTGCTTTTTTATTTTTTCATTCTTTTTTGTCAGAATCTGGCTATAAAAACAATTAAAACTGTCTGTACTTTAAAATGGATTGAATAGTATCTGATGGATCCGAGATTTGATAAATCAGGACCATTTTGATGGGGACTTGTTTTCTTGATTTCTGGGAGGATCCTTCCTTTCCACAATAAAACATAGGTGACAAATAAAAGGAACTGTACTTTGAACTACACCGGAAATCATTAGAAGGATAATTTTACAGTGTAATATCAATTTTTGATGGCACTATTGTATTAACCACATACATTAATTGCCGTTGCAAAATGTAGGGATGGGCACTCATATCCTGTTAGAGTTTTTTAGATAACAAACCTGTTAAAAAGCATTCTATATTGAAAATAACTAATCAAAATAATATAGTATTAGAAAATGTTGTTTTCCACTTTTCCGGAAGGCTCTCTTCCAGTACTCACAAGGGCATAGTTTATTCCTATTAACTTCCATGAAATATACTGTTATAAATCAATTCAAAGTAGCAAGTTAGCAGAGAATATTGTGAGTGCAAGGTTAGATCAAGTGTAATCAAAATTTACAGAAAATATCTGTTAACACTGGTATTTATATTATAAAGCTATGTTAGCTTGCATTCTGAATGTGAAGCCATCTGTTCATAGATACAAGCAAGTAAATATTAGCTCTTTACATTTTCAGAAAGAGAAGAATAAGCACATCCTACTCACTTCAAGGTTGCTGAACAGTCAGATCAATCTTTATACCTGGTATGTTATGCAGTGTCTGTACAATGATTTTTTTTTTTTTTTTTAATAAATAAGGAATCAACTTGGGAAATTACTTCCAGAGTCAAGCCATTTCTACAAGTAGTTTAAATGAGTCATTTCCATTTCTGAAATGTTCGTAAATAGCTAGTCAACTGAGAGTGAAACCACAGGGAATGCACTGCACAATTAAAAAAAAGGCAGAACAAAAGAAAAATCAAAACCCAGGAACAGCAGTTATTTCATCCTGGGAAGTTAGTGAGAATAGATATGACTAAAAGAGCACCAATTTTTAAATTCCTGATTTTAATGTTCCTAGAATGTAATACACCAAATTATACTGTTACCAAAGTTGTGATTTTCCACACCAGCATTTTTCATATTGCCTCTAAAACAAACTGTTCCATTTAATGGCTGTTTTTATTAATCTGAAAACTATTTCACTTATTTATGTACTCGCTTATAGGCAAGGATTTTATCATTTATTTCTCCTCCTATAGCATAGCACCTGACAATGATTACTGACAAGCAATATCCAAGCAACTATTGTATTTGTAACTGCAAAAACTTCCACCAGTCCTTAATGAGTTAATTAAGTCAATTAAGTCTAATTTTAGTTTTGTCTATTATGCTTTCTATTAAATGGTTTACATAAAATGAACTGATATGGAGTCAACCTTATTGCTGTATTGCAAGCAGAAATGGTTCTTCTTTGGAAATGAATACACCTGCATTCTCACACTTGTGAGAGACTACCCAGAAGTAGAAACAATCTTCTAGGGGGACAAAAAATATCTGTTGGGACTAAATATGAAACCAAGAGCCAGATACAAACTGATGTGGTAGGTGCCTCAGGAAGAATTTAGCACCAACATCATAAACAATGATTAGTTCAACCCCACTCCAGCAGCTGCAAAACCACCTAGGAATATAGATTAATTAGGTGCCTTCATTTTGGCTTGGAAAAGTCCCTGGACACCTAGATTGGAAAATGTCTCCTGTTTAGAAATGAGCAGATATAACCATGGCTAACTCATGTCTAAGCTCTGTTAAAGAAGGGTCTGGAGGCTGGTTTTGTTCAATATGTTCATCAATGACCTGGAAGATGGGATGCAGTGCACCCTCAGCAAGTTAGCAACAATCCCATGCATTGGTACAGGCTGGGGACTGACTGTCTAAATATTGGCTGTGCAGAGAAGGGCCTGGGAGTTACTGTGTATAAAAAGATGAATATGAGCCAACAGTGTGCCCTTGCTGCAAAGAAGGCTAATGGCATAATAAGTTGCATTAGTAGGAGAGTTGCCAGTAGATCAAGTAAAGTGATTATTCCCCTCTACTGGGCACTGGTGAGGTCATATCTGAAGTACCCTGTCCTGTTTCAGGCCCTCCACTACAGAAAGGATGTGAGCAAACTGGAGAGAGTTGCACAGAAGTCAACAAAAATGGTTACAGGGCTGGGGCACATGGCTTATGAGGAGAGGCTGAAGGAGCTGGGCTTGTCTAGAGAAGAAAAGACTGAGATGGGATTTAATAGTAGCCTTCAACTACCTGAAGAGGGGTTCAAAAGAGGATGGAGCTAGATGGTTTGCAGTGGTGGCAGATGACAGAACAAGGAGTAATGTTTTCAGCAAGGGAGGTTTAGGTAAGATATTAGGAAGAATTTTCTCACTAGAAAGGTAGTAAAACACTGGAACAGGCTACCCAGAGAGGTGGTGGAAGCTCCATCCTTGGACTTTGACTCATGTGGGGAACTTACAGGCAGGATCCCCTGGGAAGCCAGACTGATGGGGTGAGGAGTCCAGGAGAGCTGGTTGTTCGGGCTGTGTGAAGCTTTGGTCTCTGAGTCGATTCAGAGGACATTCATCCCAATTTGGCAGCTGAATCTCCAAAATCCAACTCGAATCAGGAGACCCATTAATCTCTCTGAATCAAATCAGAAGCCTCTGATTCAATTCAGAGTGATTCTTAGAGATTCAAAGTTTCAGCCATAGACACAACTTTATATGTTTTTTCTACGTACCTCAAGGTACCAGGTGTGGCTCATGAATGCTGAGAAGGTGGAGTATATGGAGCATCCTGCGGGAGTGTGGGAGGTGTCCCTCACACACTCAGAGGTGGACCTAGAAGTGGACCAGAAGTACTTCTGGCCTACTTCCAGGTCCACTGCTGAGCGCACAGGGGAACCTGCCATGCTCCCATGGGATGCTCCATCTGCCCCAGCACCTCAACATTCATGAGCTGTGCCTGGCACCTCAAGGTACATAGAAAAAAACATACAGCTGTGTCTATGGCTGAATCGCTGCTTCTCTGAATCAGAATCAAATCTTCAGATTCAGATTTGGCTGAATCAAATCAGGACAGTGATCTGAATCAGCAAATTAAATCACTGTACCCCGAACCAGGCCGAATCCAAATTTGAATTGAATACTGCCTGCTTCACACACTCCTACTGGCTGTACTTCAAAGAAGCCTTACTGAGAGTTCAGGTAAAACTTTGAAAACTCATGGTGATCAGGAGAGGTCCCATATAATTGAAGAAAGGCAAACATAGTGCCCATATTTAAGAAGGGGAAGAAGGAGGATCCAAGGAACTGCAGACCAGTAAGCCTCACCTCAGTCCCTGGAAAAGTCATGGAGGAGATCCTCAAGGAATCCATTTCTAAGCACTTGGAGGAGAAAAAGGTGATTAGGAACAGTCATCATGGGTTCAGCAGGCGTAAATCATGCCTGACCAACCTGATTGCCTTCTATGATGAAGTGACTGGCTCTGTGGATGTGGGGAGACTGCTGGATGTGGTGTACCTTTATTTTAACAAAGCTTTTGATACAGTCTCCCAAAGCATTCTTGCAGGCACACTAAGGCAGTATGGTCTGGATGAATGGACTGTAGGCAGCCAGTATCAAGTGGAGTGCCCCAGGGGTCAGTCCTGGGGCTGGTTTTGTTCAATGTCTTCAGGAATGACCTGGAAGATGACATAGAGTGTACCCCCAGCAAGTTTGGTGGTAACACCAACCTGGGGGAATAGTAGATACACTGGAGGGTAGGGCTAGGATTCAAAGTGACTTAGACATACTGGAGGATTGGGCCAAAAGGAATATCGTGAAGTTTAACAAGAACAAATGCAAAGTTCTGCATTTAAGATGGAACAATCCCATGCACCACTACATGCTGGGGACTGACTGGCTGGGCAGCAGCTCTGCAGAAAAGGACCTGGGGGTTACAGTGCACAGTAAGCTGAATATGAGCCAGAAGTGTTCTCTTCTTGCCAAGAAGGTTAAAGGTATACTGGACTGCATTGGTAAGTGTGTTGCCAGTAGGTCAAGTGAAGTGATTATTCCCCTCTATTCAACGCTAGTGAGGCCACATCTGGAGTTTTGTGTTCAGTTTTGCGCACCCCACTGCAGAAAGGATGTAGACAAGTGGAGAGAGTCCAGTGGAGGGCAACAAAAATGGTGAGGGGGCTGGGGGACATGACTTAAGAGGAAAGACTGAGGGAACTGGGCTTATTTAGTCTAGAGAAGAAGAAACTGAGAGGGGATTTAATAGCAGCTTTCAACTACCTTAAGGGGCGTTCAAAAGAGGATGAAGCTAAACTGTTCTCAGTGGTGGCAGATGACAAAACAAGTAGCAATGGTCTCAAGTTGCAGTAAGGGAAGTTTAGGTTGGGTATTAGGAAAAGCTCACTAGGAGGGTGGCAAAGCACTGGAACAGGTTATCCAGAGAGGTTGTAGAATCTTCCTCCTTGGAGATTTTCAAGACCTGGCTAGACAAAGCCTGGGCTGGGATTATATAGTTGAGCACAAGTTAGAAATAGATGACCTGCTGAGGTCCCTTCTCAACTCACTTTTCTATATGTCTATGATTATATCTTTGACTGTCTAGACTAATTCAGTTGCGGCCATCTTTTTTTGGCAGGTGTGCCACAAATTAGCTCTGTATCCTCCCCAAGTGTCACCCCGATCCTATTCCCCTGCCCCAAATGCCGATCTGCTTTCTGCTGGCAGCATCCTGTTCCATGCCTGCTCTGTTACTCTGCTTTCTGCTTCCTTCTTTATGCTCCCTGTCTGATTTGCTACTTTGCTTTCTACTTCCAGTTTTATGTACTGCTGTACTGCCTATCCTTTCCTGATCTGCCATGTGACACACACAGTCTGCCCATGCCACTTGTAACCCCTATGCCACAAGTCGGCCACCCCGATCTCATCTTGTCAGTCAGGTTTTGAAGATAAATTACATTCCTCTTATATCATTCTCTGAAGTTATCCTCTGAAATATTGTTCTCTCTATGTATTTAGAAAATAGTGGAAGAGGAATTTAATATGAGAGAACAAAAATGCTTTGGTACTATCTAAATAAAAACGTAAACTTAATGACCATAATATGGAGCCAAGTCTCATATCGTGCAATTTTCTTAAACCCTGAAGATTCATGCTTTAAGCTAAACATAACTCACAAACTGCTTTTGGTAAAAATTCAAATAAACTTGCTGAGAACTTTGTACCTGTGGCATTTAGTGATAGGAATATCGGCCATCAAAGTCTGCAATTTCCTTTTCCCTGAGAGGCAACTGCAATCAAAAAAGATGTCTTTGGTGACAGAAAAGTAAAGAGCAGACCCCTAAAGGCTCACAGGGGCATTCTATTAACTTTATCACCATTAAAAAAATATTCTGTGCTGGGACAGGTTCTTTCACTGATGGATCTTAAACAGAATCTCTGAGGAAGCATATGACAGTGTAGAGGTTAAAAATTTTACACTTGTCACAGAGTGGGTGGTGTGTTGAGATGCAGACAAAGGTACTTTGATCAATGATAAAGAGAACTGAGAGACTTCTAATAAACAGTACAAAACTGAAACAGAGTACAGAGCAAGGGAGCTGGTTACGTACTGTTTTGAGAAAAAGGTTTTATATATTTCTAGGAATACTTTAAATCTGTGTTATTCCCCAGATTCCAACTACATACATCTAAATAAAACAAGTTACATGAAGAGATTGTTAATAATCCATGACCCAAGACTTAAAAGTGAGTCAGAATTCAAATGCTGAACATAACTAACTTCCTGAATTAGGTCTAGAGAAAACACTATCAGTGTGAAAGCTTAATAGCACAGTAGAGAAATACACATTCAAAATGCCTACCATCAGTGCTGCTGAAAGGCCTAAGAAAATATATATAAGGATAATGCAAACAAATCTTAAACCACTATCACAAAGAAATATTCAGACAGAAGAAAAAGTTAGCATGTACAATTTTAATTTCTTGTTGTAATCATTCAACTTCTCTTAATGAGGGATTAATTTGCAAGAACTGCTCTTTCCATTGCACATAAAATTGTATTATACATGTCAATTGCATTATTTTAACATGCCATGCACCTATGCCCACCGCTACCAGGTCACAGCTAAACTGAGTAGGTGTACAGGTTGAAAGCAGAGGGCAACAAGCCTTAAAAGACTTTGCTTAAAAGGTATCCCTTACCTTGCCTATTTTGTTGCTGAAACATGAGTTTTTGAAGAAATACCAGTTGAAAAATTAAGATCAAAGCTATTGCCTCTGTACTTGAGAACTGATAAAGCAGGATTACTTCTCTAATTTGAATCAAACCCAGTGACAGAATGGTAAAAATCTATCTAAACAAATTATGCACCTTCTGTAAAATTTAATTAGTCTTATTATCAAAAACATCCTTCCTACGATCAAAAAGCCCTATGTTATCCACTTCGAGATAAAGCATTGCAGTTAGGCAGAAGGCAGGAATTCTGATTGAGAATGTCAAATACCATAGTTACTGAATACCACAGATGTTGAACATACATCTGAAGTGCTGTACACAAAAGGAAGAATATGTTTTAGTAATAACTGTGGATGTCAGTTACTATGTCTATCAAATCCTTCCCCAGATTCTCAAATATATTCCAGTTCCAACACTGGAGTTTATATTGGGCTTAAATAACCTAATAGTTAATATGAATATTCGATATACATGAGAAGTATACTTTTCTGTTCAGTATTTTTCAACAAAGCACAGAAACTAACCAAGAAGCTTCCAAGTTTATTAAGGATCACAGAGACTAACTAGAGGAGGAATCTACCATATTAAGAATAGAATTGCCCTCTGCTGTAGCACTGATACAAGTGATACGATGCCAACATGAGAGGAGGTGCAGATTTTCAGTTAAGCCTAGTATCTTCTGAGGCACTGAAGTACTACATATGTGGTTAAAGGCATCTTTCCCTTTGATCCTTAACTTATGAAAGAAATCACAAGTGTTTTCATGGACTGTGTGCATCTCTAGCTTTAAGTTTTCTAATAAAATCTACCAAGTGGTAGATATCACATTGACATCAGTTTTGATTTCATCATCACCTGATTCAGACAAGTCATTATGGAGTCTAAACAGTGCTAGAAAGGTAAGGATTCCAAAATGTATGGTAATTATGACCTAATCCTGTTCATTGAGCTGAAAAAGAACATGTCTCTACAAGTCACCTCTAGTGATTGATCACAGGGTGCTCAGAAAAGTTGTCACTTAATTCATGGATCAAATAGAACTTACAGGAAAGAAATCTGGATTGGACAATTGTTATATGCAAGTTTCTCCAGAGTCATTTCAGAGGGAACAACAGCTACACTTGATTGACCTGGAACCAGGCACTATTATAGTCCTCAATGCTGAGGCTGTGTCTCAACAGACAACAGATACAGGTGCTTGTTCAGTTTCTTGTGGAGAAAACATGTCTCCTCCACAAAAAAGAGGTTTCACATTGGAAGATCTGTATTGCAGGAGGGTTTCTCTCAACAGGTTGAATGCCTGTATGCTTTCTCAGAAGATGGACCTGACTTCCACAGTGTTAGAGAAATCCTGGCACCAAATAAACTAGTTTGCTATTTTTTTGAGGCTTAATTAAATATGAAGGATAGGACTGTGCTTCAGTGGCTGTTTGAGTGTCAGAAAAGCAGAGATTTAGATTTTATGTTCTCTCAGGCCTGAGGTTTGAGGTATTAATAATGATGAATTCAATGTCTTTCCAGAAGTTACATAGAAAAGTACATAGCCTGCATACACCATATGAATTAAAAATGGCATATTCAAATCACTTAAACCCATCTGTTTTTGTCCTTTGGGTATGTATTATAGTCTCAATGTCATTTAATTGTACAGAAGCAAATCCGTGAGTCTAACACAATAATTATACTGAAAGTTAACCAATTCATTAAAAAAACTCCAAGAGCTCTTCCAGATGAGCCTGCACGTGCATCCTGCAGTGTCTCAAATTCCTTTGAGACACTGCAAGGAGCATGTGCAGGAAGGAGAAAATGTTCCCAGTGCTACAAATTTGGATATCCCCTGGATATCCAGGGGTCACAAAAACCTGCAGACAAAAAGTGTGGGGCAGAGCACAGTCCTGGACCATGCTCTGAGACAACCAGAGGCTGGGTCTTCCACAGAGATGTTCTGGCTGGAGCATTTCTATGGTTGGTCCTTGCCCTGGTGCTGAAGCATGCTGCCTGCCTGTGCAGGTCAGGCAGTGTGCCAGCAGCAGAAAGCTGGACCCAGGTTCCAGTGCCAGTAAGTAAGGAGTCGGGGAGGGGAGGGGAGGGGGGGGGCGGAGGAAGGGGAAGGGACCATGATCCCTGCCCCACCCAGACCCATCTCCTGCCTGCCCACCAAGCCCTGCTGATCCCTGCCCCACCTGGCCCCATCCCCCGCCTGCTCCCGCCCCGCCCTGAGCCCTGTTCTGCCCGGCCCCATCCCCGCGAGCCCCCACATACCCCACATCACTGCCCTACCTGGCCCCATTCCCCCATCCCCCTGAGCCCCACCAATTGCTGCCCCCTCCCCCCCCCCCCAGCATCCCGGCAAGAAAAAAACAATAACCCCCCGGCATTTACAGGCAGTTCCAACTACCATCGGGGGTCACTGCCCCCCCCCACGCAGTGGGGCCAGGTGACAGCCCCAGCAGCACCAGCCTGGGCCCTGTTGCCCCCAGTGCCCTGTGCTGCCTAAGGGGGCTCTGCCAGGAAGCCCCAGAGTTGCCCCCAGCCCCTGCTGCTGGGGTGAGTAGAGGCTTTTTTTTTTTTTAATTTGCCAGAGCTTGTGTTTGAGGGTGGAGGCAGCCATCAGGGGCTGGGGGTGCAAGTGGGGGATAGGGCCAGGCAGGGCAGCAATTGGGGGGTCTGGGGGAAGGGGGGTAGGGCTGAGTGGGCCAGCTTTTGGGGAGCTGCAGGAGCTGGTGGGGAATAGGGCCAGGCGGGGCAGCAATCCAGGAGGCTGGAGGAGTAAGCAGGGGTGGGGCATGTGGGGAGCTGGTAGTCTCCGCAGGAGCCATTTGGCCCCTATGAGGGGGCCTGTGTCCCCTGCTGGGGGTACTGTAGCCCCTGAGGAGGGGTTATAACCCCCATTGGCAGGCTGTAACCCCTATGGGGGGGCAGTAAAACACATAGGTATTGAGAATTCACTTGATGATGATGATAGAGACACTGGTAGGTTCCAGATTGCTTTAACACTGTAGATATATCAATAAAACATTGCCCAACTGATCGCTGTCATTTTGTCTCTCACTCTTTCTCTCTCTGTATATATATAGTGGTCTTTTGTTTTAATTGTGGAGGAACATGGATTTTGGGGTATTTAAAAGAGTGACTTTGGGATTTTTTTATCAGGGATTTTTCATTTTTGAAATAGGGAACACCAGAATTCCTGCTAAGGAGCCCGGTGGCAGGGCCCTGCCTGCTCAGAGCTGGCACCTTGGACCCATCTGGCTGTGGCTGACCTCCTGGCCAATTGGGGCCAGGAGGATATGCTTTGACCGTTCAAAGCAGGCCACCACACTGGAAACATCTTCCAGGTTATAGCTGCCCAGATGGCCAGGAAGAGGGGCACACGTGGCAGTAGTGCCTCAGAAAGGCCAACCCTGCAGCCACATCCCACTGGCAGCTGGCCCAGAGGGGAAGATGCCTCTACTGGCTGTGCAATCCCCATCTGGGTCTGACAGGTGCGCCACAGGTCACAGCCAGGCAGCAGCCCCCACTGCCAGACTACTGCAGTGGGTAAAGGGTGCAGGGAACTCTCAGGGCTGCTTCAGCAGTCCAGCTGGCACAAGGGGTAGTGTCCCCAGGTACCAATTGGCTGGGCCCCAAAAGCTCCTGAGAGTGAGTCACCCTGAGCTACTTGCCAGGGCAGCTTTTTGTACTAATGGAGCCAGGACAGGGCAGCTTTTTATATCGCTGGGGACAGCACAGGTGCTGGCCCCAGGCTCTAGCTCCCCCTGGCTGCAGATCTGGGAGGAGCCAGGCAGGGTTATTTTTCCCCTAGTGGCACAATTTGCCCCACACCAAAGTGTATGTCCAGGCATGTGCCCTGAAGCAAAAAGCCCCAGCTCAAATTTGCAACACTTCTATGTTCTTTGAGCTGCTGCACATGCACGTGCTTACATGTGTGGACATGCCTCCAAAGTCTAGTAAAATCAGGAAAGCTCTAGGTTATGGAGTTGACTATACTGAAATTTATCAAAAAAAATTTCAATTTGCAATAGCATATTGTGTATACTAATGTCTGGATATATTTACTAACCAGTATATCAGACCAATGGACATATCAAATCACCAACAGTAATGCGCATATTCAGGTTATCATCTTTGAGGGCTTTATCTGATTGAGTCAATAGCAGAATACATTTAGCAAGAAGAAACTCTAACATTTTCTATCACTTCTTTATTTTTTGTAAAATTTCTGATCCTATTTTATAGCCAGAGACAAAATGTAAATATATTCATTCTATGGCTCATATTACAAAGATCATGTTTTATAACTGTAAAAGTTTCTACAGAGTATGAAAATAAATTTGGACATTGTACTGTTCCGAACTTTTTGCTGATGGCCCAAAACTTTAATCTAAATTGTATGCATCTAAATTTAAATGAGGAGTTCCATATTGAAGCATTACATAAAAATTTTGCATAGCTGCCATTAATATTAAGTGATACAAGTTAAAACAATTTGGCTTTGACTTTTATAGTTTTCTCAACCACTCTGAACTGACATCCACAGTTGTACTAATAAGTGGTGTGGGTGCTAAGGTGCATGGCTGATAGCCCCAAAGTTGCAAGCTCAGGGTCATAGGAAAGGCATTCACAGTGTGGCCCTGTTAGATTCCAACTAATCTTCAAGTTCAGCTAAATACCTTGTCAGAAAGACATGAAAAAGGGAGTCCATTGTTCTATCTGTTTGATTAGTGCATGAGCCAAAAACACATCTAATGTATATGTTTTGTGTATATCAAGGAATCCTTGATTATGAAGTTAAAAGCACTATGTCATACCTTGATAAACAGCTTTGAATCCAGGCGAGCCAATGCTGTCATCAGATTGTAAATGGAGCCACATCTGGTTGCTCATGCTCACAATAAGGTCAGGAACACTAGATCCTGTGAGTCTGTAGGTAGAATAAACTGAAATGTCATTTCTGGATAAATTTCTTACACATATATGACATTAAAATGATATTTTAACAAGTTTTTAATAAATTTACTGTTAAGATCAAAGGGCTTATTTGAGCATTGACACACTATGTCAGCATAACAATGAATTTTAGAAAGACTCTTTTACAATGTGAATTATCTATTAATTCAACCTAAATATACCCAGGTGTTGTAAGTCTATAACTTACTTTGATACATATGCACCATTTATTATTTGTTTAAATATATGAATGGGGTCTAAGGGTATGTGCATATGTTCATGAGACCTGATATACCATCATGCTTGTGTAGATATTCGCTGGTGCTTGGAACTGTGGTGGAAACACCACCTAAGTAAGATGTGGTGGGGGGAAAGTCAGGAAGAATTAGGGGTTAGGCTAGCAGGTCTTCAGGGGGAAGTTGGGGGGGGTTCAGAGGGGCTTGGGGGTTCTGTGAGGAATGTTGTTCATTTCAGATGGGGGGAGACAGGGGTTAAAAATAGTCTAGTAAGGGTTGGAGGAGTGTAGCTCCTCCACAGGTGCCAGATCTAACCTCTCTGCAGGTCTATACAGTTCAGCACTTAGACTGACCTAAACCTAGTTAGGTTGATCTAAGTGTAATGTTTGCATGTAACCTAAGAGCTAAGGCCTATTTGTTTGCTTAGAATAAAGGATGTTTTTACACCATGAAGTTAATCAAAATAGGACTTATTTTTTTTTTTTTTTTATAGTTCTCCTTTTGTGCAGTGGGGGATGGATGGGGGGAGGGGGTTGCTTGCCATTGGTGGTTGGAGGTCCACACAGACTGCTGGGTGTGCAACTCTGGACTGCAAACAGGCACCTATTACAGTCCTCTGCTGTGCCAGAGTTGAGCAGCCCTGATCTAGAAAATGAAAGAATCAAGTTCTTTTTTCTCCTCAACCTAAAAGCATTCACATCTAAGGGCACCTATACAGTACACCTGCCCAATGCCTGCTCTGACACGCTCTAATTAGAACATGTCAGAGTAGGCTCAATTAATCAAGTCTCCTGGAGCATGATATTAACATGCTTCAGCAGCCCCAGCGTCATATGTATTCAGCAACCTCATGCTTCAAAATGTTAATAGGATGCTTTAACTAAAGTTCATTGAATGAGCTTTAGTTAGTATCCCTGCTGCCATTTTGAAGTGTGGGATGCTGAATTCATGAGATACTATATTTGCTTTAATTAGAGCAGATCCAAAAAGCCACTCTAATTAAAGTCCCCCCCCCCCCCCCCCGGAAAATGTGTAAAGACACCCTCAATTCCTATCCTCCCAGGAAAGAGCCTTTATCAAGAAGACAGAAGCCGGGATTGCTAGCCTTCTGCATGCATCATGTTGAAAGTGCACTATTGTTATGTCACAGAAGAAAGAGATAGTTGTAAAAAGATGGTACCAAGCTGAACTGAACTTTCCAGGTTTCTCAGTGCTGGCAGCTGTGGGCTGCATGGTCCTTCAAAAGGAATAACCTCATCTGTGTCTTCCACCGCTTGAGAATCCTTATGGACAGCAAATAACATCAAATAATAGTCTTTAATATTCTCTTCTCCTGGTAGATCACTAAGTGAGTATTACTGATTGCCATGATGAAATCACACTTCAGATGACTTAGAGCTGGACACTATTTTATTTTACCTGTCTAAGTGGCAATTACCTAGCCACAGAAGTGTAATTTTTGGCACTAGCACACAATTAGCAATTGTGTTCTATGCAGTGCAGACATGCACATGTCCACATGCTGAGTAAAGCTGAGAACTGGCTAAGCACATATGTGGTATCATACACCCATATATTCCCATAAGGCTAAGTTAGTACATAAACTGTAGTAGGGTGGGGAGACAAAACATAGCAGTGGAAAGGGGAAGAGTATTATCCATGTTTTGACCTAATAACCCAATAGTTAAGAGTACTCAGTAAAAAGAGGCTTAGGTTTTAGACCCTCCTGGGGCAAAGGGGGTTGACACCTTCATCTACTGTTTATCACTACAGTATTCTAACCACCTGATCACTCATTAGATATTATCCAAAGTCTTCTCTAGCCTTCCCCTATAGCTGGTACTGTGGTCTTCCAAGAAAGGGAGATAGGTAAGGTCAGACAGAGTAAGCCAGAGGGTTGGTGTCTCAATGGCTGTGTCAACACAAGGTGCTGGCTGCACAACCACTAGTGCGCAGTCATTTAGTAACTGTATAAACAAGTACTAAATGACTACACAGTAACCTGAGTTACTGCATAGTAGCATCCGTGAACAGCTTTCTTGTGATGCTGACTGTGCAGTAGCTTAAGACCACTGCACAGTAGTTTTGCATCGCAACTGCTGCCATGTGTTGCTAATGTGAAGTAGTCTCAGGCAACTTAGCAGTCAGTGTCTCATGTAGATATGGCCAGTGAGATGGTTTCTCCCTGAAGGAGCAGTGTCTGGGATGGACCAGAAGCTTCCCCCCATCTATTTTATGCAATGGTATTAAATGCAAGAGACTTAACTTCAAGTGGGTCAGTGTCAAAGAGAATAAGGGACATACAAAGAGTGAAAGAGATTAGCATCTGATGAATTTGTGGGATAATTCTGTTAAAAAAAGAACTAATAATGTTAGATTACTGAGCAACAGGTGGTAGAAATATCTGAAACTAATCAGTGAATCCAAGGTCACCTTTTTCAAGATTGTAATGTGAAGTAAGACATTTAACTACAACTATATTTAATAGTTTAATGAAATATTTCAAAGTACAACTAAAGATGTGTATATTGTTCTCCAGTGTAACCACATAATTATAAATAACCTCAACCTATTTCCCCAGTCACAATGCTTTACCCATTTAAATACTATTTTCACAAATCTTAAGCATTCAATAGTAAAATTTCGATTTTTCATAATAATTTTGATTCTCTGTCAAGAAAAATGGAATGACAACTCTCCTGCTCTCTGTATGTTTGGAAGGCTTGTTTATCTTTCATTATCTGAAAAAAGGTAAGATCCTCCTGTAAGACAGCCTGGAAGCTGAAAGATTCCTTGCTTTTCTCTTCTCTATTTCTATCCTCTGTTGCTTAGTTATCTAGCATTGTTAGTTAAACGTCTGAAACAGATTTTTCTTGAAATATTTTCCAATGTCAAAACCATGGTTTTATCTTTTCTTCCTTATTCATGATGAGGAATTTTGTTTTTTGTTTGTTTCTTTTTGGTGGGGGGTGGTTTGGATTTTTTTTTTCCTTTTTGTTGTTGCTTTTAAAGGAAGGGATTTCTAATTTCCAGTCCCTTGTAGCAATCTGTTACTTGTACAGTAGCTAATACCACAATCCTCTAATCTTGACTGGAAAACTTTGGATGTTATTACTGATATTCCACATAAAGTTTAGAAAAAATGGTTTAGACCCAGCTCAAATATATTTAGTGAACTTTTTTCTTTCCTATACTTTGAGAAGTATTTTTAATAAATAATGGTATATTTTGAAGGATTCATAAAACTGCATTAGGCAAACTGAAACACATGATTAGCCAACTTGAACAACATAAAATTGTCACTAATTTAGAAAGGACAATCACATCAGTACTATGAAATTCCTGCAAAGGTATGCACATCTGCAAGAATGGAGTCATAAACATTTCCTGAGCTCTAAGTAAACCTTAGGACTGAATGACCTCTCATTGATTTTGCAGGGTATCCTTCCCCTTGTATGGTGGCAGTCTGACATAGACAGTATTGTTTTATTCTTCACAGGTGACAAATGGCTCACACAGTTTGTATGCTTAATTGCACCCATATGGCAAGCCAACACTCCAAGGCTTTGACTGCTGATACTGCTATATGCAGCTAGTGTCAGCTGATTCTATACTTTTAATTTTATCAACTGTGTAGGCATTCCAATAATTGGTACTTGAAATCTGAAATATTCAATCACATCATTAAAAATTACTTCTATCCTCTATATCAGACAAACCCTGTGAATAACATTACTGTTCCTGCTTTTTGCATACTATAAAAATAAGGTAAGTTATTGTAAAGTCAAACTGAGGTGTGTTTTTCCCAGCTATACACAGAAAATATGATGAGTATTCTTTAGCAATTAAGGAGGTTGAGATTGTTTTTTAAACCTCCATTAGGTTTCTAAACTGTGCATGAAAAGAGGAAAAGAATCAGGAATTATTTTTAAAATGTGTCTTTCTTATGAAACATAACAAGGAAGCGGTTTTATTAATTCAAGTGCACAAAGCTGAACAGTTTATATTATGGAAAATTACATGCAGGCTTTTTATTTTGATAGCTGACTTTAAGTACTAAGCTTCTAATCACCAAGTCCTGATTTCATACTATTTGAACCAGATAAACTATTATTTTTTTATTGTTATATATTATTAAAGTCATAAAAGGTTTATGGTATGACAGAATTAGTAAAGGTTTTAAACTGAATTTTATTAAAGCATATTAAAGCATATTAAAGTATCTTGCAAAGAATATCTGAACAACACATGCCAAAGCACTACCTGGCTTCTCAAATGTAAAATATGTGTTGGCTTAAATTATGAGAAAGTAAGAGCATGTGAGATTATCGCCTCAATCTCCAGTCAGTCTCTGGTCCCCAGCAAAAAAGGGGAATAGCTAACTGAAAGAGAAGTTTTGCTTAGTTCCTACAGCTATGGACTGGAACATCCTCAGTGCTGATGGAAGATTCAGAAAATTTAGCTAGCAGCCATCCATTGCTAATGGTAAAACACCTATACTCTGGTCAATTTGGATAGATTTTTATGGGACTAGTAAAAAGCACTGCTTTGACATCAGAGTGACTCATCCACATACGTGCACACACTATTTTAAGTTATCGCTTCAAAGTATATACCAAATAAATCAACACATACTGGCAAAACAACATACTTTTTCCTAATCTTATTTTCAGACATTTGGATTTTTGTAATCCGGCCGCACTCAACTATGTGCTTCCCCCCGCTCCAAATAAAAGAGATAGCAGACCCGAGCCTCCAAGTGCAGCTCCCAGGGTCTGGTAGCCCCATGCACCTCTATGTGCACTGAGTAACCTGGGACCCGAGCTGCCTCCTGCAGCTCCCAGGGTCGGCCCCATGCACTGGGCTGTGCACCGTGTGGGGGCTCCAGCAGGCTCTCCCTGCTCCCAGGGCCAGGCTTCACCAGTGGCTCCTCCAGTGGTGTCTTCAGGATCCTGGGGCTATTGCTTGCTGGGCAGCTCTCCCCAGCTTTTCTCAGCTTCACTCTTCTTGAGTTCCATGCCACATGTGCTGAGTACTGGGCACGCAGCTCCTTCTATTCACTCTGGAGGCTTTGCCTCCAAAGGCTTGCCAGACCTGCAGAATGCAGGCTTCAATCAGGTCCAGGAGGCTCTGTGCCCCAATCTCCATGTGAAGGGTGGGGCCAGCCCCACCCAGCCCTTACCTGATTAGTGGAAGGGCTCCACCAATCGTAAAGAAGATTTTCCAAGCCTGTTTGAGCCGGGCTGCGTCAGTAAGTCTGCCACACTTATTTTTGCTGAAACTTTCCCAAAACTCCATTTGAAATAGACTTACGCATGAAAAAGGCGTGACTGAGTCAGGCAACTTTGTAAACAACTGAAAACAGAATTTTAACATGGGAACGTCTACCCAGAGATATTGCTGCTAGTTCAGGCTATAATAGGAACTGTAAATATTGTAAATGGTACCACTGTTTTGTTGCAGAGACATTTCTTTTTTCTAAACTCAGTATTTCAGGTTAAACATTTTGACAAATGAAAAGTCATAATATCTAATGTGCAGGGATAAAATAACTGAAAGACCCAAGACATCCCATGACTGACAGATATTTAAAGTACTCTTCTACGAAACAGGTATCTCCAATGATACCTGTTCCTCCCACCTTCTCAGTATAACAACATTTGGGGGAAAGGAGGCCTCCAATCCTAAACCTTCCTTTTAATCCTCTTCATCTTCAGACTGACCAAGTAGTTTGTTCTGCCTCTAGCCCTACTTCCTAGAATTAACTTATATCTCTAAATCAGTTAGTAATGACAAGTTGCAGTTATGTGCATGCTTTCCCATCCAGTTGCAGCAGCTGTCTTGGGGATCAGAACTTGATCTGATATTGTCATGTTTGGTCTGTGAAGAAGAGGAAGTTGAGTAAGAAAGAGAAACTCAACATCCATAGAGATTCTGATGTGATTTAGATAAGCACTTTTTACATGTTGTATCAATCAAGACTTTATGATGTTTCATGACTGTTAAAAATAATAGATATGAGTTCTGTGGACAGTGACTTTGTGGACACTTCCAATGAAATTTTGACTTTTAAGTCACCCTTGGAAATGTATTTGGCATAAACATCTTGGATTATATTTTAAGAGTTCTCAAGAATTTACAAATTACACCTACCTAAAAGACATTTTGGTGCTGCATCATCCCACTGGGAAGCATAAAAAAACTTGAAAGGTGTTGTTCAACCTTCATTTATTATAAATGAAGGTGTTAAAACTGACTATTAACAAGGTTTGGTTAGAAAATTACTTTGACATTTTGTTATCAGCTGTCTCAGTTACAAAAAAATAGTCAGCAACTGCATCTGTAATACATGAAAGACTAGCTTTATGAGGCAGTTCATTTGCACTCCTGAAAGAGACAGTGTCACAACCAAATAAATATTAGGCTTGCTTCTCTGTAAACTTAGTGACAAGCAGCAATGCTCCCATACATGGCATGGTGTTCTGCATGTGCCATCTCTCAAAATGAAAGCATCACACCCATGTTTGCACAGTTCTGCAGGAAAGCTAATCAGTAGTTCCTCTCAGCTAATTAGCAATGCAGATAGGGCCACACTGATTCTGGTTCACATAAAGCAGCTTACTGGGTGTGTCTACACGTGTGCCTGACTGTGCAAGTAACAAATGACTGTGCAGTAATTGCCAGTACTGTGCAGTCCTGGTGCCGTATGGGTCATTTCCGACCCTACTGCACAGTAGCTTGTTGCTACTGCATAGTAGTGGTGGCATCATGGTTCATGCCTGCTGACACTATGTCACCATAGCAACAAGCTATGGTGATGTAGTATATTGTATAGACACTCCTACTGCTTCCAAACATACTAATAATGTATTTGACTGGATGCTGTAAAATTTGTTGTTTACAACTGTACATTAGTCTCCTCATAAAAATGCAGGAATTGAAGATTATTATCTGCTTTTCTAAAGTATTAATGAATACTGTAATATCACAGGAAATTTTTAGTGCACTGTATTTTGGCCTTCCTAGATTTTGGCCATAGATTAATTTGGACCGGTTGTTATTCAAGTTCTGTCTCAAGAAGATGTTCTTAACTGCACTGATAATGTGCAAAGCACTGCAACCAGGAGCCAAGGTATTTCATGGGATATGTACTATTAAAGAAAGATAGAAATGAAAGGACAGGTGGTATGATATAACAAACTAAAGAAATATAAAGGATAAAGAACATCTTTTTAGGTTAAAATCACACTGGGGAAAGATTAAAAAAGAAGGGTAATATTATGGTTCTGCTGTAGACCCAAGTTGAGTTTTACTCCAGATAGAGATGTCTATATGGTTATATGAACAATTAGCACTATCAAGAACCATATATTTATAATAGACTAATTTCCCAGATATCAGTTAAAGAACAAATGCTACTTTTAAAGGTTTTATCCATCCCTCTTATTCTATGAATTGTTATGCTTAGCTCACACTCAGAATATCAGTTTGAACCCGTAACATTCCATTTTCAGCTATTTATGACTCATATAATTGCTGTGATGCATATAGCCATCTAGGGATTATCTCCCTTCTTCAAAGGCCCTTTTTATATCATTAACATTAGTTATGATCATTGAAAGTATCAACAGAAAAATAAGACTTCACAGTAAAACACTCTACTCTCTGTGGTTACTGAAAGAAAAAAATACACTCTCACCACAGAGGCATTAAGAAAGATTATCAAAAGGTTCAGATAACTAATACAGTCAAGGCAAAATTAAGGAATCCTTTCCCACCCTACCTCTCATCACTCTCCTAACCACCCTCTCCCTACACAATGACCTTATTCCTCATATGCCAAGGTTTGGTTTCCTACTTCACACTCCATTCTCTCTTAGCTTCCCCCCCCACCTCAAAACATTTGAAAAAAAACCCCAAACAAATTAAAAACTATCTTCCACCTTAATTTTCAAGGGTTTTGTTTGTTTTGTTATATATAAGAGTTGCTGAAATTCTTCTTATGATTCCAGAAGGAACCTATGAATCTATTAAATCTTCTTTAGAGGTTTTGAGTGAAATAATTTTGCTAGACATTGATGAACAATGAGCCTACTCCATTAAAAGCAAGGAAATAAACAAACCAGAATGTACAATTTCCATGCAAGTTTCCCAACTTTACCATCCCCAGCCCAAATCTCTAAGCAGTGTAAAGCTATATTTGGTTCAATAGTGACAGCTCTATGAAATGTTAATGTCTCCCTCTACCCCAACGAAACATAACCAAAAAAAAAAAAAATAACTCAGCAAAAAAAAAAAATTATATATGAACAAACAACAAAAATAAACTGAACAAAAAGAGAAGCAATTATCAAAGTAACACAGAGAATAGAGACAAGAATGTTAAGGATGGTAAAAATGAGGAAACAAATGAACAAGAAAAAAAGAACTAAAAACCAAAGCAACTGGAAAGGAAATCATGTGAGAAAGAATTAGCTGCTGTTTTAGAACATCAGTATGAAAAGGAGGGGCATGATGTGAGGAAGTCTGCAGTATGCTCGGCATCCCATGATGGCTAATAATAAATGAATAGCACAGTCTCCTAGGATGCTTGTATACATGATGTGGTTTTAGTCCTTAGGGTTGCATTCTATGCCCCAAAATTGAAATGGTGAGTTTTTAATTGAAACAATGAGTTTTATTTTTTCATCTTTGAAGGCAGAAGCGGTGAGGGGCCCAATCCTTCTTATTTTTTTTGGCGGAGCCTGCCCACCTCTCCCATAGCCAGAGGGCATTAATCTGTGCCATTAATTTGTCAGCTCAACCCCATCTACAGGAGAGGTGGGCAGACTCCACAGAGAAAAAGGATCAGGCCCCTCACTGCTTCTGCCTTCTGCAGGTTCCTGCACCTGGCAGGATACCTGGGGCTGCCTGGGAATGGGCTGGCTTGCCCCTGGGTCAGTGCAGAGAGATGGCACAGTGGTAGCTGGGTGTGCTGGCAGCCAGGCAGGGTGGCAGGCAGAGCCATCCCTCGAGGGTGGTGAATCAGGGTGAATGCCCCAGGCCCCATGCTGTGGGGGCCCCGTGGAGCAGGGCAGAGTAGTGGCAGTGCACAGCTGGATGGAGCAGTGCCTCTGCGTCCAGCTGCTCACTACCCCTCCCCCCGCTGCTGATGCCAATGCCACTGCTGCCAATGGTGGCGGCAGCTTCTTCAGGTCCAGGGCTCATGGGATCGGAGTGGGGGCAGGGCCCTTCGTGGGCTGATTTGCCCTGGACCCCACACCCTGTTTGGGTCAGTTCTGGTGACAGGGATGGTACATGGTGCACTGGAAGCTTGGGCGGGCTTGGGGAAGTTAGCAACCCACCCAGGCAGCCCAGTGCCCTAGGTACAATCCCTGCCACCTTCTCCAGCCACCAGCAGACCCAGACACCCTCCTGCTGCCTCTCTGCAGTTTCAGGGGCAAGCCAGCCCATTACTGGGTGGTCCCAGGTGTCCTGCTGGCCACAGGAGCCTGCTGAAGGCAGGAGCGGCGAGGGGTCCAATCCCTTTTTCCTGCGGAGTCTGCCCACCTCTCCTGCAGCCAGGGGGGTGATCTAAACAATGGCTGCAATGTTTCAAGTTGCAACATTGTAAACTATATTACAATAGAGTGTATTTTAGCTTGCAACAATGTGTAAAGTACTTAATCAGCGCTTGAGTATTGGTGACAAAATGTCTAGTACTAATTCAGTTATTAATTGGTCCTAGCAAGTAAAACTGTTTCCATGTGTCTTCTATATTAATGTAATTTTAGTTTTCAGCCGGTCAGCAGAAGATTCCCAGGATACTTTTGAGGTCAGTGTACCTCACATCCCACTCTTTTCTGCCATGTCTCGATGATAAAAGAGGAAAATAAAAGATGTCAGGGTCGGGGGCTAATTGCGTGAATGATCCTTGGTGATACCTTAATATAGCAAGACCTCTGCCAAACCCTATACCCTCTTCTGATCCACCAGGTGGTAACTCATTGTCCATATAACATTAGAAAAAGTCAACAGGATCCTTTTGTTAGGCTTGTACCTTTAACATAAATCAAAACAAACTTAGTCCTGGTTAATCCTCACCGGGACTCTGAAAGTGAAAACATTTTTCATCTAAACAGTTTATTAGCCTAGGTGCAGATATCTGAGCTTTATCCTTGTTCTATTTTCTGTGAGGATTCCCACCTCCTTCAGTCCAATGGAAATAATGAACAAAATAAAAATTCTTGCCTGTATATCTCAGTATTTACGGTACCTCCGTCTTGGCCCTCCTCACAGGGCTAGCTGACTGGAGTGTTGGATTTCATTCTATTTTGTCATAGGTATGTTTCTCTCTGCGGCAAATCTGCATCACGCTTCAAGCAGCACCATTGCTTCTGCTTCCTTGCTCAGTACTTTCTGCTCCCTCGCTGTCGGGGTGAAGAAATTTTGGTTCTTGTCTCTGCCCCTGAGTCTGTTCTGAGTCCTTCTTTTTACTGGAGCTCACCTTCCTTTCCTCCCTCCCCAGAAGCACTGGGAGAAGAAAGATTCCTTTGTAGCCCTATGTATCCTAGGTGATGGAACGGCTGCAGGGAAGCACCCTTCAAACCCTGGTTTCTTCCTCTTTGCCCCAGGTATTCCTGCTCTTCCCTTACACGATGCAAACTCATTTAAAACTCCCCAAACTTGCATATGTGTAATGTGTGACAACATTAAGCCACACAAAGGGAAATGTTCATTATGTATACATTGTAACATTGTCACATGTACACATGCCCCTAAACATTAACTCATGGATTAGTCTCCTCCAATGCTAAGCAGCAGATATTATGTCTCTCCAAATCACAGCCCCTTTGCAATGATCCTGCTCAAACAGTGGACCTCAAATGTGGACAATAATTAAAGTTCAAACTGGCTCAGCATCTACTGTTAAGTTACTGACATAATTTACTATAATGTACTTTGTGACTCTTCTGTAGGATCCTATATATACAATGTCTGCATGCACGCAATATTCATTCAATGGCAAAAATGCATAAGTGTTAGCATTTTGACACAAAAAGGATCTTGTTTTATCCCAGTGAGTGAATGTTTATGTTTCCTGGACTTTTTATTTGTTTGCCTGTTTGTTTGTTTTTAGTATATTAAAAGCTTATTTACTTTTAATTGCTTTTTAAAATTCTCTTTGTATTCCCTATGCCTTACTACCTAAGCATTTGTGAGGTATAAAGCTTAGAACTTTGAGACCCAATAAGGATACTTTATAGCAAGACATAATCCTTAATCACTCATTTAAATATGTATGTAATACAGAAAAACCCTCTGAATAGCAGTAAATTTCTATACAAAAATATTTAACTCATATACTTACACATACAAGACTGTCCTGGTATCTCCAACTTTCCCAGCATCCCCTACAGTTAGGGTATCGTATCCTCTTTCTAACTCAAATTCTTCAAAAGCAAGCTTGATGACCTGTTTGAATGAAAAGGTACATATTCATTATTTTAAAATATTCTGCAAATGATGTTATTTGTAATATGATTAGCAATTGATTCAACTACTTTGCATCAGATAGTGAAACATTGGCTTCACTAATTACTTAGTTGTAGCAAAATCTAAAGAAATATAAATTCAGGGTAAAGGTTTCCATATTTTTTCATACCAGAGAGAAATCTTTGCCATAATACAATAAGGATATTTATCACAAAAGGCACAGGCATCTCTGACAGTTAAAAAAAAATAATACTTTAAAGAACACTTATCTTTTTGAGTTGTGTTATGGTTGCTTATTATTGATTATAATATAAATTAATTTTGTGGCATTGAAAATATACAAGACAGCAAACAAAGGCAATCTAAAGTACAGAGAGAAAAAATATTACATTCTAATATGAAAATCAAAAATACTACATTTAATATTTTCCATTTGGGAGGAAATACACAATAAAAGATGAGGGTATGCACCATATTCATATCCACTTGATGAGAAAAAGGGAAGGAAGGAATAGCTCTTAATTACACATAAAACCAACTAAATAAATTGTAACGCTCAGAATTCAATATGGAAATGTTGATAAATTACATCATAAAGAAGTAAAAATATGAAATTGTTTCCTCTAGAAATGTTTGCATATGTATTTGTTCTCTATAGAAATTATAGCTCTTATGTGATCTGTCATATATGGACATTTTTTTTTTCAGAAAGCAAGGCAAAACACCTCAAAAATAACAAACAAAAAAAGCCAAATGGGAATCCAAAATAGGGATTGGATTAAGTTTTGTGTCAGTCTTCAGTTGTTAACACAACTCCATTTTTTTCATATCAAGTTTTCTGCAGAGAGTCTCCCTCAATAAAGTATTATTATTGATGCTGATTAACTATACTAGGACAGCTCCTGATCCAATATTTCAATGAAAAATTATTTTCTTTTTCCAACAGTGTTTTGACCAGATCCTGGCTGACAGCTGAAATGCTGGTCCACTTGATATCCTGAGGCTAGAGACAGAAATTGCCAAATGAGTATGTGTGTCAGGATATGTCCCAGCACAGCTAATCTACTTCATTAGGCAAAACACATGTCCCCTGTTATCCCACCATTGATCTTGTGGGACAACAGGCAACATGTTCCCCATTTCCCGAGATGCACCCCTAGCAAACTCTGGGGTTCCTGGAGATTGTTGGAGATACATATCTACAAGTGGGGAAAGCAGGGACATACTGGTACAGTATGTGGTCCCACTGGTAATTGGCGGCCACAGCCCCAGGAACATGCATAACACTGGAGTGTTCTGCTTTCCCCACTTCCAGAAATGGAATATCTGGGATGCATCTCTGTAAGTGGGGAAAATTTTGGTTCTTCCTTTGCAATGATACATCCTCAGCAATCTCCAGGGTGAATTTCTAGAAGGGGGAACCACAACTTTCTCCACTTATAGAGATGTGTCCCAGACAGTCCTGTGCAGAAAGCTGGGCAGCACTCTCTGGGCTTGAGGGGCCTAATCCTATGCAGGAATTCCCAGGATGCACAGGACCAGGCCCCTTAAGCACTTGAGTGCCATCCCTGGGCAGCAGGAGAGTGTGGGAAGTTCCAGGCTGCCTGCCCTTTCCCGTCATAAAGCAAATAGACATCTGCTACAACCAAGGCAACACAACCTTTTAATGGAGCCACACTGAAATACAACAAAAGGCATGGGCACTCATTTGCTGTTGTTTTGTGCTGCCATAAACATTTTTATGGCATGAGGGTCTATTTACATATTTTTCCCTAAAGAGTGTTAGTTATGGGATTCTAGCCAGGCAACAAATCCCTAACTACTAAATGATCACACTACGCTTCTTCTCCTCATTTCTTCAGGATCACAGTCAGAGGTGACTGGAATGGAGCTGTGTACCTGCCTGGGAAGAGCACAACCTACTGCCTATTTCAGTAGCCGTGTCCACATTACACATGGAATAGGATCCCTGACTGTGTATAAATGCCAAAAATCACCATTACTATCCATTTAAATGGATAAAGAGCTTAAATGTTTCTTTGTTTAAAATAAAACTGTTTTAAAATACAGAACAAAACAACAAAATCTAAATCCCTGACTAAATTAAAATGTTATGCTGATTTATCACTCAAAATGACTAATAGGATTTGTTTAAAACTGGGTTAAAAATATTCTCCAGGACTAAACCTTTACATATTGTTTTAATATGAAGTGAATATTTACAGGTGCATTGCTAAAGAATTAAAAATAAGAGAGTTTATTTGAAAAAAATATAGAACTTTAGGATGCATGGATATTAAAAATAAATTATTATAGGACAAGAGCATATGCAAATTTATTTTGATAATATGCCAGGGCTCCAGTTCAGTGATCTCATGCATGTTATATGGGGCTTTTGTAGCCTGTATCTGTAAACCTGCTATATACAAAGATAAATTGTACTTCACTAGTACTTCACTGTATTGTGTTTTAATAACTATTAGCATTACATCCAGTATGATGAAGGTTGAATAATACATGTTCTCACCTGTTCTTTGCTGCACCCTGAAATGTCCCTAGGTTATAACAATGATTAACATTCAAAAAATTCCTCTCTGAGTCAAGAACAATCAAGCCAAGGATCAACATGAAAAGTATGCAGAAGCATAAAAGTACAGCTGTTCTTCCTGACAATAAAAGACTAGCTTTTCATGTAAATCAATCGTTTCAAAATGCCATAAAGGAAAATTGTATGTGTTTGTTTATGAAGAGAGCTGTTACTGAATATATACTTAGATAACTTTGAAATGAATAATTTAAATATGCTAAAATTTTTTACACTCATTGTTTTATTTACATTCTAGTCTAAAAAAATATGAAAATTTGTTGAATAAAATGAATTACACAAAAGTAATAGAGTTTCATTCATAATGAAAAGCTTGACAGTTTGGCTGAGGTTAGCCATGTAAATTATAATCAGATGTATAGATTATCTTCAAGAAATTGGATAAAGTTTCCTCTAAGTTGATTAATGGGGAAAAGTATTTCGTACTTCATCCCTTTTTTTAGACTTCGATCAAATTTAAACAATCCATTTTTTTCTGAATATTATTTCTTCTATACTCATAACATTTATAATCATATCTGCGGTCAGAAGATTACTGATTTAGTGGATGTAAAGCATATGAAAATACTTCATCTGTGACATATATGATGCACACGAGATTCCTCTCTCAGTCCATTTATTGTCAAATGGCTAGCACACCACTTATTCTATAGTTGCTGGACTGATTTTATATTCGGAGACTCTGAATCAATTAGGAAAAGATTCAGAAAAGATTTGGTGATTCAGAGATTCGAAGGGAAGTCTTTATGGCGAAACAGAAACTTAGAAGAGGGAAAGGGAGTAGGTGGGGGAGCAGGTAGGGAGGAGGAGATGGGGGGAAGGACTGTCATCTCTAGCTGGCCAGTGACTGTGACCTCTCTGGCTTCCCTTCCAATCACACTGTCTGGGGGGAGGGACGTAGAAACAGCATAAAAGCCTTTGTCTTCAGGCTTGCATTGTCTTTTGTGAGCTGGTTCTGAGTGAGCAACAGCATCAGAAGGGTACTGGACTGCCTGGCTTGCTTCCTAGTCAGTCAGTCACCTGTTCTTTTTTGTTCTTAGAAAGGATTGGATAGGGTAAAGCTTAGCTTAGCTTAGAATCTCTCTACTTAATACTTATCCAATTAATTTCTTTCAATTTATATTTGTTCTCTCTTTTCTTGTTGTTGTTGTTGTTGTTTTTGTTTTGTTGCAATACTTTTAAAAAAGAAAGCTCAGTGTTTTCCCTGGCAGTGTGATCCATCACTGTGCAGGGAAGCACACATTCCACACACTCACACAGATCATAGAAGAAGTCAGATATTCATAGAAGAAGAGATTCAGAATCAGATTATATATAGTTATTAGTTATTAATATTATTATAGTTAGTTTACATATAGACTACAGACAACACAGAAGTCAGATAGAGATTCAGACTGAGACTAACACAGAACTCAGGGACTTAGAAGGAGATGTATTATTTTAGGTACACATTAAAACACAGAAGAAGAATAAAAAGTAGAGTAGTAGTCACAGATTCACATTAATAGCACATCACAGAAGAAGACACCATATATAGTTATTAATAATCAAACGCGCACTCACACAACACAGAGGGAATAAAACACACAACAGAGTCACACTTCACATTCATAATTCATAGTAAATAAATACATCACAACAGAGAAGAAGACAGACAGACAGCACACATTTTTTACATAGTTCTTAATACTTCTTACTTAATCAAAGAATCAAAAAAGATTCCAGTGCATGCATGCAACACAGAGGGAATAAAACACACAACACAAAAGGAGTGACACACACATGCCTTTTGCAGCACAGGAAAGATTAATATGAAGCATGCTGGAAAGACAGGTGCCAGGTCTTCTGGCAGGAGACGGAGACAGGGCAGGGGAAGAGCTACTGCTACAAGTTCCCCCCACCCCCAAACATAGATGCATCCTCTTCCCAAGCAGCCATGACGCTTCTGCTGCCAGTGGAAGTAAGGGGGTGGCAGCAGTACCTGAACTTGATGTCCCTGCACCTGCACCCCCTCCCCTAACTCCAGAAATAGGCACCAGTAGCAGAATCACTGTCTCCTCCATCCCAATGTCATCTCCCAGGGTGAGCCTCCCACTGCCAGAGGAGAAGCTGGAGCTGAAACCAGGGGACCTGAGCGCCCTGGCTCAAGCAATTCTGGAGACTGAGGGGGAATCAGAGTCTATGCTCCACAATCCTCAAAGTTCCCCTAGACCTAGATCTCCTCCAGAAAGCAGCACCTTGAACGAGGTTGAGGTTGTGAAGGGAAGTGGCTCAGCTGAGGCAGCTCCTCCTGCTGTTGTACCTCAGCCTGCTGAGGAGGGGGAGAAGGGAGCATCCCCATCCTCAACCCAGAAGTGGGCAAGTAGCATAGTGTGGGAGCATTTTGAGCTGGCAAATGATCCCAGGTTTGCTATCTGCTAGCACTGCCAAAAGCAGATCAGCTGGGACAAGGAGGTGAAATACTTTACCACTATGGCAATGCAGCTGCATCTCAGGAGGCAGCACCCCCTTGTCCTTCTCCCTGCTCAGCCTGGCACCAGTGTGAGTGTGCTCAAT